>NW_013562492.1:4615377-5039080 GCF_000835505.1 Exophiala xenobiotica
GCCCAGTATTTCGGTGGTCATCTGCGGTCAGATCGGATTTTTTGGCGCTGTTGTAGGCGTTGATGAGAGCTGAAATTGTGCTCATGGCAAGTGGAGTGTTGAAGGAATCGAGAAGGGCATCACGGACTTTTTCTTCTGCATCCGCTAGGGCGCTCGACATGATCGACCCGTGGTCATTGGTGGCCTTTGCAGTTTTGATGTTTTCAACGGCGTTAAGGAAAAAATTGTCCACCCTGTCCTCCCAGTTCCGACCTTCCACAACCATATCGTCGGTGATTTCTATACCATCTCTCCAGGTCCCCAGCAAGAAGATAATGCGAAGACTTCTTGCTGTCCATTCTTTCCGGACATGAATAGCTTCTCGAATGGTGGTGAAATTCTTTAGCGACTTGGACATTTTTGAGCCTTGGATCGACAGGTGGCCCATGTGAAGGAAGTAATTCACCCATTGACGATGGCTACCGTCGGCCCAGAATGCTTCACTCTGTGCCAATTCATTGTCGTGGTGGGGGAATGCCAGGTCGATGCCTCCAGAATGGATATCCATTTGACGTCCCAACTTCCCAGAGGCCATTGCCGAGCATTCAATGTGCCACCCAGGCCGTCCGGGACCCCATTGGCTGTCCCAGCTCGGCTCGCCAGGTTTCGAGGCCTTCCACAAGGCGAAGTCTGCCTCGGATCGCTTTACTCTTTCGTCTTTCTGCGAGAGAGCCCCCTCCCCGTCCGCTTGTAATTCTTTGTCATTCCTGTTCCAGGGTTCTAGCCTCGCATAAGGATAGCCAGCAGCCTCGAAAGCCTTGATGTCAAAGTATACGGAACCATCTGACGTCCGATATGCCATGTTGTTGTCCGCAATTTTCTTGACGAACTCCGCAATTTCCTTGCCGTTTTCAGTCACTCGAACCAGGTCGTCGGGGTCTAACACATTGAGATCGTGCATATCTTGGAAAAACCGGTTCTCGTATTCCTTTGTCAACTTTGTAAAAACAGCATAGTCGTCTCCTTGTATACTTTTACCGAATTGATCGTCGAGTACTAGGCACATGGGATCGTTGACGCGGTTGTAGAATTCATGCGGTGTCAGCATCTTCGGATCTTGCAGCAAGGCTTTGGCTGTGGAACGGGCCGTATTGATGTGCATCTTGACTTTTGCTTCCTTGTCTCCCGGTTTTGTGCCCGGCTCCAGACTCCCACCAGCGAGTACATCTCCATAAAAGTGTCCAACGACGCCATCGAACGTCTCCGGTGTCAGCAGAGTTTTCGGCCCTATTCGCTTCAGGTTCTTTTGGATGTAGTAGTGCCATGCTTGCCGCACGTCTTGCCGGACTCTTTCGTCAATGTATCTACTCTATGGGTCAGGCTCATCTCCTTCATTTATTGGGTTCTGGGTCTACCTGTGGTTCTTTTTGTATTCTTCATAGAGGTGTCTCTGCCTCCCTCTCAATATGATCTTGTCATCAACGTCGGTAATGTTCATAACGAATCGAACTTTGAAGTGGAAATAGTCTCGCAGAATGCGTCTGATGATATCGGTCGTGACATAGTTGCGAGCGTGGCCGAGATGGGCGTCGTCGTATACTGTAGGACCGCAGGCATACCAGGTAATGTGCTCAGGCTGAAGAGGGACGAATGGGACTTTGGAACGAGTCAAGGAGTTGTAGATTTTCAACTGCGGCTGATGCGTCGAGCCGGTGGGCTGCGACCAGGGCGGCTGCGACATTTTGAGTGGTTTGCAATACTTGGAAGCGGAAGTGCAGAAAGCACGTCTCAAATAGCTCATGAGACTGCTGATGTTGACTCATCGCATTGAGGCGCTGGGCATTTAAGAGTCAACTGCGCTGCAAGGGACAGTCGAGTGCCAAGCATAGCAAAGTGAGGCAGAGGGAAGGCTGACCGCGGAGTCAAGTCATAGGCGGGGATGGCGCCGTTAGGTTAAATCCTTTGGCTAGGCCGTCACGCAGCCTTATAAGCTGCTTACTACATGGCCAGGCTGGGAGTGAGTGTCCGTAGTTCGCCGTCATAAAAAGATCATCATTGTTTACTGCCAAAGGTCTTCCATGCTAAGCCGCTCCCCTTTTGTCGAGCAAGCCATTTGTAGGAGCACCATGCTATCCTGAATATGACCGCCCATGCGACGACTGCCAGCACAAAACTCCACCAACCTCGTTCAGGCTGATGGGTAACCACATCAGATTGACCGAGTACTTGGTCGTTTCGGTCCAATGCAACGACCCGGAACTGACTGTACTCGGACAGATTTGCTAGATCGAAAGCCTCCTCAAAACTGTCCTTGTCGACAATGTCGAGGTCGGTAAAAATCTCTCCCTCATCCGCACTCTTTGCGCCTTGCAACATCCAAGCAGATACCTCTGTGGCGCCATTCCAGCTGACATAAAGTATTTGATCCTCGATTTCTGCCGAGGGAGGATCTGTCGGACGGCCCACCCATTTCCGCCCCCTGAAGGCTCGGTACGACACCGCTCGATTCCATGGATGGTACAAGGGTGACCCAAAATGGTGCTCGCATAGTAATGTACCATTGGACAAAAATTCGCTGAACACCGGAGAATGCCCCCAACCAACGAAAACATGGTCACTGTCTGGAATTACCTGCATTGAGCCTTGTGATGGGGCCCGGGTCTGCTGCAGAGACACATAAGAGTGTAAAAGCTCTACTGTGCGGTTCGCGATGTCGAGTTGAAGCATCATACCGCGACTGTACGGCCCATCGACGTGCAGAGGGCCGGCCTCCTTGTTATCGAACAGACTCAAAATTCCCTCCTCCTCTGATACCCATCTAGCATCGTGCTGCCACTTGAAATCTAGTGCATCTCCTCCTGACAGGTCGGTGAATTGATTGCGTTGGCCTCCTAGTATCCACAGAATCTCTCCACCAGGGCTAATGCAGGTGACTGTATGCGTGTGTCGTGATGAAATTATGTAATTTCCTTGAGAATCTTTGTCGATGCTGTTGATGTGGAAGAAATCGAAGGGAATGCTGCGTATGTAACCGCCAAACGGGTTGGTCATGTACGATTCGGTGACATTGAAATGCTCGGACGCTCTCCACTCGAACAAAAGCTCGCCGGTAGCAATGTCGACTTCTTGGAAGCGACTGTCCAGGATCCAGCCATTTGACCGCTTTCCCAGCGACGACAAATCAGCTTTGGTCGTTGTGTAGACGGTGAGAAGAGCAGTATCCTCCTTGGTTATCTTGAATTCATGCAGGTCGCCTTGCGTGTCGTCGCCGACAGCTGAGACTTGGTGTGCCACGTTGTAAGAAGCATCTAGCTGAAATTCCGCCATGAGTCAATGATACTCGATCAGCGAAAGACCACTCACCAAATAATATACTCCTACGCCTTTAGTGCCCAGTTTCTTCCCCGACCAAAATGTCAAGTAATCCTGCCCTTTGTAGCGCTGTACTTGCAGATTCGTCGTCACGGCGTAATCCTGCGACTTCCAGACGAGTTCATTATCGGAATTGAGGATAGTTGGTCCTGTCGGGCCGGCTGAGTCGCCGCCGACCGTCAAGAAGACGAAGCCATTGTCGCAATCCGAGTGCGACCTTGCTGTGCTTACGCGTGGCACAACTAGGTCACTGGACACAAACGTCTGTAACGGGCAAGCACCGTACAACCCCCAATCATACAGTGTCGGATTCAACGAGGGAGAGAGCCAAACAAACAAAGGAATCGCAAAGTATGAGATGGACAGAAAGATAGCAAATGCGCTAGCCACAGCCACAGCAGCAACGCATAGGATTCGAACAACTGAGGGCTTCATATCAAAAAGTACGTTTCCCTCATGGCGGCGAAGTCCCAGAAGAGGACTTTATCACTGAAGATGGGAAGCCAAGGCGACTTGTATATGACGACAGTTACGTGTACAGTAGTGCAGGCGGAGCAGCACCAGGTGTATGGGAGGCCGAGGACCGCACGACCTATGGATCCAAGCCTCTCAAGTTGAGCCAAGAAGTCGACTCTATGCCGTACGATAGAGCGTTTCGTGCCGCGCAGCAAAAGGGGAGATCGAACCAGCAATTCATTCAATTTACTACCCGCGCTGGACCCAGTCATGGTCGAGATTCAGCCGCGTAATCGAGAGTAACCGAGACGGCGCGGGAGGTTCAGTCGAGGACGTGTGGACGTGGAACGTAGCACTCACCAACAAGGTCTTCTTTTCTTGCCTCCGGTGGACATCGTTCGACGAGTACCCAAGAGCTAGTGAATCAGGACGGCACCATGAAACCGTGTCCTATGGATGCGGCATGAGATGCGATGAACAACCAAGGCAAAAATCGCCATGCCAATGTTGGCCGAAATGAGAAAGGCGATTGGCGTCGTCTTCGCTCGGCTTGGCGGACCAGGATTGAGCGAGACTTGTGACGGCCACATGGAGAACATCTCCCTTAGGTGGGTAGGTGCTAGGTAAGATAGGGCAAAACCAGCGACGATGAGCTCGATCAGTCCTATCAATGCTCGCAACACCTGCCAACCGAGGCACCCCTAGCGGATCAGATAACGACTCCAGGTGTCAAGCTACCAGTGTGTCATTGAGACCGTCCACACTGTTTGACTGTCCCACACAAACCGGCCCATCTTGTCTGGGACTCGGGACCTATCCCCGTACTTCATGAAGATTGGTGGGCACGGTGGGCTATCTTTTTCTGTCTTGAGGCCCGTGTTGCGAAAAGCTGCGCCTCAAATCAACAGCCAAAGATCGCCTCAAGCCTTCTTCGCTGAAGCACCGACAGCATCACGGCATAATTTTTCTGTCTACGCGAGTGGCGAGATACTAGTAACGTGCCGATCATCAAGGCACCCGTGTCTGTGCAAAATCAAGGCACATGTTGACGCAATTCCACCAATCTAGTTGTTCGAACCACGGAATGCTAGAGCTATATCTGACTAGGCACCATATTATTATCAGTGATACACCACACTTCTCGGAGTTCTGCCATTCAAGCTCCACAGCCACGTGCCGTGCTTGCCGCAGTACATACTACTATGTATGTAATACTCTGCTCAAGACTAATACAAAGCTGGATAAATTATTGATTCAACCCAATTCAAAGCCAAGGTCGGCCGGCGAAGCGTACCAGCATGCCCTAGCACCGCTCAAACAAGGACTTGCAAATAAGATAATCGTCATGCGCACAACCACAGAATGCAGATGGCGTTTTGCGCCCTGGATGGTTCGTATCAATATTGATAACGGTCTTCAGGATCGACTTAAACCGCCTCTTGCATTGATTTCCCTTTTGCCAGAGTGCTGAAAGGTCCCTTGTCGGCATTCTTGGAGAACTTTTGCTCCTTGCGTCGGATCCCAAGGTAGGGCAGGTAATATCCTGGATGGAAGACAAGGAAGATTGCAGCCACCAGGAACATCAACGCTGAATCGAAGCAGTAGAAGAACCACTCATGGTTGGTAAGGTAGTTGTACGTTCCCATCGCGTACTCGATGAAGCGCAACAATGTTCGAACAAGAATCAACAGGTTGGCCACGTTGACCACGTTCAGGAAGAGCTGCCAGTTCCGTTCTTTCGGCAGAGGGACATCTCGGAGTTGTTTTCTCAGCAGAATGTTGAGTCGAATGCTTGCAAAGACGAAGAACCCAAATGTCGCCAACTGCAGTGCCAGTCCCACCAGCACTATGTTTTTGCCCCTATTGGCTTTGTCTTTGGAGTTTGCTGCCGCAACCATGGATCCTCCAATAACTTGGACAAAGAAGCTGAGGATGTCGAAGCCCACAAAAACAGGTGTGACTCGTCTGGGGGGCACCCAAAGATGCCTGACGGTCTGGAACTCTTTCGGAACAACCCAAATCGTGACGCGACCAAAAGACATGTAGCAGGCGGCCGCCATGACCGCTGGGGCAACGAGGATCATGACGGTCTGTACGATGAAGATGTTTCTGCTGTCAAGGTTCTTGATGGACACCGCTCGGGAAATGTACCCGACCAATTCCACTAACACGTCGTCAGATTAATCAAGGCGACAGACGCTGCGCAGGTCACATGCAGCGAGGGGATACTTACTGATGACAGCAAAATTCATGACCCACCAGAACCATGCTCGATGTCGGAAGAATTGGAAGAGGTTGACCGCTGTGGCTATGCCAAAGAGCACGACGAAGATGATCGCAGCCGCGAACGAAGGGGGGTAGTTGTATCTGCCTTCAGTCTGGTATTCTTGGAGAGTCTTGCCTCCAGGCAAGCCCGTAGCACTGGCACGGGCTACCAAGCTGGCAATATTAGCGACAGCATGTTCGACGCTGTCAGTGAAGGCCGCCATCGTGGTGAGTGAATCGAGGACGATGAGAAGAAAGGCAAATAGAGGATCGAGCAGATGCGCCAAACTGCGCAGTGAGACAGGGCACGAAGAGTTGGGGTCGAAAAAGCTGTTGCCTGCAGGTGGTGGTAACAGGGCAATATCTTATATCTCGAGACAGTCAATCATTTCGCTGAGACCATCTAGCCTAAGACCAGCAGAATGGGCTTGAGAACCGTCTCCGGGCGCGTATTTGCCGCCTATACATGTCGTATCCGCCTCGCATGGATTACGATCTTGAGCATCGTCAATTTGTTGGGTTACCGAACAGCAGCGAGCACAAGCACGAGCATTTTGCCCATGTGCATGATGATCCATTCATCAATAAACTTGAAACCAGGCCTAGTAGTTCGCAACAGCTTCTGAATCGAGTTTAGCGATCTTTGATAAGGCCATTATCGAGTGGCACTGCTCGCAATCGGGGCGCACGGCCACCGATTAAATTGGCTGTTTCGGGTTGCTAGAGCACCGAGTGGGAGCCTATGCAGATGAGTTGGCAGGGCACTCAAAAGAGGGAGTACCCCATACGCCGTATCCGTACGGAGTACTCTGCTGTTGATTCTCTCCTCAGGTGGTCTGATCGCGATTCTCGGGCGACTCACGTGTCAGGCTGGACGCTCAAGATTCCGAACCTCAACGTCAGCCTTGCGCGACCGCGATTTCGCTACCAGACGTTGTTTCAGAGTAGACGTGTGCCAGAATATTACGGCGACTTGCGATTTTAAGCTCTGCATAATGCGGCGGCGTGAATCAGTGCAGTGATGCCACCCTTCACTCAGCCGGCGCATCCTCGATGGCAACAGCTGCCTCCTGGGGCGCGACCTTCGGCTCATCCTTGACTCCATTCGCACCCTTTGCTCTTTGCTTCGCCTCTTTCTTCAGCTGACGCTGGCTTTTTGGCCCGGAAGATGCAATCTTAACATGCTTCGACCACTTAGCCGCCGCAACAGCTTCGTCCTCCTCCGTCCACGCCCTTGGGAGCACCGCAAAGACCAGGTACGACGTGTGTGTCTTCAGCTCTGGCTCCGTTCTGTGTATCAGCTTGCCTCCATCGAAAGGTAACTTCGAGGTATTATCGGCAGACTGATGGGCACCTTTCGCCGTTTTGTCGGGCTCCAAATTGCCAGCATGGAAGTCCTTTGCACGTCGCTCCACCTCTCGAAGTTTTGAGACTGCTTGGTCGACATCAGCAGCGAACAGATTCACGCCCCGCATTCCCTCATATTGCAGGCCAGAATATTCCCGCCGGATGTCGATACGTTTGGGTTGAACCTCGACCATCTCGATATCCAACCAATCGTAGCTTCGCAAAGCTGTTACGGTGCGTTGAACCTGCTCTATACAGGGACTAAACGTGCAGATGTGCACGGCAGATTGAGGATCAAGCGCAGAAGGCGTGCCATCTTCGGTACCGCGCGTCAAATGTGGCAGAGCTTCCCATGGTGCGGGCAAATCCAAGAAGATCGCGTTAGCTCGTGGCGACGTCGTCTCTTGACTGATCTCATCCTCAAGCAGAAACCCGTTCTGATAGACATCCCTGTGCGTTGCGCGAACGATGGTCTCTAACCCGTGTTCTGCCATCTCGGCCTTGACTTTTCTGTGCCGCTCTGCGTGGTATTCATATGAGAACACCTTGCCCATGGACTCTGAATCTTGCTGCGGAGAGTCATCCTTCTCCGCAGGAGCGTGTTGTGGATAGCCATTAAAAACAGCCCGAGCTGCGGCGTGGGTGAAGCTGCCACTACCACTGCCGGCCTCTATCAATCTTGAGCCTGGCCGTGCTCTAATGCGGTGCAGAATATAGCTGTAGTCAGGGGTATACACAACTTGCGTTCGATGAGGTAGGCTTGTGGTCCAATTCTCGGGTGTAGGTGGCACAACATGCACGAAGCCCGAACTCGCCACGACAACATCTTTCGCGACCGTACCATCCTCGTTCTCATGCTTCTCTAGCGTCTCAGCCTTTCGCTTCTTCGACCTCTGACTGTTGCGTCCTCTGGAACCGGTGTCGACCTTGCTTGCACGGATTTGACTGCCCCATGGCGCACCTATTATGGTGGAATGTGGGTAGGAACCGAAGCGAGTGTTTGTGACAACGCCCTCAGCATAGCCTTCATGTTCTGCGTTGATGGCCTGGGTCGCGAGTATGACCGGGAGAGACTGTTCGCGTCTGAGGTGCAAAGAGGCCAAGTCGTGTTCTTTGGTCACCGAGCCCGGTGAAAGGAATGTAGAGACCATCCTGGGGGATTTTCGAGTTCCGTGCGAGCTGACCTGATCGTGTTTTGTCTTGCGTTATAGGCTGGTAGCCCCAGATTGCTAGTATGCCACAAGCAGCCAGCTCGGTCTACCTTAATGATCGGATTTTGACGTTCGTGACCCCTCTCGGATGCTACTCGTAAAGCATCGAAAATATTTGAGAACATGGACAGAAATTCGATGGATGACTAAGCAAAGCATCTGGACTGAAATTCCTTGGCAGCGAACTTCATGCGTTAAGGTATTCTACAACAAGCCCTTGCTACAAGTCTTGCCTTGTTGGTGTTACTCTGAGTTGCTTGCAATAAGCGTTCCAGCGCTAGTCAAACTACTCTGGGGCTGAGAAACTATCGATCAGCACATTGATCCATCATCGCTGGTCATGCCTAAGTAGGGAACTCGATTGCGACTAATACCATTTTCTCCTGGTGCCAGCTGGCCAACTCGAGTTATCTTCAGGAATGTTCGAACCACGCCCTCCCAGCAAACAAGTAGCTGGTGACCGTTGGCAGGTAGCCTTTCCGCTCCGCGCTTTATCTTATACCATCAACACCAACATGTTACATCCGAGGCTGCAAATAGTGCAACCGCGCTAGCCCTGACGTGGGCCACGGCTCCAAGCGTGCCCAAATATCGTTGTACACCATGATATCGTGCTTCAAACGAGATTGGCCGATCGCCAATGTATGAATCATACTCGCTAGTAGCTGTGTATTCGCCGTCAAGCTCTTTCAAGGTAAGGTAAGGTAGGCACGTGGGTAAGATAGTCGGGAAATTTATTGCTAAGCTAGTGTCCACTTTTCAACCTCTCCGGAGCTCTACAGGCCTATCACATCGGCTCTGGGAGCTACGGCATATATATTAAAATGTTTGATTTTCTTTCAACAATCAGCAAGCAAGCAATCAAGCAGCTGTTTCAGGGGATGTGGTCTAGTGGTATGACGTGTAAGCATCGCACCACACAATTGAACGAAGCACTCATCTAATATGACAACAGTTCCTTAGCAGAAGTTGAATCCTGAAAGGATTGCCCACAACATCTGGAAAAGGTTCTGGGTTCGATTCCCAGCTTCTCCAACTCTTTTTTTGGACCCTCTTATAACGAGGAGGGTCTTTTTTTGATGGAAAAGCACGAGGCTCGCAGTTTACGTTGTGCGGAGTGGATATTACAACACACCAATCGTAGGTTGTGCGGCCGCTAGCACAGTACCTACGGTAGGGTGTTGCGTTGGCTAAGCACCTCCGTCTCAAACATAAACAAATAGGACTGTATCGACCAACGTTGGACGCCATATCTCTCCTTGTTCACAGGTTTCCGCGAGCAAGTACGAATGTCAATACTGCATGAACTTATCTGCGGACCGATCTAGAGTTACCATACATATCCGGAGCATGCACCTTAGGTCTTCGGAAATCCTCAGCTTTGCCGAGAATGCTGGCCTGCTTCCTGCTGGTCGCGACCAGCTTAAGAAACTGGAAACCTAGTCTCTCATATGTTAGATAGGGAGTTGCGATGTGTCGCTTGCCAGTACCACTGGATAGCATTATCTACACTTCCACCATACGAAGCCCATCCATCGATGTCGAGCGGCTGTTCGTGTAACATGCCATGGTATCCGGGGGTAGATCGTGTAGTTTAGCGCTAGGGCGCCGTTCGACAACAAACAGTAGCGAGGACAGTTTACGGGGATACGGGGCCCCTGTTCAAGACCCGGTCTAGGGCAGTGTATGGGATAGGCATACGCCCTATCGAAGACGAAGTCAAGGATAGTTTATAGGATAGATGTACTCCCTGGCCAAGACGAAGTCAAGGATAGTGTAGAATAGGCGTACTCCCTATTCAAGGCGAGGCCCAACTGCTACGAAGGGTGTCACTACCTGTTTATAGCCACAGTAAAACATGTGCGAGATTACCTTACAATCTAATGCCCGTTTCGGATGTCCCATAAATTGCCGCTTCACCATATCCACGGGCATGAAAAATACCGCGAAGCGCGTCTGGAAGCGAGAAGGGGTTCAAAAGGCTTACTCTGCAGCATCTCCAGCGACATATTCCAGCGACCATCAAGTGCTCTTCGTCGATTGTATATACGCCGCTCATAGGCTCGGGCCTAGGAGCCCATATTGATACATGCACAGACACTGGCCGAATGGTTCTCAGACATGAATATAGACTCAGGGTCTTGCGCATAGATTGGTGTTGTTTCGAAGTACTACTATCTGCAGCTTCATCGTCAATGTATTCGAGCGGCTCGCTTGTTATGCTGTTTGATTTGTACTGTACTGTCATCATTTGCTAGACCAATACCATTTATCGATCTCTTCAGTCGCCACATTATAAGCCAGTCGCCAGGGTAGCTGGGTCTTTAAACAGAGCAGCGCCACATCGTGTACCTGCCAATCTCTTGTCCTGATGCTATAGCTTCCTCTGTACTCCAACATACTGGCCGCTAAGTTCCTAGTGTAGTAGTTGAGGATTTTCAGTCGATGCACACTCATTTGAGAATCTGCTATCAGACAGCGATCAAGATAGAGAAACAAATACATAGTCCGACGTCCTTGACAATGCTTTTGAGTGTAGTGTGTCCGGTTGACTTTGCGCAAGCACGTTATCATCCGTCTCCAATCTTTGAGACCGACAGCAAAGACTTGGACATCCCAAGACGCACGCAGCCTACGAGCCGGCTGGTCGACAAATGAACAAGATACGAACAAGGGCACGCAACGAGAATTGACTAAACAGCGAGGATAGTCTTCAAGCTGATATTGGCATGGACGTAAATCTGGTAGATATCGCAAAGTCTCTAGTTCATCACACGTGTGTATACCTGATGTAATCTTTTTGTACAAATGCAAGAATCAAAATGCCGCTTCCGGGCTCTTGCTAAAACGCTTGTGGACTCGCTAGAACGCTGCACCAAATACAAAGCAAAAACTACAGACAACAGACAAAGGTCAACCGAGGCTGATGCCGGTCCCAGAGAAGGTTGCAGTACCGGACCACATCCCTCTTATCAGAGGTAAGACGACGTCTTTGACAGGTTTCCCCGTCGAAGCCGAGATAGCCTTCGCTTTCTGCAGTTCCGCCGGGTCGTTGTTGATTGTCATATGCCCGTGGAAGACAACGAGGTCGCCTCCCTTGACAATGTCTAGGCCGCCAGGGCCGACAAGGTCAGCGTCGCTGGTGATAAGGAGCGGACGACTGGACCTCGTATATGGTCCGTAAATATTTGTTGCGGTGGCATACGAGACGTCGTACTTAGGCGTGGTGAAGCAATTGCTGCTGAAGAAGAGGAAGTAGATGCCGTCAGCGGATCGGTGCAGAGTGGGAGCTTCAATTAGAGGGCCATCGAGGTCATCCCGGTCCAGGATTTGGACGGCATCCCCAATCAGCGAAAGGCCATCCAGTCCGACTTCCTGAAGCATTAAAGGCGTAGGAACAATGGGCGCTACGGTATTTCCACATATGCCGCCATGACCGATGGAATTGCCGTCGACCTTGTAGACAACATATCGCTTGTTCGTAGCCGTGTCCAGGAATCCATCGGGATCAATGGCGCCACCCCGTGTAGAGACATCCGGGCAAGCGAACGGCTGCTCTTGAGGTATATAAGGTCCGAGGATATTCGTTGAAGTCGCGGCTCCGACACAGTGATGCGACGGACTCCAGACGACCTCATCGGCGTAGTATAAAACGAACGAGCCGTCGTCCTGCCACATGTCAGTCCGAGAATATCTTCCAGACTCGCGCAGCTTACCACTTGAACAACATCCGGCGCCCACACACGAGCGCCGGTCTCCCATGCGCCTCCTGATGGCAGAGCATCATGGTGGTCCAATAACGTCCATGTCTGATTATCTGTAGATGTAGCGACTTGTACATGTACCATATCTGCACCTTTCCCTCTGTTGTTTGTCGCAAAGGCGTACGACACTCCATCCACGACTATGATCGCTGGATCCGGGAAATTCTGTTCGACGAGGGGTCCTGCGACGGACGAGAAAGGATTCGGCAAGGGATCCGTCTGTGTGGAGGTGGACTCTGGTTCGGGTTCTGCGGAGCGAATGACTGTGTCGCGAGGCCAGAGAGGCCCCAGAGTGGTCACGGCCGACGAGGCCAGTAAATATGCTGGTATAGCGACCATCCCGAGTATGATCTTTGCGCGAAATGAGAGTGGAGTGTGCCGTTGAGGCTCAAGTCTATATGAAAGGACTGGCTCTTTGCGCAAAGAGTGTATGCCAAAACCCTGACGCGGGTGGCTAGGGGGAGAAAGCAAAGGCTGTTTTTCTAGATTTTCTGTAGGGCGCGCCATGGCGATTGCGGGCAGGTGAATATATTATAGTATCAAGGGGTGGATCTGAGGTGTTGTTTGTTGCGCCAGACAAAAAAGGCCCCGGACAAAGACTTCAGGGGTCAGAGTTGTGTCAGAACGCAGGCTAGAGATTGTGGCCGATAGGCGGTCTCAAGTCGCCCAGAATGTGAGGTGTTTTGGTCCCTTCTGGCGGTTCCTTGACACTTTGGGCACGGTGGTATTGGTGGATGCACAGGCTGCTGAGAATAGGTTGCGCGGTGAGCCTTCGAAGTAGTGAGATGCGGCATGTGATGATCTGATGTGGGGTTCCTTGTTGTTGGTGAGATGAGACCACAATATAACGGAACTTGCCTGCGAGAGGCTGATACATACTTTCCGGATAAAACTTATTCTTTGAGGATTTTGTGTCTGGGTCCGGACGAGGCTTCGCTGAGAGAAAAGCACAGCCTCTCTTGAGTACAGCGGGATGTAACATACCAAGTATTAGGGGGGCGCTATTAGCATTTATGCCTCTGCCGAGGTGAGATGCGAAGCGAGCTGGATAATCACGTGATCACGCTCCTTGTTCGTGCTAACTCGTCACTTTGTCAACAAACCTGGACCCAAGGACAACCATGATACTATCTCACAGTATTGCAACCACCTCTGTCCTCCCGTACCCAAGATCATGTCTACGCTATATGACTGTCTCATCCCGCCGAACCCATTCTGCCAGTAGTCTCCGCATAACTCATTGCAACCCTCGCGTTTGCCTCAGAATTCTCGTACACTGCGCGCCACTAAAGACGCGCTGTGGCTACCAGTCGAGTCCAAATGTTATGACTCTGGGTAATCGCGGCCGTAGATGTGTAGACAAAAGCACATTAGCTGCATTCTGATGAGTGCAAGCTGCTCAACTGTGCAATCTGGTAAGGTGCGAAGAAGCACTGAATGGACTGTCTCCATCGTCCTGGTTACCAGACCCTCGGAAACCCATAGACTCACGCACCTAGATCGGTAATCGCTAGGGGCCATACAGTCTTTCTTCGAAGCTGTCACAATATTCGTCCAGACCCATATTGTTCATCACAGGACATGTGGTATACCGCCGGAGCGAACACACCGCAGGCGGATGGATGCTCTCAAGCAGCAGCAATCTCATTCTGCACCCATTTCTCGAGTCCGCCTTTGGCGATGATCTCTTGGACGTTGGGGGGCAGTTCGCCCACTTTCTCCGTCCATTTCTTTCCACCCTGACCTTCAGTAACCTCGATCTGCGACTTCTTCACGTCCCAAACCAAGGTCCAGCCAGTCCGGCGACTCAGTTGCTGCTCACGCGGCGTGGGAGGGGTTGGCGGAGGGGAGTCAAGACTCTGCTGGTCCTCCTTGTTGCCAACTGGCTCTGTGATTTCCCGTCCCGGTTTCGAGGGAGGCGTGTCTGAGAAAGTCTCACGTAGGCGTTGGATAAGCTTCGGTACTTCCAGCCCCATCAGCGCGTTATTGATGCTGTTCCGTGAGAAGATATTGCCAAAGCTTCCTGCAACCACAAGCGGGATCTTTTTGGCCAGGATTGCTGTTGCTGCTTGCTCGCGAGAACTGCCGCAACCAAAGTTGAAGCCTGAGACCAAGATGTCACCAGGTTTCGCAAGCGACGAGAACTTGGGATCATAGTTTTCCATGCAAACCGCGGCCATCTTCTCAACAGGAACGTTGTCCTGGTAGGTGTATTTGCCGGGATAGATGCCGTCCGTGTTGATGTTGTCCGCATCGCAAAAGATTATTTCTCCCTCGACGCGTTCCGGAAACCCTGGGTAGACTTCAGTGGAGCTTGATATTGCGTCACTACTTTGGTCATTGCTTCCAAAGGTCTGCTCGCCTGCTTCAATCATACCATCCAGCTGGTCGAGGATCTTCTGGAATGCTTCGTCTGCAGTAATCATACGATCCTCCTCTTTAATGCCGTCGCCTTCACCCCTGACGACTCCCGTCCAGCCTTCAGGCCTTTCGTACCAACCCGGCCCGCTGAGCTTGCCAGTCAGTGCACTAGCTGCAACCACTTCTGGGCTGGCAAGATAGGCCTTCGCGTCAGTGCTTCCCATACGACCCTTGAAATTGCGGTTCGTCGCACTGATGCCGACCTCACCAGGCTCAAGGAGTCCCGTGCCTAGGCCAATGCAGGGCCCGCAGCCAGCGGGAAGTGTAATGGCACCAGCATCGATGAGCGTCTGCCAGTCACCCGCATCTTCGGCTATTTGCTGTTCGGGGATCGACGCGGCTGCGATGTAGAAGTTAACGCCGTCTGCGATCTTGGGGACTTTGCCGTCATTTTTCTCAGCTTCATCTCTGAAGACCTTGGCGGCAGCTGCGAGATCAGAAGCTCGTGAATTGGTGCATGAAACGAGGTAGGCTTTGTTGATCTTGATATTCTGGTCTTCCAAAACGTTCAACGGCGTTGCCACCTTGACAGAGTTTGGTCCAGATACGTATGGTGACAGAGTACTCAGGTCGAGATGAAGATATTTGGCATACTGAGCCCCCTTGTCTGCTGCGAGCTGAGATTCGAACAATTGATCCAGTCTTGGGTGCGAGAACCGTGGGTTTCCAGACCGCCCTTCAGAGGTGTCCAAAGCCGACATCGTAGCCTTCGCCCTCAGCCAGCCCTGAAGCACACTATCCATCGGGAAGAGTCCAGTCAGAGCACCCCATTCCGTCGTCATGTTTGCAATTGTCAACCGCGCATCAATCGGCAAACTCCGCAGAGTCTCCTCTGATCCAACAAACTCAATGGCGTGGTTTAGGACATCATCCTTGTCGAACAGTCCGCAAAGCGCCACGATCACGTCTTTGCCCGTGACACCTTTCGGCAGGGTACCAATGAACGTGACTTTCGCAACGGGAGGAATCTGCCACCACGTACGACCAGTAGCCCAGATACTTGCAGCATCTGTTCTCACGACAGGGGTGCCGAGGCACCCTATCCCCCCGTACATATTGGTATGACTGTCGCTAGCCACCACCATTGTTCCAGGCCATGCATAGCCTTCTTCCACCATGATCTGATGTCCGATTCCCCTTCCAGCAGGGTAAAAATCCACGCCTTGCTTCTTCGCAAACTCTTCGATCTGTCTGTACTTTGTCAAGTTCTTCTCAGATTTGTTTTGTACATCATGGTCAAGCGTCATGACAATCTGCTTCGGATCTTTCAGTTTTGAGGCGCCGATCGACATGAACTTCAAGGCAACAGGCCATGAGTTATCATGTGTCATACAATGGTGCGGTGATATCGTCACATAATCGCCCGATTTCACATATTTGTCTTTCGGTTGGCCAACCGCATATTGCTGGACGATTTTCTCTGTAAGGGTCTGAGGGACTTTTGGAGAGGTTTTTATCGAGGAGAAGATAGCAGCAGCGTCCGGGTCTTCGAGCTGGGCATGAAATACTTCTTGCACACGTCTGGTACTCTTGCGAAAGGAGCGAATCTGCGCCCATCGTGCTTGAGGTGAATGGTTGGCTGCTCGCAGCGCTGCGATCGGAGAGTACCGCGGAAGAAGCTGTTTGAAAGTCAGACCAGTCACATCCACGACACATACAGAACGTACCATAGTGTGAGCTGCAAGCAGGTAGTCGAACTGCGCGTGGGTGAAGACAAGAGCGAGAAATCTGCCACCAGGACTTTACGTCAGGCCCATATCGAGGGGTCTCCCTGATTTTTGTTCTGGCTCTATACAGGGGCAAACTTTAAGACTTGTCCCTACTCCTGCTCTCAGATGCAGCCACCACCAGCAGTTGTCGTCAAAGTCGAATTTGCAAAATGCGCGAAATTTCCTTCAACACTCTCCAATTACTACAGCCGAACTCCGATTGGTTTGTTTTGATAAAGCGCTGGTCCGATCTCGCCGCATCACGTGCTTGGTTACTAAGCCAACAATAGGGACATCTACTAGTCTTTCACAAGATATCGACTTCAGTTGCACTTTGCAGAGCCAAAATAGTTCCATCATTGTTATCTTGCAGCAAGACAAGACTTTGTGCTTTGCATACCACTGTGCTTTTTACCTATAGCCTGTCAGTAATGCTATGGATGAACCGTTTGCTCACCAATGCCGGCCAGTAGGCAAACAGCCAGGAGTCCTGACAAACTTTGCAGGAGTTCATATAGAACTAAATGGAATGTGGCTCCCATCCTGGTCAAGATTCTCAGCCGCTTTTGCAGTCAGCCTCAAGATCGCAAATTTGAATTTCGTAGGACCATTACGATGCAGTCTCGCTGTCCCTGCAAACGCTCGCTGCTTGCCGATGTTCAGGACCGCCATACGCGGCCCATGCCACATCTAGCAGTCTAGAGCCACACGATACAATACTCACCTCTATCCAGCAGCTAACTCAATCTATGAATAAGGCGACAGAAGAAGAACGGGTGGGGGGGCCGGTTACTTCTCACATGCGTCCTCTCGGTCATGAACGTCCTCTGAGGCTTCCATTTCACTCAGTCCATGGGCGGGTGGCTGCCATGTCTAGCATTATTGGCAACTCGTCAAGAAAATGTTCAACTACATTCGCGGACAAGTCGTTTGTCCCATTCACTTCCAAGCTCTGTCACGATATTTACCAACAACAGTATCATCTATTTCACTGATAATAGAATCACTGGCCTGGCCCGAGCAGGTGACAGGCGCCGGTTATTGTCGGAATGGGCTCACTGCCTCAGCTCTGTCTATGGTATATATATAACCCATGGTCCCGGTCCAGCCTCCTAGGTCAGACGCGCATCAAAGACGAGCTCAGTCAACACGAAGTTTCATCATCTTTTCATCTTTGGAGCGTGAATCAAGTGCCTCAAATCTTTCCCCTATTTCGCCACTCCACATGGCATCAACTGCAATCGAGTATTCGGCCTACCGATCTGACCAGCCGCGGCCGGGGGATGACTCGTGGGACGTCCGGTATCTAATATCATACTGTGACGACGAAGGCGCACTCGTACAGGAGATCATCTCTGTCCCAGAGATCGCAATCTTCTATCTCGGCATTGGATGGCGATATGGAGATCTTCAAGCGTACCTCGATTTTCCAGCCGCAACGTATCCTGAACAATGGTATGCGAACCCACCGAGCCTCTCCGGTCCTGCAACATCCTTCACCGATTCAGCCTTTGCGCAGCTTCCTCCTGAGATCCGACAAGAAATCTACGATTATGTCCTCCACGACGATTGGGAAAGGGAGATGGACATAACGGTTCTGCGCAGTTGCAGTGGTCGTATCCGCCGTCGCCGACCCTTTCTCACCCGCAGACTCGAGGGCCCCCTGCTGTCGTGCAAAGACCTGCATGTGGACTTGGTGGAGTACCTCATGGATAGCACACGCTACAAGTTTGAATGCGGCACGCGTCAATGGCTCAAGGACACACCATATGTGTGGGGTTATGAGAGCTTGAAGTTGGTCCGGTATCTTGACATGAGTAGCCACTACTATCTCCTAACCCGCCCCGAGACACATTTTGCCAATCTGTTGCGCGTCTTGACCACCGGCTTTCCGAATCTAAAGTGGCTGCGCTTCGCGAGCGAATGGGACACGGGCGCACTTTGCATCCCATACGAGGAAACCAAAGATAAGAACAGACCAAGTCGCCATCAACAGGAGATGCGCACACTGCTCCTTCTGGGAGCCTGGTTAACGCTCAGACACAAGAACATGGACCTGCTCACCTGCGGTCCTGTCACAACAGGCCTGAACGAACGGGACGAGCCAACGACTCGCGTGTGTATCGAGGTCATGAACAAGGACCTTGTCAGATCGGTGAAAGGTGTTGGGGTAAGCAAGGCTTTCCAAGATGTCATGGCTACGCACTAACACGGTTGCTAAGGATCAAGTATTGGATACTCCAAAGATCCGACGAACCCCCTGGTCCGACCTTGCGATGATGAGCACTCGAGATCTGGTTATCGACCAAGAAAGCCAATCTTCTGAAGCCATGCAAACTCACGCCGGTTTCGAGAAGTTGGATCTGGAAGGCTACACGAGCCACTTCGCCAGAGGACGCAAGTGGATTCGATCTATCCCAGTTGACCGCCTCATCAAGATCTACAACAAGATTGGAACGATTTCTCGGCGCCCAACAGGATCAAATACTCGCGGCAGTGGGATAGGCATGCGTAGTCGAGGCTCTGCAACTCGTGGTCGTGGATCTATCAGACATGGGCGCGAATTGGTCACTCATGATCAGGCATCAGAGCGCAGACATGGATCTTTAGGCGGATGGTGATCATCTTGGTCGAGGTTCATGCATGCGTCGAGGTATCTGTCATCGTACCCTTGAACCAGCGGACGAAGCGGGAGCAATGGTTGTCTTGGGCGGTGAAAGTGGTTGAACAAAGGATGTGAACTTATGAACTGCTCACGTAGTTGAAGCATCATCATACTCCTCATCCATATGGCTCCAGAACAAAATCATACGTGACACTGAACCACTTGCTTGAGAGGCTTCGAGGATGAGCCGCCTCTCCGGTCGTTCTAGGCGTAAACTAGCACCGAAGCAAGGACTGTACTATTATCTGCGTTGGTAACTTTCGTCAGAACGTCCGGTTCTGGGCTTTTTGAGTGCCAAAGGATAGTGTGATTCGATTACGTTCTTATTCACGTGGATTATATGCCCACGTACGAAAGGTATCTCATATTGCAGTCGATTCTTGCCAAAAGGCTCCGTCTCGCAGATCTGCACTGGCCGATGACTAAGACAAGAATAGGGGTTGTCCAGCCTTGCCAACGGATCGCCGCAGTCTTTTATTGCAAGCTCTAATCGCCACCACAATTGTGTACAGTTGCCCAGGCCTTACTCAATATTTAGAGGGTCGGCAGCTACATTTATCCCTGGTGTAAGAGCGGTGGGCTGCTACTGTACAAGTTTTAAATGTCTGTATGGCTGGTATGGAGTGTGAGAAACGTCCTTGCTCCCCTCTGCACGCCGACCATCAGTCAAATCCTAAGTTGATGCGAGCGACACCACCGTGCAGCTAACGTTTGCATGTTTGTACGTGTAATTTCATGTTTTACTGGTACATTCAAAGCTCGCCGTGACCAAACTGTTTGCTTGCCAGTTTTGACCCAGGCAAACAGCGAAGCAGCTAGACAACTAATGAGGTGAAGACTGTGACACACCTTAGTCGTAATGCCACCCTTTGCCTTCATGAATTCTCAGCAGCGTCTGTAAGTAGCGCTGGCGCAAGATGGGGGCACCGGAATACCTCCCCTTGGTCTGACTCTCGACAGAGGGATCGGAAATGCCACTTTATTCCTATAACAAGCTAGTTCAAGCCTTCTATGAATCGCTCTCCGGCAATGAGAAAGACTCCAGAACTCCAGTGATGCCACAAGTACACACCCTATCACGCTCTCGGCTCACATTCTAAGATCCAAGTCCGTCAGAGGGAAATTCTCCACTACTATGTGTGTATCACTCACAACGACTGCCTCGACATCTCCGCCTTCACCGAGACTTGGGTCACCACATCGGGCAGAGATGCACAGTGACAGCTGCCCAAACAGAAGCTGCTTCACTGCTTCACTGCTTTACTGCTTCACTGCTTCACTGCTTCACTGCTTCACTGCTTCACTGCTTCACTGCTTCACTGCTTCACTGCTTCACTGCTTCACTGTGATATGTGATGTATATATATTCTTTAATGTTTCTCACAGACTGCCTCCTTCCTTATTCCCATCTCAAGAGCGATCGTTGGCAAGTCAAAACGATCCAACGCCTTCCTTGGTTCTCCTCGTTCCCTGTACGTCGAATTATCCTTTGAGACGCGAACATGTCACGAAGATGGGCTGGCAGTACTCCAGTCAAGTTCGGTCGGCGAGCTAGGCATGAGGCTACAGCAGATCTCCCTCCACCAGGTTTTGAGTGCATGGCCGATGCTCAAAAGTCGTTCGCATACGAAGCTGGCTGGGGCAGAGCAGCGGAAGAGAGATCGAGGTCGACATCAAGGATTGCCCTCTGGTACCCAGGCGTTGGCTGGAGATACGGCGACATCCAAGCATGGCGCGAGTTCCCCTCTGCCGAAGATCCCCTGACATGGTATAGCAATCCAGCCGTCGCGTCTGGCGAACCAAAGCCATACTTCAAGTCTGCGCTGTGCCGACTTGCAGCAGAACTCCGCACCGAAATCTAGGAACGGTATATCGAAGACAATCGAGGCTGGAAACTCAACATCGACCAGCCTACCTGGCGCACCTGCAGTGGCAGGATCAGACGGTCGCGCGATTACATAACCCACGGCGTAGAGAATGTCCTCCAAGTGTGCAAAGATCTAAAGATCGAGTTCGAAGATTGTCTGATGAACAATTCCATGTACTGCTACAAATACAGTAACCATGAAAACTTCCAGGATGCACCTTGGGTTCTCGGACGCTACGGTTTGCGATTGATCAGCTATCTCGACTTATACGCTCATAACGACCTCCTGCGCGCACCCGAGAAAGAGGATGCCCAGCTCCTCCGAATTCTGAGTAAAGGCTTGCCAAATTTGAAATGAATTCGCTTTTCGCGCGGGTATACGACCGATGCAGTTCACAGCCAACAGCACAGAAATACAGTGAGCCCACACCAGTGGACTTACCGCGCCGTGCTTTTGTTTGGTGCGTGGCTCTGTCTACGACACAAGAACTTGGACCTGCTGACCTGTCAGTGGTCTGCGAACCCGGACGAGGAAGATGGCAGCACTTTTCACTACTGGATGCGCGTTGAGCTTATGAGCAAGGTCGTTGTGAGAAAAATGAAGGCTTCAAAGGCAAGTCACCTTCTCTTCCTCGATTGCGATATTCAGCTCACTAATATTGCCACTCACAGGCGTGGGTGTTGAATGCGCCAATGATCCGCCGCACTCCATGGTCTCGGATTGCATCGACGCTCACTTCAGAGTTCGCAATTGACCAGCACAGTGAGACTTCAGAGAACATGTCCGGTCATGAAGGCTTTGAGAAACTTGATAGGGAAGGATACACGAGTCGCCGTTTCATGGAAGGCGAAAAGCGATCAATTCCGATCGACCGCCTCATCAAGATATGCACCAGAGGCCTCGAGAGTGCTCGCAACCTCGGCACCCAGTAACCCCTCAACACCATAGTTGATCGTGGCAGCACTAATGATCAGGATGGGCCGTCGACTCCTCCAAGAGGTCACGGCGGCCGGGCTAGGGGTGGATGCGTACGTGGACAAAGACGTCGAGGTTACGGAGGTCGCGCCATCCTGGTATTGGTTTGCGTTAGAGGTCAGCCTCGACACGGATGCTTACCTGAGTCCAATGTATGAAAGCAACTTTTGCAAGCGTTTCAGGTATATAAATATGCTGAATCGAGCTTGGAACACGTTGCGCGCTTGATAGTCGTCCCCATCGGCCAGAATTCGCCAGGTCCTTGAGAGACATCCATATTTACATTCCGGTATGATAAGCTATGAAGCAGCCGATATCCTCCTTGCACATGATGTGGAATGACGAACTCTCACTCTGTCCACCTCCTCCTAGTGGGTTCGCAGTGACGAGCTCGCTGGCCTTGAACACGGTTGCCCTGCCGATCATGTCAACGAATGACCCTGGATTGACCCTGTCACCTCATCCAGATTAACCCGCCATACCTGTGAGCTAGCACAGATAGTCCAAACACTAGTTTTTCAACCAAGCTACCTCGAACATTTTGCTACCAGCACAACAACAAGTTTTGTGGCCGTCCCAGGTCGAACACTTGTTCTAGTGCTGATGCCTGCAAGTGTTCCAGATCGCTCTGTATAACAAGAAACGAACTCCGAGAAATGACCGCTGGTTCCCTGGACATTTGTCGCGCTCCGCTGTGGACAACCGAAATGAGGTTTATATACGACCTGGCATATCTCCGCCCCATGCACTACCAAAATTCATGCTGTTTTTGATCTTTAGCCTCGGCACATCATCGTCTGCCTCTCGAGCGGGTGCCTCGGCTGCAACATCTGTTGCCTCTGCTGCCTCCGCTGAGTTTTTGTCTTCGCTTCCCTCGGACAGAGCCGATTCGTATCTCGAACGTACGGCTGCTTCTTCCGAAAGCATGGCATCGACCCTTTCGAGGAAGACGTTGGCGGACTCTGACTTGGCACTAGGATCAAGCATGAGCGGGCCTTTGAGTGAGGCATCCTCATCAACTTCGTGCTGCAGGTTGGGCTCGACCTCTTCTGCGAGCGGATCTTCGTCTGCCATGACCGGGTCATTAGCTGTGGAGCTGAACGAAAAGTATGACTCTGAGTTTTCTGAGGGCCGAAGAGGAGGTCGCTTTGTAGGGGCAGGCTCCACAGGTTTCTCTTGCCTCGGAGTCAGATTAGTGGTGCTTCCTGTGCCGGAAGATAGAGTGCCATCGAAAGCCATTGGAGTATGACCTGCATGTCTCTTGAGCTTCTCATCGAGTGGCGACAGTAGAGATTTGACATCAACCTGCAGAAGCCCTTCAGGAGGTCTCCTTGGCTGTGGAGATGGTGTATGCAGAGGAGACGCAAATTGTGGACTGGTGATTCCCGTGTCGAATGTTGAGGTCAAAGCAGCCGACTTCAGAGTGATGCCATCCAAGGATTTATCAACTTGCTCGACCGGCACGGGAACATTCTCAACCTCTTTCTGAGTGGTTGGAGAAATTTCTTTGGACAAAGGTGGAAGTGGTTCATTCTCAGAGATACTTGGTAGGTGCGAAGAGGTGTCCTCATGAGAGAAGACTCGAGTAGCGGGTGCATGAATCTCTGGTCCCTGCCAGACAGGATGTACACCACTGTTTGAATCTGATGACGACCTAGCTCTTGCTCGATTCGTCGTGTTTGTCATGGACGGCTTGAAATCTGCTCTAAAAGAATGCAAACTTGTTGTTGCAGAGTCGTTGCTTGACCTCCTCTGTGGATCCCTATTTCTGCTCAACTTTCTTTCCAATTCGGCAATGCGAGCTTTCAGCGCGGTTCTTTCTATATCCCAGGCTCTTCGCTCACAGTCATGGGCTTCCCTCAGTTGAGTATTCAACAGTCGACATTGCTCGATATACGCAGTAATATCAACTTCATGCGTCGCATTCGTCATCTGAAACCCATGTTTTGGTATTTGGCTTGAAGAGGTCACTGGTGGTAATAACGGAACATTTGTGGTGGCTATTGAATGACGGCCTTGAGGAAGCAGCAACGGTTTCTCCGAGAACCTAACGCCCTTGAAGGAGTTGCCATTGCTGGATGCTTCCATCGAGACTGAAGGAGCCAAAGGCGAGAAATTGTCTGGGTCGTGCTCTAGAGCAGGTGTTGGATCGAAGGCATGCGTTGGAGAACGCGGAGCCATATACGCGGCGACGCACTTGACCTTGCGGCGGAGGAAACGATCGTGGGAGAGGCCGAAAGCGTGTGACGGGTAGAACGGCAACGTCAAGAACGAGAGAAGGTCAGCTTTAGCTGCGGTGTAATCAGTGTCGTTGCTGGATGTTGGCCGGCGCCGGCTGAAGGGAAAAGATGGCAGGAATAAGTCGAAAGATGCTAGACAAGATAAAGAATGATGTATCTCATGACGGATGCTGATTAAGTCGTTGAGTGAGGAAATGGAGAGACGAAGTAAAGTGGTAGTAAGGCAAGAGGAGGGAGTTGTGATGTGTGTTTGCAGGCAGGCGCAGTTTTGCTGTTGTAACAATTGGAGCAAAAAGATTGGAAGTGACGATGGCTTCGGTCGGCGCTGCACTTTTGTGGTTACTTCGGGCAGATCTCATGGCGAAAACCAATGACGTCGCAGGTCACCAAAGCAAGCCAAAATGCAGGGTCCTTTCCGGGGTGTCGATTGGAGGCCCTTATGCCCCTGGTTAGGGTCCATCCGCGCACCGTGCACCCCGAAAAGAAGCCTAAGCACCCTAAGTTAGTAAGCCTGTCAGCGAAAAATCTCACTGAAGAATAATAACACGAGTACCACATTTCTGTACTCGTAGCTCCTGCGTGGCCAATGCTGGGTATGCTGGGTATCCGCTCGGGACTAAAGTTACTGAGCGAGTGAGATTCGACACAGTCAACAAAAGCCTATGCCAGGCACGGCAGGGTGTGACACGGCTCGACCGGTACCCTTGTCTCTTCGGGAGATCTCCCGCGAAGACCTGGCACCGACAAGTACTGATTTCGAAGAGGCACACGACACATCAACAAAAATATCCGTGAAAACCATACCGATTCCCAACAAGATGCGCACAAAGAGCACGGACCGTTGTATACACGTGGCTGTCGCCCCTTGAGGAATCGAACCTTCTATGCTTCTCTGCTGCTCACGACATGCCTCCATCAGTCCCATCCGACAAGGCCCGCTGCTCAAATCCACTTTCATCTCCATGCTGGTGCATCGCACAAATCCAGCCTGGTATTGAAAATTATCTACGCTCCTGGCGTGGTTACTGCTGGTACCACGTACTGTGCTAGATGTCCTTGAAGCATGTGAAGAAAGGATTTCCCGGCTCTCGCAGGTCTCATGTCTGGCATACAGTGATATGGTCCACATCAAGGTAGGAACGTTCCACATACCTTGATCCTTCACACAATACATAGTTCGCTGGCCAACCATAAGACGGGCGAGGACGTTGTCTCTGCTGATCTGAAGACTGTTCTTAGACCCTGAAGCCTTCTATTGCCAACAGGGCCAGTTTCATTGGGCATTTGATATATCATGGACAGATGTGAGCTCAGAGCACGCAGAAAGGCTGCAAGGACCCGAGGCTAGGAGGCTTCAGGATGTCAGATTTAAGACACAACGCATCTCATAGCTTTAGATGCCGCGTCCACTGTCATTCTAAGCTCTCGGCTTTTATCTTCTGATAGAATGTGGACTTCAACTAATGTCGTTGCTGGCGCCGAACGGTCCCTGTTCCGCCGCAACCGCTTGGCCGGGGAGCATTTGTGAAACTTGTATGCGAAGAGCATGTTTGTCTGCGCCATAGCATGTAAGATCCTCCTGGAATACTGCTGATTATCTGGGGAGCGCGTCTCTGTCTTCGAGATATCAAATGTTGTTGAGCAGACCAAAAAGCACCTGTCGAATTTTGTGTATGGGCCGTAACGCGAGTCCCGTCCCTCACCGTCTCTGGCTCGCTAGCAACTGACAGCACGTGATCAAGATTGATTGGGAAGGTTTGGCGCGTCCTTCGTTCTGAGCTTCATGAATTTTATTCCTGTTCACTTGCAGCTGAGCAACACCATGAGCATTTCTCAGCGCTTACTTCGTCTCAGCCAACAGAGTCGTCAAGCTTGCTGGCCATGACATAGCCTCCAATTTACACATCTGATTCTTTGATCCTCTATACCCACTATGCCACCTCGAATACCCCCCTCGACCGCTTCGCTTGCTCTTCCTCCTCCATCCGTCCACACACACTGCAAATCATGTCTCAATCGTGCTTTTTCCTCTACACCTGCCTCGCAAACGAGGCTACGAGCTCAGATGTTTGCGTGGCTCCAAGGGCCTGGTGAAGTTTTTCGACGACCTTTAGCTGGATCAACGAATTACCTTTCTGCCTACGATAGACGAGGGAATCTCCTGCGAGGAAAAGATCAACAAAGGCCTACTGGTGCTCCTTCTGATCCTTCCGAGGCTCCAGATAGTGAAGCTGCTCGAGCACTTGATGCAGCCGCGGAAGAAACTCCGATCCGCAAGGAAACGCAAAACGATTTGAGACCTTTCCCCCTGAATCGATATTTTGTCTCGGAAAGCATACTTTCAGAAGAGTTGCAACATGAGATATGGCGGCGGGTACAGGTACAACAGAAATCTGTTCGTCAAGTCTCCATTGAGATGGGCGTGGACATGCGCAGAGTCGCTGCGGTTGTACGACTGGTCGAGGTTGAGAAGAGGATGATTGCAGAGGTATGTTCATTTCGCGCTATGGTCTTATATGGGTCCTCTTTACTGTGATGAACAACAAAATCGATTAGTCTTCCAGACTTCCAAACATGGTGATTTAAACAAAACAAATTACAACTCTCTGAAACAATGGCCCTCCCTTTCTACTCTCCTGCATCGACTTTATACTCTCTGATTGCGAGACTGACGTAGATTGGAACAGAAGAAGGACCTTGCCATCCCCTACGCCAAGGCCGTCCACTCGATGCTTCCAGTGAACAGGATCGACGAGCGCACAAAGAAGCCCATGGAACCTCACGAATCCATTAACGACCTTGAACAGCACCCTTTGACTTACCCTCAAATATTCTACCCTGCCTCCGAATCTCGCGCGTTCAACCGTACCGACGCCGGTCGTGTCTTCAGTGGCGCACCTCGTCTGCCAGATGACCAAGATGTCGGACAAGGTGGGAAACCTGCCAAAGAAGCTTGGGAGGACAAGAAGCCCGAGTATGTCGGCCAAGCAGGTCATTCACACCCTATCCTGAAGCCTGCCGATTCGCGTATTCCCCACCCACACTTGATTGCATTCGAGAAAGACAAGCTTGACCCAAAGTTTGCCTACGATCACCGGAAGCGACAGGCTCGACATTTAGCGCGTCTTGAGGAGGATGCGCGCAAGAGCAAGGAAGCCAAAGAGATCAGAGCCCGGTTGGAAGAGGAGAGGAAGAAGCGTATTGACACCGGACGGTGGCAATTCATCTTTACAGACGTAACAGCAACGAGGGAAGGAACTAGGCTCGATGGACGCGGGACGAAGAGCCCTGGTTTCAGGTATGGTGTACCTTCGCAGGAGAGAAAGAAAGGCCAGGTCAAAATTCCAACAAAGGTGGAGGTCTAGGAGTTCTGGATGCAGTGTCTGGGCTTCATGTTGATCTCCTGGGCAGGCTTAGCCATGATGTACGATATAAAACCCCAAATAATTGTCCTGTGTACATTATCGAGGGCCTTGAACAGCTCCGCAGAGGCTATGAAATGATATTAGGCCGAAGGACTCTCGAAAACCCAAATATTGTCACGGTCATTCATTTCTTTCGTCATACATAGCAGACGGAGGACAGTAGCTCACGTTGCTTTGCTTCCCTTTCCCAAGTATCCCGTATTCCGAGCGTCGATCCTACCCAGCGTCTTCGCTGGGAGGTTACATGCTTACCAGTCCTAGATGGAAATTCCAAGAAAAGCGTGCCATGAAGCCTGCATGGAGACCTTCACGAAATGATGCACCCTGCGGTCGTAGATCCTCATTAATATGTGTTGTAATGAGACATGATGTAACATCGAGAAGGTGTGATATATAGGCGCACTGGCTCGGCAGGAGCCACACCATTCCGAAATCATGAGAGGTGGCGCACGTCGCCGGGTCATTTGTCTGCTCAATACCACAAGTAACAGACTCGTCGTTGAAGAATTGGATCAGCGAAACTCGTGCTGCAGGCCTCCAGGGAGGCTTCTGCGCCACGAGGCGAGTTTCACAGATCGTTTGCAAAGCCTCTCCACAGGGTGGCCTGGAGAAGAAGCAACGTCTTTGCTGTAGCAGAGCTTACTCGAGCGCAATGTGCTGGCGAGCGGTTGCGGCCGACCTCATTTGCACACTTGTAGCGTTTGTAAGTAGCTCCTTCATATTAAATCTGCTCAAACCTCTTCCACGTATTTCTCGCCTGGCGCCGGATTCAAACTTCGAGTACTCGGCTTCGCGAGCAACGTTTTCCTCGTCAGTTTCCCACACAGCGCGGCCTTGATACTGGGCAGCGGATCTCTCGCCTCCGGTAAGACAAGCAGGAGGAAGACAATCGCCACGCCTGCGGTTGCAGGCAGAAAGCCGTAAAGATAATGGGCCGCCGGCGCAAAGTCGTGCGGCATGCTAAAGATTGCGCAGGCCAGTGCGAATGGTGCATAAATCAGCGCAATGATGGTCAAGTAGCGCGAATAGTCCGCCTGCCGGACGGATTCGGACTCGATCGACGTCAGGCTCCCGGTATCCTGCACCTGCGAGACAGCGAGAATATGCTGCATCTGCGAATCACACTCGGCGCGGTAGTGGTGCAGGTCGATCAGGAGCGCCCTGTAGTCATCGTTCAGATCCGAGTCCGAGGTTACGAACGATTTCACCCGTGTGAGAATGGGCTTGTACCGACTCAGCATGGAGTCGAGAGAGATGACTTTATCCAGGATGCGTTTGGCTTTTTGCGGCTCGAGAGCGAGCGCAGTGGAAACCGGCTGGCTCTCGAGAGTCGTGCGGACGTAGTCGAAAAAGTTTGTGCACTCGGACGCAGCGATCTGGAAGGCCGGTCGCATGATATTGAGCATTGTATTGTCGGACGGGTTGAGCAGGCCGTCGCGCGCCATTATGTGCCAGTGCCGGCAAAGGTCGTCAAAAGGGTTTGGGCACATGGGGCGAGAGCCACAGGCGCGGTAGTCGTGCGAGTCTTTGCTGCCGGGACGGCGCATCTCGATGAAGTCGAGGTAGCCGCCTTGGTAGCCTGATATTTCCATGCGCTGACTCGGGGAGAATGTGCCGAAACTTGTTTCGGCGCCCAGGGTGAAGTGTGTCATTGGTGGGTCGACCAGGACGACGCCTGGAGAGTTAGTATGCTTCGTGATGGCAGGCAGGAGGCAGGAGGACTTACATAACCATGGGTCCAGGGATTTCTTCATGTAGAATGAAATTTTCCGCCTGGCAAGGGCGACTTTGTGTTTGCCGTATTTCGAGCATACTTCTACTCGTCGCCGGTAGTTCCCTTTGCAGTAGAGCTTCTCGATGTCGACGTCCTTGCCACAATTATGGGCCACAAATGCACATGGATACTCGATAGTGAAAAATTGCTTCTGACGTCGTTGGTTTTGAGAAGCCAGTGGAGATGATGTGTTGACGTCGCCTGTGTTTCCAATACCATGGTCGGCGAGATGGGACGCGAAGAAGCCTGGTTCGATGTTGAGAAGACCTCCGAGTGTGTCGACCATATCGGGACTGATGTTGTTGACCATGATGATCCGCCCTTGAACTCCGGATGGTGCCGGAGTCGTCGGTGTTGAGGGTGTTTTCTTCGTCCATTCTTTCAATAAGACTCTCAGCTTGGTGGTGTCCGTCAGATCCGACGTCCTAAAACTTGATGTTCCAAACTCGAGAAGAATTGTTTCCGCTCTTTGCGGTCGCGGTACGGCTGGGCTTCGAGCAGATTCAACACCCCATCGCAGATAGTCGTCTAGACATGCTAGATTGTGAAAGCCATGACTTCGAAGGAAGCATACGTAGTCTGTGTAAGTCCAACGCTGCGGATCTGGTGGTGCCATGGTGCACGTTTCACAACCTACGCCGTCATGGTCCGAGTGCATCACACTTATGGCCAGTGCGGCGGAAGAGGTTTGTATATGTTGCAAATCCCGGTGGACAGAGAGGTCCGCTGCATGGAAACTGCTCCGATCAACCACCTGCAAATATTGATTATTTCAGACAGTTGAGATGATACGAAAAAAACAAAGCCGGAAGCAAAGGCTTAGGTCTTGTTCGACTAGAGAGAACAGCACTTCAGGTCTGGGTGGGATGACGAACACCTCGTGCAGCAGCTGTTGAATATAGACGGCTGGGAAGGATGGTGTCGTCGAGCACCAACCTTGGGACTTCATTGGTCAGCCTCGACCGGGGTTCCCTCGCAGGCTTCCCGAGCGTTGAAAGTATCCACCTACTGGGACGCGGCGCTGATCCAATTGAGGAAGCCGGTATCGCAAAAGCACCATTTCATATCCCACCTTCTGAATACCTTAGTTTGAAGTACTCCCTCTGCGAGAAACTCTCTTGTCAATAGTGCTTGGAATAGTCCGAGTAGCTCCATTGGCGACAGCATTTACGTGCAGTTTGCAGGATGGTTCTCAGATCCGATCAAGGCCGTCCATTGCTATTGGGGTAGAATGGATTGTTCCTGCCACTGGGAAAGGAACGCTCCGGAAGCAGCTCGCCTAACTGCTTGTTCGTGGCGTTGTGGTGGACAAATCATTGTGTCGAAATTGAAGGCGGGGGTCTTCCATGGTGTGAAGTTCCAGCCACCAAGTTATTCAAACCTGGCTTTGCAGAGAGTTTATTCGCCAGGGTGAGACATACGTGTATCGGCCATACGAGTCAGAGTCGCTGCATGCAGGAAATCGATAGGGATCTAAAACTTGGAAAGCGAGACAGGGTTTCAAGATAATGCATTGATGGGCAGTCAGATGCCCACGTTCACCTTGAGCCAGGACTGCAGCTTTAGCCAAGCTGACCGCGTCGGAACTAACTGAAACTTTTCTCCGAGGTTTGCTGTGTTTGCTGTGTTTGCGAGGATTCTAAGCTGCGGTGCGAACATCGTCGAGACATCTGGCTTGCTATCGTCCTGCACTGACATGGCCACCGACGCGACCGACCCCGAAGCCGCTGCGCGTAGTACACTGGTTGCGCTTGAGACACGTCTACGTCGGCTGGAATTTCTGCTCAAGGGTTGCAGTAATGAATATGGTATCCCGGATCCAGTACGGAAACCTGCGCAGCACAATGAGACAGTATGGGCACGGTTGGATTCTCTGGACAGTGAGATGGTAAAACTGAAGAAGCTCAATGGATCCGCCGGCACACTTATTCGTAACGTTGAACAGTTATGTGGGTGACACTACCAAACTGATCGCGAAAGAGATCAAGAAGTCAGCTAACATCGTGCTCTAGCAACTGCTTACCCAGAGTTGTTCGCTTCTCGAACAATTGCCACGGATGTACCCAAGTCCGAAGATTTGAGCACGCTCGCCTCTATTGTCCTTTCCCACGCAACCTTATTCCCCGAGACCGCCTCAAGGCTCTCGTCATTACAGACGTTGCAGATCCCTCCGGCTGGACAAAGCTCAGAACTACTGTCCTTGGCTCCTCGACTTGAACAAACCAGGCGGATCGAAGAGGAGATGTCAGACGAAGTGAGTGACCTACGTGAGCGCAGTGCTCGATGCCTGGAATGGTGGGTCAAGATTGGAGTTGTTGGAATGGGAGACCTCTGGGAAGACTGGGAAGGAAGAGTTGCCAAAGTCGAAAGACACCTGATCCGTTGGGAACGGCGAGCAAAGGAAGAACAAGGATATCTCTAGGTGACTGCATCTGACCAGTATAGATATATTTTTAGTTCTCAGACATGCGAGGCAGTCGATGGTACGATCCGGCTCGCTATGTGCAGACGTATTGTTCTTTTGCCATCGACGGCCGATTCAGGTCGGATGACCAGCTGCAACGGGTAATTTGGCGACAGCACATTAGGAAGGATGATCCGGCTGTTTGCCAGTTGGTTCGTTAAGCCAGCATAGCCATTGCGAATGCAGGGCTGTTGGCCAATTGGAGAATTTGCGCCTGTCGCAGATCACAACGGCATTGCAGATCATGCATTCGCCAGCCCATGAACAACAGAAAGATGGAATATTCCGCCGTGCCTGACCTTGCTTTGGACTGTCGTGACTGTCCAGCAGTAGAAGGCAAACCTTGACTTCGCGAAGCTGTGGCCGACTGTTCATAGACTCCGTTCTACCAACCTCATAGGGAACAACTGGGTCCTGGGATTGCGGAATCACGCTTGTGGCGGTGCCAGGGGCCGAATGATGGGGAGGGGAAGATTGGTCGAGAACCATGGATCAACGGTGCCCACAGATGTCAGGGGACTTGGTACGCATCCTGTCCAATGGTCGTGTCAGGAAGCAGCCCAAGTTTCATTAGTTGAGAATTGCCAGCGGAAAATTAGACATCCGGGTGTCAGGCTATGGTACTTCAAAGGCGAGGAGGCGTCGAAACTGTCTGGAGGTCAAGCCCGAACGGGCATCTGGAGATGAAGATCTGTTCTATGTCAGCATCCGCCGAATTGAATGAGCATTGTTCGGGATATGGCAATCATCTGGCCCAGATTGACTGTTGAGGTGCCACCAGGCGCTTGTCAGGGCGCGTGGCCTGTGGTACTGTGGAAGAGCCGCCGAGTATGCAAAAGGGCAGCACGAAGTGTCATTGAGCAAGCGAAGAGATTGAACACTCACCACGCCGATGAGCAATAATCGTATCACACCTCACTATCAGGCATAGTCACCTTCATCGAGTCTTTTGGAAATTGTAAATCTGGAGACAGTGGGTAGTTTTGAGTCTGGCTGGATCGACGCTGGGGGGGTGAAACGTGTTGCAGGGCACTGGAAGGCTTGAATTCTTAGTGGCCCTGGGCGGTGCCCTGCGTGGCCTTGTTCTGGTCGGAGACCGCCCTTGGACGCCTCCCCAGCGAGTAGTACGCATCCCTCTCCTCCCATCCTGTCCAATTCCTCCTCCTGAACTCGAATCCTCATTTCTCAAACCACATCCACGCTCGTTCAGGCACCACTTTTTGTCAACACAAGGCTTTCTTTATTCTTGTCGATCGTTACTCTCTCTTTGTCGTCATTCTTCGCCTCTTCTACTTTTAGTTGGCGACTCTGTCGTTGGCTTTCTTGGTCCTCCGATTGCTCCGATTGACTCGAGTCGACAAACCCGGGCCACGCCATCACGAAAGAACACACAGACACGGACACAGCCTTCCAACGCTCGGTCCTCTTTTCACCCAGCCTACGCCTGGCCTTCAGACAACATCTCCCAATCCACGACCTCATTCTTCTTGCCTTCTCGATTAATTGAACAAAGAACGGGAACAATAGGCATCACCATCCTCCACAAGAACCATCCACGCTCTTGACCCTTCATGCCCTCATACGGATCACTCCATTCTCCCTCTTTGAAGAAACACAACATGTTGGAAGCGCGAAGAGGAGGCAGAATCGACTTCGGTCATATTGTTGGCGACCCTTTTGCTCTGGCTACAATCTCCATCAGCTTGGTACGACCCCTGCCCTACTCAAGACGAACGCGACACTAATCCTCACACAGCTCGCCTGGCTCATCGCGTTCATTTCCTCCATAATTGCCAATATCCAAGATCCGTTCCCAAAGTATGCTTGGTGGACTGTCGCCTACATGCTATGCTGCATTCTGGGCGTGACATTCGTCTTCGCTACAAACTCGAGCGGTACCTATAGCATGGCGGTATGTTGGACATCTCTCCCAGTATGGAGCGATGCTGATGATTCACAGGTCGTTGGATATCTCGCTGCTGGGCTTGTCATGACAACTTCTGCGGTCAACTCCCTTGTCTACCAGCCGCAAGGCGCAATGGAAGCCGCAGCGGCAGGCCATATTCTACTTTCAATGGTTGCTGTAAGTGCTCTGACGCGTCCACTTGATTCAAGCGCTGATCGATGGCAGATCATCTGGATATTCTACTTCGGTTCTACACCTCAAGCTGCCCACCGCGAATTCATTGACCAATTTGCTTTGCACAAAGAAGCGAATGGTTTCCGTGGTCCTACGCAGAACATGACCAATGCCTACGATCGTCCACAGACAACAGCCTCCACACAGCCTCCCCAAATGTACACCTCAGCCCAATTGAATGGCTTCGAGACATCCTCTCCTGTTTCAGGATACCCAGGTGGACCGGCAGGAGCACCGAGAGCTTCAGCGCAACCCATGAATACTAGCAGTACACCAGCACCACCACAAGAGATTACCCAGCCTACCGAATATCCATATCGTGCCAAAGCCATCTACAGCTACGAGGCCAACCCAGACGACGCAAATGAGATCAGCTTCAGCAAACACGAAATCCTCGATGTTTCAGATGTCAGTGGGAGATGGTGGCAGGCTAAAAAAGAGAATGGCGAGACAGGTATAGCACCCAGCAATTACTTGATCCTGTTATGAGATCATGCACGTCAGCTTTGAGACGACTCTCGGGCGAGAGACGGCGGACACGACAGATGCTGGGTCTCTTCCGGGGCCCCGTGTCTCCTAATGACCTCTTTTTGACGACATTGCACTTCTTTTCTTTCCACAGTATCCTCCTTGTATCAATGGACACCTCAACTTCAGTCCGAGTTCAAGGTCACTTGATATCCGGCCAACGATACCAGGCGAGACAGGATCCAAGATGGTCGAAACTGCTCACTTTGGATCGCTTCGTCTTCCTTTTTTCTTTCTGATTTGGGCTATGACGGAATAGGTGTATTTGTTAAGGGACCTGTACAGGCGTCCAGGCGCAGCTAAAACGGCGACGGGCTAGGCATGAGATTGTTGGAGTCTGGCGAGAATTGTCCGAGTGATGGACGAGCGTCTTCTCTCAGGTCAGCAACCCAGCCTGCGCTTTCTCATTTCCCTTCTTCTCACCAAGAGATCACGACAACGTCAGTGAGATTGCTATGTCATACTGTCAGTTGGGTGAATTTTGGATGCTGGTTTTCTTGCGGACGCAGCTTCCGGGGAGGTTCCTGTGGGGCAATCTGGTTCGGATACGCAGCCTGTATCTAATGGAGTTTCAGCTGGATGACGGGACTTGAGAGCGCATATGCTATGATGGGAATCACGGGACTTGAGAATGCGGAAATACAAAGATGAAATCAACAATGAATCGAACTTGAGTTCCCTTTCCACTGTTCGCCTTATCATCTGTCAATGCTGATCGTTCAATGCTAATGCAGCTTCGGCTCAAATCAAGCAAGTTTCGGTCTCTTTTGGTAAGACATAGACCAGACAACGCCAAACTTGAGTACTCCCACCTCAAGACCAAGTTGAGGTTTGCATGAAGCTGGTTGTACACGACCAAGGAAGGCTCCCGGCATAAGATGGCCACTACTGCCGCTCTGACATTTATTAAGGCATCTCGTTGGACAAGAACTGAAACTCTGAAGATGTTCCGAGGCTAATTGAAATGAGGCATGAAACCCGGTGCTATTGAACGAGATTTGTGAGATATCCGTTGATACACTACAAGACCGAAAATCGCTCGAACGCTTCAAAAGGTAGGTAGTCACTGCCCAGAGGCCTGTAGAGAACTGCGAGAATAAGTTGTCACAGAGACCGTCAAAACATGCTACCGACCCGGCATCTGCTGACCTCCGTACCCCGTATAAGCCGTGTTGTAGTCATGGATCCCTAACCCACTGTGGTTCAGAGGACTCTGAGGCTGCGCAGCAGGCATGTGGACGATGTCATCCTGCTCCTGCTGATGTAGTGGCGCATACTGTTCATCGTACTCGGACTTCTGGGAGGCGTAGTCCTGCCGTCTCTGTGAATCATCGTCAAGCTCTTCGTCCGCTGGTATGCTACTCGAAAACGCGTCCTGGGTCTGCGCCGAGAAATCGTTCGGTTTGTCTGACCCGCTTCCCCCAAACTGCGTGTTCGGCATCATGCCAGTGCGTTTGAATGTCATGACGGTCCGGAAGGATATGAGTGTTGTCGCAACGAAAAGTAGCATTTCGAACACGCCGAAAACAATGATAGTCTCGCTCAATTTGCAGCGTCCAGGACTACCGTATTTGAAGTTGTCGCAGCCCGAGGCGTCTTTCTTGTCCCCCTTTCCTTTCCCCGCGGCGACGTACGAGGCAACGGCTGCCCAGGCGCTGAGCCAGAGAATTACGGCCAGGCCGTCAAGACAGGCGAAGGCATAGACGTTTGAGAAGCGGCGGGCACGGGACCACATAGGTACCATGACGAGGTAAATCAGGGTCGGAATGGTTAGCCAACACTGTGTGAGGACGGAGCGTTAGTGAAGGACAGCCATACAGGTGACAATGGAGGGCGCACCAAGCCAAAGTACCAGCCCACACGGCCGTCAGTGCTTCCATCGCGGGTTAAGAGCGCTATTGTCAGGGCCCATGCGAGAAAGAGGATGGCCCCTTGCCCGATGTGAATGTAGTTTTTGATCTTGCCGAGGTGGTCTAAAGGAAGACGCATTCTTGTGTCACAGGAGCACGCTGTGTCTGTGGCGGTCACAATCGAAGAACAGGAAGGTCGATGACAGGTGGTGTCCGACAGACCGTGTCAACCCGTGGGAAGATAGGGATTTGCGCACACCTGGGTTCGAAGGAGAATGGTTCAATCTTCGTAGGAGTAGCAGCAAGTAGGAAAAATGGCATGCGAGGACGGAGCGACAGTGATAACGATGGAGCCAGTATACAGCAAACAGAGGGCAAAAGGCAATGGATAGGGACGGGCGGCGGTTGTACATAAGATGACCGAGTCTAGTAGAGGGATGTTCGTGAATCTGAGACGCGACTGATGCTCAGCCGCAGCGTGGCGCGGCTAGGCTGGGCTGTCGACCAATGCTTGCGAACCCAGCAAGGCTGAATCCGAGGTGGAGCTGGCCCATGACGAAGACCGTAGTAATGGCGGATCTCGCTGGCTTGGAAAGGGAAGCTTGTAGGAGCACTTGGGTTCAGCTTTCACATTTATAGAAGCTGAGGATTTGACAGAAGATTCAGAGGGTCTACACAAGTACAGCTTGACAGCAAGGCTGTGGCTCGTGCGTCTAGCTCGGGCTTTATCGAGGCTTATGTATGCCCGATCACGCCAATTCGACAAATTGATCAATGGGCAGTATGCAACCGCTGCCAACCAATGATTTGACATGCGCAAGGCAAACAAAAATCTTGTACTACACTTGCAGTCCGTCGTTGAGATGAGCACTGAGGCAACCCGGCAGAAGAGCTCTCCATGATCACACGACTGGGTCTGTAACAGGAGCGGATTTCGTAGTGTAACAGACTCAGTCATGCCTCAGCACGAGTTGCTATATCCAAACGCAAGGCTGCGAATCGATCTGGTTTGCCTCATGCGCAAACAGCTGCATGATGCTAGTCCTAGCTGCACAAGGCTGAGGATAGAAATGGGCATTCGGACAATTTCCCTGTATACTCTGTTTCTTTGGTCACCACTTCTTTTTGACTTCACGACCTTCTCACGGTAGTGAGTCCGTGTCACAGAGACGGGAGCCTACCCTGACTCGCGGGTGACGCATGAATGATAAGGCGTCAGTCCTCGATTGGCAGTGAAGCTGTCAGGGACTGTACATATGCAAGTAATTGATGATTTCCTGTCGGCTCCAGAGACGCTAAACCAAGCAAAGAAAAGACATATGGTCATTGGCCCGTCGTCACGTTTGTCTTGGCCCTTGCCGCATTCTAATGGGCACGCCACGCTTTGGCCGCCGCTACCTTAAATGATGGTTAGTGACTGCTAAAGTTGCAGTTGACGCTCGTCCGTCACTGCTGGTTCGTCCGTCCCTTCCCGCTAAGAGGAGCGCACCGCAACTGCCGTCTAAAATGAGATTTGCCCGTTGCTAAATTATTTTCTCAGCCTGCGCGACCCCTTTGCATCCTCTCTTCCTTTTGTTCCCTTCATCAACCAAATCATTCTTCTTCTGATCACAACACCGAGCTCATCTTCAAACCAACCTCCTGAATCTAGGGCACTCAGCTACCCTTCAACCCCCTCGTCAACCTCCGATTCCCCAAGGCAGCCTCTAGCTACCTGAGTTATTTACATTCCACAAGTCCCAAACACACATCAACAATCTACTTGTGCCTCAGCCACAATGTCTTCTGCCGTCGACAACCTTGCCGAAAACCTCCAGAACGCCGGTCTCGAGGACACCTCTGCTGCCAACAACGAGGCTGTTCTGGCTTCTGCTGCCGAAGGGCGTCGATTGTACATCGGGAATCTCGCTTATGCGACAACTGAGGCGGAACTCAAGCAATTCTTTTCAGGCTACGATGTGTAAGTTTTCACGGCTTCGAAATCCACCGATCTTTGAGACTGACATATGCACAGCGAGTCAACTTCCATCCCCGTCAACCCACGTACCAATCGTCCTGTCGGCTATGCCTTCGTCGATCTGAAGACTGCCGAAGAGGCGGAAAAGGCCATCCAGGACCTGTCAGGCAAGGACATCTTGGAGCGCAAGGTGTCTGTCCAACTTGCACGCAAGCCCGATCAGACTGCCGCTGGTGAAGGTACTGGCTCAGGCGCCGAGGGTGAGCGCAAGAGATCTGCTGGTCGTGGTCGTGGAGGTCGCGGACGTGGCCGTGGTGGCCGTGCTCGAGGTGGCGCAAGAACAAATGTATGTTGAACTGATGGGTCTGCTCTTCCGAAGTATACTGACATGGGCTAGGAAAACGCCGGCGCTGCTACCACTGACCTGGCTGAGAACCCTCTTCCTTTGACCGACGTCACTGCCGACGCCAACAAGGGTGACCTTGCCACTGATTCGAAGACTGCCCGCGCTCCTCGCCCACCCAAGCAACGTGGACCACCAGAGGACGGCATCCCATCCACCACCAAGGTGATGGTTGCCAACCTGCCATACGATCTTAGCGAAGAGAAGGTAAGCATTTCGTACACCTCGCAGTGGGATCACGCTAATATGGATTGCAGCTCAAGGAATTATTCGCCGACTACGAACCCAGCTCTGCTAAGATTGCTCTTCGTCCCATCCCTCGCTTCATGGTCAAGAAACTTCAAGCTCGCGGTGAACCTCGCAAAGGTCGTGGCTTCGGATTTGTCACTCTCGCCTCTGAGGAAATGCAGAAGAAGGCAGTTGAGGAAATGAACGGCAAGCAGATCGAGGGTCGTGAGATTGCGGTCAAGGTCGCCATCGACAGCCCAGGAAAGGAAGACGGTGCTGAGATCACAGGTGAAAACGGCACCAATGGTACCACTGAAGAGGTTGCTGCTGAATAAACGTCAACATGAGCACGCGAGCAATCAAAGACAACGAATGAAGGATCCGATATTCTCTTAGCGAGGCATACTCGTACTCAAGGGACCCGGAAGGCTTAAGTGCTCTTTCCGTCTTGAAAGGGTGACGCTGGAGCTGAAATATCGATCAGTCAATGAGGTTGATGGATCAGCCCTGACAAAAGTATGCTTCTTGCCGAAAAGGCTGTATCTTGCAATACCATAATCTTTACTTCTTGAAAACACTCCACTTGAATTGGATTCTCTCGTCTTCCCTGATCTTGTCCAAAGCAACGGAACTCTATGTAACACTTGCAGAGCCTGTATGATCTGCTGAATGCACAATGTGAGGTCGAATTTCGCCAGGGCCAGCGATAGGGGCGGTTCACTGGTGAGCTTCACAGGTCCTCCTTTTAAACGAGGCCTTCTAGGGGCTTGAATAACCAAGGTAAACACTGCATGTGCCTCTTCTCTTAGCTCTAAACACATAGTCTCGCGTATTATCCTCTTCCCCCGGCGTCGAACACCATTCAGCTTTGAGAGCGATATAGTCGAAGTCGAGAACTTTGGTCAACAAGGGATAGAATTCTCCTTACCACAATTCTTCGAGTACCTGAATCTCATAAGGACCAGGATTTCGGAGAGGAGATGTACGCTGGGTGTTTTGAACACGACGTCGACCCGAAACGATCACTTAGCCTCGTTTCCTCGGCTGAAGCCATTGTCGTTGCGGTTGAAGCATTGTTCCTTCCCATCCAGGACTTGAGTCTTTGCTCAACGACTTACCGATCCACCAGTATCAGTATGGTGCTGCTTGGCCAATCCCGGAGCGACAAGGACAGCGACATAATGCCAGCGATTGCTCTATGCCGTCAAAGTCTTCAACAAATTTTGTCCACACGGCCTAAGCGCGTGTCCTTGGAGACGTGCCGTTTCCAGGGACGTGATCCCAACGGCAGTTCTTCCTTTCGGTACCTGCGGTTTGACAATCCAGAACGTCGTTCAGCCTGATCGTTTGTGGGGCTTGCATATCACGAGCTTCGGTCAGCGTACGGGGCAGCTGTTGATCGTATCAAGAAGGCAAGCTTGCCCACCTTTGTCCTCCACTTTTGACCGAATGCTCTCGGACTCTGAACTTCAGCATATCCCCACCAAATCATATCATCCAATCGAGAACCTAGACGATATCAGTGGTCAGCAACAGCATGGCTTGGACTGCTTGGCTCGCGTTGGATATTGGATGTCCATGCTACTCGTAACGCATGAGCATACCAGTCTTGACTTTCTATATCAGTAGGCATAACCCTCTGGAGTGTCAGTTCCTCTTTCTCTCCAGGTCATCATTGTCCGGCGCCGAAAATCACCATTTGCTCCCCAAACAGTGCTCCTCGTCAAGATAACCACTCGCAAAGTACCCGTTTGATATTCACACCTCTTCTACAAGATGGCAACTTCCACCTTGAACCCTCAACCGGTCCCCAACCCACCGACATCGTCCTATGTACCATTTCAGTCCCAACCCAGCATTATCGAAGAGGTCGCTGCAAACCAACAGCACCTCCGCGAGCGTCTAGCTGGCGCTCTCTTCCGACCCCCACCAAACATCCCTGCTGAGGCTCTGCCCAGTGTCCCACTCATCGACATCGGCCCATCCTTCGACGGCACTCTCGAATCTCGAAAAGCTGTTGCGGCCAAGATCCGTGAGGCCTGCCTAACAACAGGCTTCTTCCAGATCAGCAACCATGGCATCAGCCCGGAAGCCATGGCCGGCGTCCTGAAGCAAGCAGAGCGCTATTTCCACGAGTTGACCCTCGAGCAGAAAGAGGCAATGCACGTCAAGCTCTCGCCTCTCTTCCGTGGCTACGAACCTCACGACTTCTCATACGTCAACCCAGATGACGAGGGCGCTGCTCAGGAGACCAAAGAGTGCTTCAACTGGGGATACGAAGACGCATTCGACCCCACCGGTGGCGATGGGAAGTACCGAGAAATCGACGGCTCCGTGGCTGCTGGCAAATATGCCGGTAACGTTTGGCCTACCGAAGAACAATTGCCAGGCTTCTACGACGCGATCAAGCTCTACTATGGGCAAGTCATGACCTGCTCACGCCATCTGTTCCGCCTGTTCGCGCTCTCACTCGGTCTGGAGGAGGACTATTTCGATGAACTAATCACCCATCCGGGCGGCATTGCCAGATTGTTGTACTACAAGAGCAACCCGACTCCCGAAAACGCGCAGGAGAAGTCTGAGGAGCAGTTGGAACAAGAAGCGAAACTCGGATTGGGTGCGCACACAGATTATGAGTGCTTTACCCTGCTGTTGAACTCGGCCAACCCAGGTCTGGAGATCTTGTTCCCGCCGAGCCCATTGACGAACAACAAGCCCATCTGGCGACCTTGTCCTGTCCGGCCGGGCACTCTGACTGTGAATGTGGCGGACTTCTTGATGCGCTGGACCAACGGCCTGTACAAGTCGACCATCCACCGTGTTGTGAGCAAGCCGGGTGGTGGAGAGAGATATTCCGTCCCATACTTTTTCAGTATCAACTACGATAGCGAGGTGCTGCCACTGCCGGAGCGGTGTGTGGGCAAGAGCAACTATCGGCCGATGAAGGCGGGTGAGTACGTGCTGGAGAGATTGAGGGCAACGGCGGTGCTGAACAAGGAGAACAAATAATTGGGACAGATAGTCGATGTGTATATGATGGAATATATCGATTTCAAAATAGTACTTGTGCATACCCGTGAAAAGATCGACCCATGTTCAATGGACCATGATGTGCTAGTACTGTCCGTGGTCCTCATGTCCATGTGTCACACCCCGTTGAATTTCCAGAGTTGAATCGATTAGAGTCCGAAAAGTCCATAGGTATCTGGGTAAAAGGCTAAAGGGCCCGTGCGATTCATCCCGTCCACCCGTGCCCCAAGTCGAGTTCCAAACATACATGAGCTGCCAGTAGGGTGGCAACGCGGATATACGATGAACCGAGCTTGATGTCTTGAAGCCACAGACCTTGAGTGGACCCAAAAACACTGCTACTATGTATGTCAACACGATAAAGATCATGGATACGGGATGCAATGTGACAGATGGCGATCTCGATGCTAATACGAGCGTCGTCCTGGAGCATTGATGGTGGTGTTCAGGCAGGCCCTCAGCTTTCCACGGGACTCTTATCCCTTTTTCGGCTAGGCAAAACATACACTCGTGCGTATAGTCGTATAGTGAAAGGTGGGGGAAGGTAGGGATCGTAGTGTATCAATGTATCGATGAGTTCAGGAGAAGAGGGGTCGCGCAGCCTTGTAGGGAGGGGGCCAGCTCTCGGACGGAGCGGAAGAGATAGGAAGGACAGGAAAAGATAAGTCCTACCTCTGCTTGATGCAGCACTGGACATGCGTTTAGTATACGTAAATAACGTTGGAACTTGCTGAAGTCCCCTGAGGCGAGGGATGGCTCGTCGTGACCAGGTGCAGTACTTATTAGTAAGTCGAGGGGGCCAGTGTTGGACGCAGTTCCGAGAAGGGGGTGGACGACTTGGACACCGAAAGTCCCCAAGCTCTGCCAGAAAATCGACCCATGCTCTACATACAGTAGCAAGTACGAAGCAATGACCGGTGACCTCAGTAGGTGTCATTTTGAGTATAGCAGAGTTGGTGGATGTGTATTGCTGGATGTATGGAAATGAGAGGTCGATTGCATCAACGTAACAACGCTTTGGAGTAGTTGCACTTGGCGGATCTACGGTGGTGGGGTACATGTTCTATCCTCACAGATCTTACTTCAGCACGCCAGGAGGGGCCTATTGTACTGTCTTGAACACATGTCATGTGTGTTGATGGAGCAACAAGCCGAGGCGCGACGAGCCCGCTCACACCACAGGAAGTCGAAGACAGGTTGTGAGCGATGCAAATCCCGAAAGGTCAAAGTACGCTGTTTCCCGCAACTGTCTCAAGGTACGCCGCTCTGATTGCCTGTACAGTGCGACGAGGCGAAGCCGCAGTGTGATGCCTGCAGGCGTCATGGAGAGGAATGCGTTTACAACATCTTCAAAGTCCCGATAGTGACATCCTCAGGTCGGACTTCACCAGGGTCTCAGCCATTGGCGAGCGGTGTCGAAGGACCAGGTGATGCTCAGACTGGGTCTGGGTCCACGGTGACTGAGGGAGACGTTATCTACAACATTGTCGAGGAAAAGGCAGAGCGAATGCTCCAGCTCAGACTCTTGCACATCTTCTACCACGTCATTTCCTCACCCTTCGCAGTGCGGCAAAGCCCCGAGGTCGAGTCGACATGGCAGATGGACATTCCGCAAATTGCTTTCGAACACGACAACCTCCTGTACGCGATCTTTGCCGTGTCGGCGACATGGCTGTTGCGTTCACAGCCGAACAACGTAGACCTACAAATCAGACGTGATCGGTACGTTGCTCTGGCTCTGCAGGAACAGCGGCAGGCCATTGATCAGTTGAGCGAGTCCAATGCAGATGCTGTATCGTTTGCAGCAGTACAGATTCAGTTGAATTCGTTCGCGATGCTGAACGAACGAATCCAACCCATCGCCGGCGGTTACGAGGCCACCGTCGAATGGCTCAAAACCGGGAACGGTGCGGGACGGATTTTCAGCATGGCGGCGGAGGCGGCAAAAACCAATTCCAACCGCAAGTTCCAGGTCGTTCTAAATGCTCCGCCGGCTTTCCCGTCCGATGGCGACGACCACTTGCCTTATGGCATTCCTCCCCAATCGCGAGATGTACTTGAAGGCAGCCTTGTCACCAAAGAAGGACTGAGTCCGGCTACGCGAGATGTATATGAGCAGACGTTGCGCTATCTGGGCATTCTCCATCACTATGTCTCCGAAGGGAAACCCGGATACTTTGCTGCACGAAGCATTCAAGGGTTTGCAATGCTTGTTCCCAAGGAGTTTACCCGTCTTGTGGAAGAAGGCCGGCCTGTTGCCCTAGTTGTTTTGGCACATTTCTTCGCGCTTGCTGCCCAGGTAGAGGACAAGCCTGCCTGGCTCGGAGACGCTCCTCGCAAGGCCATCCACGCCATTTCGCGCACGCTGCATGGAGACTCCGACACTATCCTCCAGGAGATGGAATGGCCTTGCAAGGTGGCTTCTGCAAAGTAACAGTAGAGTGATCTTTTCCGCTGTAAGGTCTTGTGGTCAACAGGATATATGAGTTTCCGAGATCTTTCGTCGGAGGAAGAATTGTTTGAGGACCCTGATTTTAGTCATTGGCCAAAGATCATGTGATGCCGGAAGAATCCGCAAGTCCGTCAATCGTCATCTACTCTGCCACCCTGGGGGCCTGTGCGGTATGCTCGGGTCGCCGGCCACGCCGCAGGCAGCGCTGACGACAACTTGCTTGGAACACCACCTTCGCAACCTAATCACTCGATACTAGGAACCTCTCGTTCGTGCTTCGGATTGTTACCTCGACCTACAATCTGGTCGACGCATACACCATGTGTCTTCACTATTGACCCGACTTGCTATTCATACAACCGAAGCAAACCATCAGTCCACGCCAACCGGAATCCCGCTGCTATTCCTCCTCCAGCGCAATGGCATACATCCTGTACTCGATCTTCCTCGTCTCCGTCCTTGTGGGAACAGGTAAGTCACGATCATCCTCCCTATTCTTGTCGATTGCTCAAGTCTGCGTGTACTGAACGGTCTCCCTAGCCCTCTACCTCACCCGCGCTCGGTGGGTGCCGTATCTTCCGGGGCGCGTGCAGGACGCGATCTCCGGGCTCTCGTACACCCGTGTCCCAACCACGTTTATGGGCGACGTCGAGTCGGGCCTGACGTCTGCGGACTTCGACCTGTCGAGCAACATCACCGAAGGCGATTCGCGGAGCGGACTGGACCAGAAGGCCAAGCGCGACATCCAGCGTTTGATGAAGATTCGGGGGATCAATTTTGACGAGGCCCGGAGAGTATACATGGAGCAGCGGTTCAAAAAGAATGGGATCGGCGAGGATGGGATACCGCGGGATCCGAAGTTTGTGTCGTTTTCTTGAACGGGATGCTGGCCGGTATTTTGAGTGGTTTGGGAAGATGATCATCTACCAGAGATGGACCGGCAGGATACCGCATGGAAGAATGTGCAGAGCTTCAACCATTCTTCTAGGGGTTGTAGGATACTTCGATTGGCGAGGTTGTCGTTGAAAGCGAATGGTGTTCATGGCGTCAAGTCCGATCCTATTAATCTGTAGGTAACAGGCTCGAGGCCTTGCGGCCTTGCTGTTGATGTCTTCTATTTGTCGACAGCCTCGAGAGCTTCTATGAGTGATAGCGCCGATCAGCACCACGGCAAGATACCTCTAGCGGCACGATCCGCCTGCTGAATGTACACGACGGTCTACAGATTGAGCCTTTGCTCGGGCCATATATCATGCTATGTCATTCCATTGAGCTAACGAGATCTCAATCTTCTGTGGAATCACCTCAGCCAGGGTACTTGGGAAAGTCCACTTGTAGAGGCGGTCGGAATATGTTGATCATGTTGTTCTGCACTCAGTGTCATTAGGAGTGCTTGTTTCGAAAGATTAATCCTTTTGGCAGATACGCCCAACCGCCCAACCGCCCAAAATGACCCAAAAAGCCAACCCATATGTGAGAAGTGCCAACCTGCCCCAAGCAACGGTCTATGTACAATGTGCTTGGAAGATTGCTCAAATCGAGGCCGCTGCTCCCTCAAGGACTAAACATATGTGCATGTTGCGGTTTTCCGTTCGCAAACCTGGAAGACTGGTGACTTTCATCGCTCCAATGTAACAATCATAATCTTCCATGTAGGACGAATATTCTCCAATCATTGAACTTTCTTGCCCTTGGGAAGACCATCGGCAAGATAACCACGGTCATCTTCACCCTCGACTTCCTGGACGATCTTTTCCATCTCCTTGGACTGCTTCTCCCATTCTGACTTGCCCGATTTGGTCTCTCTGTTGAACAGCTCGTCGTTCGGCTTGCGATAGCTGCCGCCCATTCGGTCCCACAGCGTCGTGAATTGGCCGTAATTGTAATTGCTAGCCGGACCGAATTAGCATGACTCCTAGAAAAGGGCAGGCAGAAACCATGGAAGGAGCTTTCTCAGGTCGACAGGACTTACAAGTACAAATGATGCATGGTGTGGCAGGCAGCGCCATTGATGAGTGGCGAGTTGGAATAGTATTCTCCATCATGGATGAAAATTGTCCAGAAGTTGATGAAGACGAAGAGAGCAATATATGCAAACTTCTGAAGAGGAAAGAGGAACGGGAACAAATGGTATGGAATCGACTGAGCGAATCCATCCACCGGATGGAAGGCATGCGAGGCGAACGGAGTCGGTACGATCCATTTGTGGTGAGGTTTGTGGAGGGTCTTGTAGACCAGCGGATGATGCAGACCACGATGAATCCAGTAGATCAAGAAGTCGGTGAACAGGACGAAGAAAGGGAATTGGATGACGTTGTACAGTGAGAATGGCGCCTCCGACAGGCTGTCGTACATCTTCGAATAACCGCGTACTTCAGCCAACATGCACATAGAGGTGAGCAGGGACATGAGTGGTATAGCTTTGAATGCCTGGTTGATCTCCATTCGGACTTGATTTTTGAGGTATTTCGGGTGCTGGAAGGCCGTCTTATCGAAGACGAAGACATACGATAGTGATGCGAAAACAAAGTAGAGGACAAGGCCGAAGAACCTGGACGGACTGTCAGGGATGCAGGGACACCAGATAAGTATCGTATGAGCTTACCACACTATGAAGAACAAGCTGAGTCCTTGTCGATATATGTTGTTGCGAGGCAATGAGCTGCTATATGTCCATTCTGTGGGGTTTAGACTGATATACTGGGAAGCTGGTTCGTAAATATAGTTGAACTGCGTTGGTCCATTGGCTCCTTCATGAATACTGGGGAAGCTTGGAGCAGTGGCATTTTTTAGGGTATGGTAGAGGTATTGAGATGGACTGGCAGGGAGGAAGAAGGAGTATACGCGATCGAGGGCGAGCGTGTCGGCGATTTCGAGGATGATATCCATGGTGAAGATGCGCGGTCGCGCTTGGCCCTGTCTCAGCACTCAGGAATGTTCGATGTTGGTGTTGAAGAGCTCGAATGAAGATGCAAAAGCTCTAAGGAGGTCGGAAACAGGCAGAGCGCATTCAATGGGTGCTTGATGTTGGATTGTACAAGCTGCGAAGCGAAGGACCCTGGAAGTTTTTAGTACTTTCGGTATTTTCACCGCAATAGAGTGGCGTGAACATGGATTTGAGCGCATCCGACCCGATAACGGCTGGCAATCACAAACTGACAGGGGGTGGAGGAAGCTTGGAGCTCGACAATTGGCCCTGACTGGCGCAGAAGCCTTACTAGGCCCACGCTGGGAAGATCAAGCTTCCAGGAACACAAACTTTTGGCTTAATCCCGGCACCTAGGAGCGAGGCCGAGAGAAACGAGATGAAGCTGCGCAACACGTGACTGGTGGCCTGCTCCCTCTGCTCTCATCTTGTCATTTCACAATGCTCTGCTTAGTCATCTGCTCCGACTGCGTCCTGCCGTCATTTTGATGTCTTGGTCGTCATTCAGCAAATCCTCGACAAGCAAATGAACTCGCTCTTGACCTTGCAACACATTGTCCAAACCAAACACACTTCACCATGTCTGCTTAATTCCTGTACCGTAGACGACATGATCTTCGACCTCGGCAGCACCACCTACAGTCGTTTCTCTGTTCCTTGATCTTCCATTCGAGGCCATGACTTCCTCATCACCCAGTCATGGCCTCTCGCCTGCCTCTATCGAAACCATCGCAGGCCTGACTGCTGGTCTGGTGTCAACCATCATTGTTCATCCGCTGGACATCATAAAGACAAGATTGCAGGGTGAGTGACAAGTCTGACGATATCCATGCTTGATGCTGACCATTTGAACAGTCGACACCTCCGCCCATCCTCTGCTCAACTCCTCCCGCGCCGTCTTCCGTGATATCTTGCGGAATGAGGGTCCGAGTCGCATTGCAGCCTTGTACCGTGGCTTGACCCCGAATCTCGTCGGCAACTCTGCAGGTTGGGCATTATACTTCTTGTGGTACCGTGAAGGTCAAGATGTCGTTCGTAAATTGCGAGGGTACACACCTGATCAGCAACTCACATCGCTCGACTATCTGTCTGCGTCCGCTGGCGCCGGAATGCTGTCTGCAATACTGACGAATCCAATCTGGGTGATCAAGACACGGATGCTATCGACGTCGGCTTCTCAAGCTGGTGCATATCCTGGCATGATATCAGGCCTGCATACAATCATCAAAACAGAAGGGATTCGAGGGCTCTTTCATGGCATGACACCTTCTCTTTTCGGAGTCAGTCATGGAGCGCTGTATTTTGTGGCATATGAGAAGTTGAAACTACGCCGCAGACAGACGAAGAAGGATCAACCACTCTCCAATGCTGACACGCTGATCGCTTCGTCTATGTCAAAGATCTTTGCTGGAGTTGTGACCTACCCACATCAAGTGGTGCGTGCACGACTGCAGACGTATACTGCCAACGATGGCACCCAAATCAGAAGACCCGGTGTGATGGGCCTGATCAAGCGGATTTGGCACAACGAAGGCGTTGTGGGCTTCTACAAGGGCCTTTTCCCTAACCTTCTCCGTGTCGTTCCGAGCACTTGCGTCACATTCCTGGTGTATGAAAATGCTCGATGGAGCTTACCGCGGATATTTGGATCACAAGACGATGTTACTGCATTAGGGGTGGCCGGAAACAGAAAGGGCTCTTTGTAGTGCAAAATGAGCTGATATTGCCTACTGCGCATCTCATGCCAGCAATAGGCATTCTGTCATCGTGACGGAGAGGAATCTGATGCGGATCAGTGATGTGCTGGGGACACAAGGATGCGCGCAAGAATGTTGTGAGAGAATTGTTCGGTCAAGCTATTCCTTGACGGCTGCCTCGGCGTATGGGATCGGCAGCCACTGCAAGCCGGCTGAAGTCACCACTCGCATCTCGAAACAACGGATGATAGTCTTCCCTCGAAAGGCATCTTGTTCTCCTTGGAAGGACTTGCAGGCTTGTATGGCATGGCCTTGTCAGCAGTCTCGTCTCTCCACTCAGACCTCAATAATACTCCACTCGATGTGCATGAATCACTAGAGGGCTAAGGTCTAGCTCCTCTCTCTACTCGATAGCTGCCAGAAGGGTGTCAAAACGAAGTCAACATTGCCGACGGTATTGGGTCCCAAGAGCACAGAATCGGTGCGTCGGACTGAGAAGCCGTGGCTTGCCCGGCCTGTCTCTGGCTTGAGTTGCGTTCCTGCAGCTCATCCATGTCGAAGGATGCCCGAAGATTCTAGCTGCAGCAACAGAAGAAAAGTCACTTGCCAGATGAACAGCGCCCACTCCATCGATCCGAACAGCCTGCTCCCACGCGCGGTGGTGATTGGTTGTGTACACCCTGTAGCTCGACACTATTGACTTTCAAGCGACCTTCTGGAAAACTTCTAGCGGATTTCTAGCCTGTCTCCACATGGCCTGCGACATGCAGAAAAACGGAGCCAGATGCAACATCAGCATTTACATCAGCTTTCACGAGTTCGAGTAGCTTCCGCCAGCATACAACCCGATCGACGCTCATTTCAATTCCTGCGTGGGTGCCTGGTCACGGAATCGCTTGCACGCCGTCATACAGACAAAACATCGTTTCTCAGGCCCCCATTGTCGGTCCTTCCTTCGATCGACTCTTATTCCCTCACCAAAGGTCGATGGCTAACAGCCCAGACCATTCTCGAAGCCTTCCTTTCCAGGATATAGTCAGAGTGATTCCGCGGAATAAGACTAAGCACATGATCTGACGGCACACTGTCACCGTCGGTGTCCTGCCATGATCCGCTAACGTGTGATTCTGGGCCGTGGCGTCCCCTGGCCAGCCACAGCCACATTCTCGTCCTCCAGCAAGGACGTCACAAAACTGTGTCTCAGGGGTTGTGCTGTCTCCATCGGGCTGCACAAGATCCCTGGAACGCAGGATTTATTCCTCGAGAAAGTTAGAGAAATACTTGCTACTACTCTGCCTGACCATCTCTCACCACGGGCTCCACAAAATCCTGTAAGGATCCCAGAAGACCTTGAGCTTTCTTAGCTCTTCAAGCTTCTGTCCGCTGTACAGCTCCCCGAGGTCCATCCCAGGCCGCAGATTATTCGCAATGCACCGCACTTGGCCAGATGAATTGCGCCTCATAATCTTCAAGAACTCGTCTCCGAACTGCTCTATTGGCCCCCTGGTCTCCTCGGAAGCGCACCAACACATGGCATTGGCCAGCATGCCTTGATTGCGATGTTCAAAGAACTTTCCACGACCGACATCTGTTTGACCGTGGTCGCTGGTCACCTTTGTGTCCCACTTATTGAATACCAACGACGTAGGACGAGCATCTTCGTATTGCTCACCCAGTCGGAGCCATCTATGAAAGCCTGTCACAATGGTTTCGACGTCGATAGTGTCCAACAAGGTGCTCGAGAAGCTCTTGTAATCGCCGTGTGCACTTAGCGGCTTTAATGCCAAGTTAGCGTCAGCAAAGGGGACGAGATCTGTTCTTGCGCTCAGAGCCTGGCTGATGAGATCGTCGGCAAAAAGAGCTGACGCTACTTCTTCACCCTCTTCACTAGGCCCGAAATACGAGCCGGTGATCATAATCAGAGGAGCTCCAGGAGTCTGTGCGTTGGGCGGAGATCTGAGGCAGATCATACTGACGCTCAGAGGTTGTGGGAGTTGTTGCATGCTCACAAAAGTGCGACTAGCCATGAGGATTGCAGAAGCTGGGAGTACGACTCTGCGGGTCCAGATGCTGTTGTCCGTCAAGCGAAGGCGTGAGATGCGGAAGGCCTTCATGACCACCGACGTAATGACGGCAAGTCCGAACCCGGCGCCGCACAAAGCGTTGAATAGCGTTCGTTCGTTGCCCTCGGAAGACGGGCTGATCTCGAGCCTGACGCCGTCTGTTGTGATCAACTGCATCGACTCTACAGCATCAATCATGAAGCCGTGCAAGCCGTTCATCGTGTCTGACCCGCCACCAAGGAGACACCCGACATATCCCACAGCATCCGAGTTAGGCCATAGGGTATAGTAGCCTTGAGCTGTTGTACCCTTGATAACTTCGCCGGTCGAGGCACCGCCACCGATCCGGACCGTGTCCGCGGACTGGTCAACTGTGACTCCATTGAAATTTGTCATATCAAGATATAAAGTGTTGGAGGTGACGGGCACGAAAGGGGCATGACTACCATTTGCAGTCACAAGCGTAAGACTGTTGTCCTTTGCATATTTGATGGCGTCAACGATGTCAGCCTCAGAGTCAGGCTTCACCACTATTGCTGGAAGGTCTATGTAGGTGTCGGACCACCGTGATACGACGTCGTGCAAAGCTTGACCGCCATTGGGGATGACTACCTGACATGTGAAGTTGTGAGTTGAGACCATCTTGGGTGGCTACCGGGTAGGATGGTATCGGCGAGTGAGCAGGCGCTCCGGATGGATCTTATAAGCATGGGAGGCCTGAAGTAGATTGGAGTGGTAGAAGGATTCGTTTGTGTCTACGGCGACATTAAGTAAGCCACCCTTGTGCCGGCAGCTCTTTGGCCCGTGAGTGGAAATTCCGACCAACATGAGAAACATCAGCATTTGAAATCAAGGACAGCACGCAGAAAATAGGGATATCACAAAGAGGATGACTTAACTCCATCTGACTGGTAGACGTAACTCGGTACCGGGAGAAGTTCTCTTGAAGGTTCCGAGTCCCGGAGAGCCTGCGTGACAGTCCCGGACCTTGCGTAGCGACAGAGAGTCTGCATTTGTCTCTTCGTACACTCGAGCACGGCGTGACGACAACGCCATCGAGATCTCGCCCGATATCAGCGCGAGCAGTTTTGTCAAGAACGACCACTGTGACCCCTGACCGCTGATTCGCTCAGCCTGATAGTGCTTCCTGGCCCTGTTTCCCCCGTCCGATGCTTACCTCTGATTCATAGCCACCACAAGTCCTCGTTACGACGTTGGCCAAATTGGCCAAGCAAAGCTCAGTCCTTCCCTTACCCGCCCTGCCCATCCAACCTCAATGACGCAGCCGTGAAACAATCGCCCACGGCAAGAAGCAAACATATTCAGTGAGTATCAAACAGCCACATCAAAGGACCCCACAATGATTGACGGTCGTCGGTGGCCTCCGATGAAGACGATGACCAGACGCAGATCATTTTGGACTACGTTGACCGCAAAGGGAACGCATCCCACAGATATCTGAAAGTCCATCCACGCAGATCCCGACTCCCTCCCTGGAGACGCCTCGTAGATCATTGGACTAAGAAAAGCTCCCGTCCCTTGTTCTTTTTTTCTCGAACATTCATTGACCCTCTGCTACGAGTTAGAATTAACCGCCAATCCTGCCTGCCCCAGCAAAACCCCCGATTCTAACCGCGGCCAACGGGGTTCCACATGTACTGTAACCACATCATCGATCCGCCGAGGCACTTTTGCACGTCGACCCCCTTGTGCTATACGACATACGGGCAATGGACAATGTATCTCTGGGGGAGGCGGGGGAAAGACTTGCATGTGCGGGTGCTTGGTTGAGACATAGTTGGCTAAGGGGCAGCGAACTCACCTCACGCTGGTCTGCGTCTCACAGGCCCCGGACTTGCAAGTCTTCCAGCCGAAGTTTGGTGGACCCGCCCGTATCTTGTAGTTCACGGTCCCTTCAAGTAGTGCTGTAGTACGGTAGCACAAGCTGCTGCGAACTTAGACCTTCTTTGACGCCGGAATCCACAACGGCAGGAGCAAAAGCTTGAGCCGTTCGGCTATCTGTCCTGGTAGAGTGTCTGGTCTTGACCCTTCGTGCACTTCTGGGCAAGGGGTTGTCCAGTGTTCACTCTGTGATCGCGGTGAAGCCTCAACATGAGACCGGCCCAACTACGTTACCCCAGGGGCCTCTCTTATGCCATTGTTATCTGAGGTTAACCCGCTTAGAGTTCGTTCAAGGTTGAACTGAACTAACGGCTTTCCGAAGCACGCACCGAATGCGGAGGGGCCACGGGGTACCAAGAGTAAAGGTCAATTCAGACTGCGCAGTTCTGTTCCGTTTCCAGCGGAGGCGTAAAGCATGCTGACACACACAGATGGGTACGAGGGGCCGTCGGTATGCCGTCTTCGTTTCCTGATCGACGAGGCTCTGGCCAACCTGCATGGCACTCGAGTGGAGGTGGACAAGGCAGCAGCCATGAGGAATACGATCGTCATCATCGTCCGATAAAGACAGTACCTACGGGTCGACATGATATGTACATCACCCTAGTAGTCCTCCGTGAGTTCAACACCTTCGACTTCGGCGTTGGCCCTTTGTGGCCTTCCATACTTCCCCGGCGCAATCCTAAAGATATCGTACACTCGCGTGCTTCGTAACCAAAATTAAACCCTGGGTATTCGAAAATGACAGACAAGCCGGTGCGAAACGCCAGCCAAGAAAGACATAAAATCGTAGTGCTTTTGTTTAGAGATGGCTCATGCAAACCTCTCCGGTAGATCCCATTGTTATTGCTGCTCCGCCGCAATGACTTCAACCTTCCTACCCTTTCCCCGTCCTTTAATGCCCTTGTTGCTGTGCTTGTACAAGTCCTGAAAGTAGTCCCGTAGTTCAGCTTCTTCAGGAGCAACCACCTCGTTCACGGCGAATTGCTGGGCCAGTCTGGCCAGAGTGTCCTTGTGGAACTTGTTCATATGCGCCTTGAGATTGCCAAGTTGCGTGAACACCTTTCCACCATGACCCTCTCTGCAGGTGTCCAGTTTGCACTCGTACCTGCGGCCGTGCGTACCTGGATCGGATGAGGACCTCTTCCGATTCGGTCGTTGACCAATGTGACGGCGTTCATGGGTGCGAAGGTTGCCTAGTTGAGAGAAGGATTGCCGGCAGGTCGGGACGGAACATATGTATGGCTTCTCTCCGGTGTGAGAGCGCAGGTGGATCTTGAGGTGCGTTGGCTGGGAGAAGGACTTTCCACAATCGACGTATGGGCAGAAATGTTTCTTAGGCTTGCCACTTGGGTTGGTGGTAGGGGGTTGTAGTTGTGTAGTCTGAGACGGTAGAAGTGTTTTCATGAGTGAGTCGACCTCGGAGGAGGGTTCGGGAAGCGATGAAGACAGTTGCAAGCTAGCAGGCGGTGTATTTCGACTGGAAGAAACAAATGATTCAAGTCGAGGACGGTCTGACAGATCGGAAGAGAAGTAGCTCGATGGAGTCTCTGAGTAGGTGGAGAGTACATCATCCAAATTCCCTCTCTCCTCTGCGGTCCAACTCTGAGGTGTCATAGAACCGCTGTCGGTGTTGAAGTAGTCCATGGTCAAACTGTAGTCGGAGAAATTGGCAAAGGTATGCCCTCGTCGGATAGGCACCGGTGGTGTTTGAGTGGTGGGTGGCGTAGGAATTGGTGAGCTGTACGCGTTGTAGGTATACATGTCGTTGCTGGGTATATTTTGCAGGTAGAAGTCTTGGGGAAAGGGGTGAGAGTTGACCACCGTCGGCTTGGACTTGGGCGGCATGGGTGCTGAAGTCGGTACCATCCACTGTCTTAACTGATGCATGTGCCACTCAATCTGGTCTGATGTTGGGTTGAACGCCATTTTTCTCTGGGAGTGCAAAGTATATCGTGAGCACTGAACGCTTGTCCTTCGTAAACAGGAATATTTGGTGTGCTTGGCCAGGAATCGAGGTACACTTGCGCACCGAGAGTCAGGTGTATGTGTTCAAAGAAAGACTACATCTCAAGCCGGGACTCGCCCTCGGTTTGGGTATTGTAGTCTCAGGAAGGTAGTAATGAGTACTGCTAGTGTACTGGGGAGGCGTTGATTGGCCGACGGGTGGAGATTCGATGGAGTGATCTCGGGATCTCTGACGAGCAACAGAGGGTTCAATAGAAGTGCAACAGGAGACAAAGCAGGAGACAGGGAGCAGGCACAACAATGAAAGGCAGTCCCTGGCTTGATGGACAGGATCCAACGTTCGGGACGAGGAGATCAGACCTGGGGGTTTATACCTTTCCCAAGTGAAAATATTCTCCATTGCATTGGCAACCAGTAAGCCAGCGTGGGCATGACAAGTTGTAACGAGGTATAGTCAGGGATCAAGCTGCAGGTGAAGAGATTGCAAGACCCCATTCACAAGCGAACGCCCGTCTTGTCGAGGCTAAGGTACTGGTATGATGCAGCCTTGCCTGATGGTGAGTTCTAAGACAGGCGCCACAAGGCATCATGGCGCATGTGCTTACCGTGTTCAGGGAGGTCCAGCTGACAGTGTAAAAAATTTTCCTCATCCCAGGTACTGTTAGTGGCTGTTTGAGCAGAAAGAGAAGGCTTCAGGCCAGTTAGAGGCTTGGGAATGAGCAAGACGCAAAGGTGTGGAAGAGTACATGGCCGGGCGGAGAAGGTGGTGAGCTGGTTGGCACAGAAGGGACAGGGGCCGAGATAGCGTCAGCGATCGTGTTCAAAGAAGAGCACCATCATGCACTAAAGGTTCGAGAAGCGACATGGGGGCGGGATCTCGTTGGAGTAGTCAAAGCGAGCAGGGATGGTTGTCGCTTCTCCGTATGGATGACGAATGGTGCCGGTGCATTAGGGCATGATGGGCCCCCATGATCGCTGATAACGCCCGCCATGGTCCGGTCAATTGGAGAGCGTTGACAGTCAGAGGCCATGCCTAAACAGGCGTGTCGTCGCATTAGGATAGCTCGTGGCTTTCGTGATGCCCAGGATCAAGCGAAGGTGGTCAAGGGCTGATCCTGGTTCCGGCACTGGCAGATGCTTCTCCCGCAGACTTCCATGCCACCAAAACTCTGGCCCGCTCACTCCGTATTGATGGACGCTTGAGTTGAAGAGGAATAAACAGGCAGAGGGCAGAGCCGTCCAGGCACCAAGATTTGCAAAGATTCGCATGATGCAGCGTGGCTTGTGAAGCCATGTTATCTTGCAGGAGCTGATAAGTGAATTTTCCAGGCCATGCAGGCTTAGTCCTTCCCGTCTTGTTATCTCGTTGGTACTCTGGAGGGCTGGCTTGCAGAGTGAAAATTTTTCTTTGGCTGCAGACACTGCCTGAACATGCAGTGCTGGTCTTTTCGACGTTCAAGGATGTCGACATGCTGGCACATGAGGGAGAGAAGACGAAGTTGGCTCATTGGCAGTGGGTTGCAACGCTCGTGCTGGGGAATCCAGGGCTACATCCCACGCGCCCCCTCACTTAGAGGAGTGCTCTTTACGCAAATTGTTCCGTGAAGAAAAACGAATGATGCGAAATGTGATTTGATGCGACGAGGAGTAGTATCAGACGATGATGGAGAGAAATCTCTGACGACATGCACATGCTGGTAGATTGTCGTCACGGGATACGGTACTTGGTGACTATCGATTGATACAAATGGACCTTGATGGGTGCTTGGAAGATAAAACGGCCGAAGCGATGGGGACGTCGATGGGCTCACCAGGGCTCACTGCCAACTGGGCTCAGTACTACAGTAGGCTATCTCGCGACTTCTACTATGTACGTAGCAGCAGTAGTAGTAGTAGTAGTTTAGTAGGTAGGGTAGTTACCGGCTGCGTCCGCCCGGCGGAGACCGACAGGAAGCTGCCAGGCACCTACTAGGCCTCACCAGCCCTAACTGGCGCTTTGCACAGCCTAGTAGCCCTTCCCTGGTAGGTATTGAGTCATCCCCTCCATCAACTACCTTATTTAGTATACTTCGGGCCAACGAGGTCTATTCAATGTGACAAGACGTCCTGGATCAATGGCAGCGGCTGTGAAGCTTGTGCTTGAATTGATGTACCAGCCAAGTCAGGAGCCTGAATATGATTTTATCAATTTCCTCCCCATTCATTTTAGTCCTAAGAATGCCCCATGACACGAACACACTATCCGTTCGAAGGATTGCCCAAAGAAAAGACCTCGTTGGTGCCATCTTTGGCCTGGTTGCTCGCCAAACATACTGCACAGAACGCCCACCTCCCGATACACCTTATTCTCATTCCCACTAATGCACTCCTCCCACGCCCCCAACATACATGGCCTGAAAAGCCCAACTGTCCCAAACTATGACGATCGTGCCATGAGTGCCGAGATCTCTTCCCGCTGGTGTCGACGGTCACCAGGAACAACTTAGTTCAAAACATCGGCGAGCAACAAGGCCTACATAAGCTCACAAACATCGTCTGGAAGTACGCCCGAAGCCATTCTTCCGTCGGTTTCGTCCTGACTGGCATTGTCCTATATGCCTCCTGGATGGGCTCCACGCCAGGTAGTGTACTGCCAGATGCGGGCCTTCATGTCTCCTGAACCGGTGGCGAAAAGATGTCCAGTTGGGCAAGGGGCCACTGAGATGACCGAGTTTTTGTGCCCTTGAAGCATCATCTGGGCATTGCCAGTATTAGGATCCCAGAATTGCACTCCACGGTCTTTGGATCCAGACATGACCCATTCGCCACCAGGTGTGAGGCAGACTGAAAGGACATAGTCCTGCAATCGTTCGTTAGTCTCTGTATATTTGCCAGACGAAACGCGGAAAGACTTACCTTGTGCCCTTCAAAGGTTCGAATACATTTTCCGTCCTTGCCGTTGGATGCGGACGGAATCAAACCTCGTTGAGGCGTGAGCTCCCACATCTTGATGGTCTTATCCAGACTGCCGCTGACCAGTTCTCGTCCACTGGGAGAGAAGGCGACGGAGTAGACACTGTCTTTGTGACCCTGCGGGCCCTCCAAACGTTCAATGAGATATCCACTAGAGCAATCCCAGACTCGAACGCTCTTGTCCAACGAGCCGGCGGCGACAAAGCGGCCATCGGGCGACATTGCCACAGTAGTGACACCGTCTTCGATCGACAAGACCATAACTTGTTGGTTGGACTCGATATCCCAAAGTCGGACTGTCTTATCGCCTGAACCGGAGGCAATCAGCCTACCAGTACGGGAGAAATCGAGTGAATAGATGTCTTGTTCGTGTCCATCGAAGATGGTACGAATGCGTTTGCTTTCAATGTCCCAGACTCTAATCTTCTTATCCTCGGCACCTGTAGCCAACAGCTTGCCATCAGGCGAAAAGCAAACGGAGCGAATGTACAAATCTCCGTCCTTGTCTTGGACGTTCTCATCGAGAAGCTCGCAGACTTTGCGACCGTCTCTGGCATCGAAGATTTGTGCACTGCGATTGCAGCCTGTGGCGACATACTTGCCGTCGTTCGAGAAACGAACACAGCAGACCACGGACTCGTGGACAAGATTATGCAGGAGCGTAACGTCCAGCACGCGAGGCACATTCGGATTGAAGACAGCATGCCACTCGCCATTGGCACCCATTCGCTTCAGGTGGTCCGGCAGGTCATCCGGGTTGAGGTCTGCAAGGACGTTCCCCACGTTGGGATATTGTCCCTGGCCTGGCATCTGATGACGAGGCCCCAGTTGCATCTCGTTTCCCGGAGGAGTTGGTCGAGGGATTTGTGGTGAAGCCCGCGGGTCATTCTGGTATGGCATTGGCTGCGGCTGACCCGGGTGTTGTTGAGGAGTAGCTGGTCCGGGACCGCCTCGCGTGGTCATGTTGCGATTCTTACCCAGTCCCGGGGAATTTGTGGGAGGCTGCCCTGGCGGGCCATAACCATTCAGAGCCGGACCTTGCTGGTACCCAGGGAATGCATTTGGAGGTTGCGGTGGACCTTGGGTTTGGCCGGTCACTGGAGGCGGTTGTAGGGGATGTTGTTGGGGAGCTGCTTGCTCCGGGGGTGGCGCTAGGGCGGGGCCACCTTGACCTTGGTTGGACATTATGCCACTGAAGAGGCCGCCCTGACCGTGACCGAGTGAGGGAGGAGCTTGGGCAGGACCGCTGTGTTGAGAGGGAGCGCCGATATGAGACTGGACCTGGGAGCCACCTCGCAGTTCGAGCTCGTGTCGTAGCATTCGAATTTCAGCCTCATAGTCTTGCTTCATCTTCAATTGATTCTGCTCCAGCTGATAGACCTTGTTTCGGATCAATTCCATCTCTTGTATTTGCTGAGCGACTTGATTCTCGACCTGCTCACTAGCGCGGCTTTGATTTTCGAATTCTGCTCGCAACGAGTCGAAGATCTCGTTCAATCGATGGTTCGGCGGTCCAGGAGGCGCCGGCCCCAAGTTGGGATTGCCACGGTGCTGAGTTGCATTGAACATGTTGAAAGATAAGAAGGGGCCGCTTCTATCAAGAAGAGAACAGATAAGAGGGTCTGAGAAAGAATTAGCATGAGGTTGATGATGGTTGAGAGTTGGGGGATTGCGGCAAGCGCAGGTACCTCTTTGGCAGAAATGGCGCTAGTGGTAAGGGGAGAAAAATGGGACAAGCTCATCAACACCTAAGCCGTGACAAGCTGAACTGAATGGGGGCTTGAAGCCGGTGATTTTGCGCCGCCCACAGTGATCTCGAAGAACAGAGATTACAAGGCAAGTGGACTGGTTTTGAAGGCCGAAGAGGAGAGGAGAGTTGGGCAGAGATGGGCAAAGATGGGAGAGAGGGAGGAAAGGCTGTTCGCTGTTCGAAAAGAGAAGGGGTGTTTGGTGGAGAGCAACCGTAAGAGGGAAGTTGAAGCACGAGGTCATGGATGGAGTGCAACCGGGGGAAAGTGATTTGCGCCTACAGAGGGCCACCCGGTGAGCGCAAACTTCAAAGGCAACCAGCAGGAAAACCGGCGCAGTGAAAGCGAGCGGGCAACTCGGTCAAGCTTGAACAGGCGCGTAGCCGAAAGCATGCGGGCGCCAGGCCCCAGAAAAACACCCAAAAAAGGCGGCCGCTGTAGGGATCTTATTAGGGTCCGCTAACACCATGCCCACTGCCAGTGCCCACACTGCACGAGATCCACTACGTTATTGGGAGGGGCCGCGATGAGCCGACGTGCCACAACCAGGCCATGTACGGACAAATGTTCAGCTCTTGTGCGACATAGCAGAGTAGCCCTTGAAGTGATGCCACAGAGCCACAGACGACAGACGAACAGGTCAGATACCAAATGCTATTTGTCTGCAGACCTCGAGTCATATGCTGGCATGAGGCCGCATAGTACCATAGTATGCTGCCAATAAATTCCACAGAAAATGCAATGTCATGACAGCGCGAATTAAATCGGATTTTAGGGCGTAAATGATCGTTCTAAATAGCATCTTGCCAAGCATTTAGTCAGACAGACGCCATTAACTGTTCACGAGACAAACAAGCAGGAACGTAATCATTCGATCGACCCTTGTATCGGACCCATGAGGCTGCAAGGGACTCGTTCCCTGACATACGAATGTGAGTTTGTCTGTCCGTTATCAGCCGCGAGGGCCATCAAAATACAGGGACGACTAAAAAACAATGCATATCTATCGACCCACCCCCCACAGCCAACACAGCAAGTACAAAAAACTGCATTGCGCATAGAGTGAGGGTCAGAAGCAACGACACTCCGAGGCGTCTCCATGATTGCATTGCGCAGGTATCGGGAGTCAACATGTGGTATTGGACAGGATAACTGCAATCGAGAGTCGAGTTTGGGACATTCCATAATCCATGACAACTTACACAGCAGCATCGGTCCTGGTCAGGAATCGACAGAACTCGTAAATATCTGGCCGGGTCGCTTGCTGAGGTCTTTCGTCCGGAAGGCGCTCGCACTCTCGTGTCAAACTGGCATGCGTTGGCCTTCAGTACCCTCCAGCAGCACGTTGAAACATCCTGATCATCGACACTTGATTTTGTCATATTGTCACATTTGAAGCTGTTCGCAGAGTTAAGATTATGTCGAACGTGGGATTGACAACATTGTGTCATGGTATACAGATTGTGCTGCCCTCGCCAGCTCACAGGGCGCACTTAGTCTCTTCCAGCGTTGTGGCAATCAGACATCAAGAACAACGCCGCGACTCTATCCGGGAACGGTCTCGTACGCCATGCTCCAGACATTTTGAAGGCTCCTCTTCATGCATTCTGTGACCCTATCTCTTATCCCCTGAAGTTGTCTCCAACGATGTTCACAAGCTTGCATTCGGGATGCTGTTGTACATTGGGTAGTTCTCGATACTCTCAGTTTGCGAAAGGTGATATCAAGCTTCAAAGCATCAGCTCATAGTCCAAAGCAATAAGAGAGGTGATGGTACCTGATGAGTGCTGGTTTTGGTTCGCTTCGCGTGTAGCCTGCCCCAGTAAGCCTCTCCCCTGTTCGGAGTCTTGCTGCATTCATACCCAAGTAGAGGATCAATGGCAGGTAGCCATAGTGAACGACTTCTTTCGTGATGTCGATGACCTTGGAGATGCGTTCCTTGAGTAGCGAAATCAGCCGCAGTTCACCATCTCATTTGTCGAGAACATACTTTGGTTTCTTCGGAGAATTGAATCATTTCGACCATTTGAGCGACACAGTAAATTTGTAGTGATAGGACAAGGACCAAGGACAACAAAGAAGAGGCAGTCGTGACAGAGACAATAATACTGTGATACTTCGTGATGCAAACCTGAAGCTGCGGAACATTTGGAGAACAGAAAATCCAAATCACGTGGTGCAGCGCTAGGCCTGACATAGAAAAGCTCATCTCTTTTCACAAGGCTTCATTCACGGTTGTTCAATTTCCAGTAAAGCATCAACGTTGGTGGCGTCTTGTTCAAAACCATCCTAGGGCACATCGTTGCGATCGAACTGAGATAACCTGAAGGAGACACACTACCACCGGCAAAATGTCTGGTGCACGGCACTGGGAGCAGGACAAGGACTCGACAATATATATTGGCAACCTTGACGAACGAGTCACAGATGCACTGGTCTGGGAACTGTTTCTGCAAGCTGGGCGCATCGCAAATGTCCATCTCCCCAAAGATCGAGTCACTCAGACACATCAAGGGTACGGGTTTGTCGAATTCAATTCAGAAGAAGACGCCGAGTATGCCGCCAGAATCATGAACCAGGTCAGACTGTACGGCAAGCCGATCAGGGTGAACAAGGCGAGCGCCGATAAGCAGAAGTCCGTCGAAGTTGGAGCCGAGTTGTTCATTGGCAATCTGGATCCTATGGTGGATGAGAGGATGTTGTATGACACATTTGGACGATTCGGAACACTGATCGCTGCTCCAAAGGTACGTACCTGTGAATTTCCGGAAGGATGGGCCTGCTAACATGTTCCAGATCGCTCGTGACGAAAGTAACCTTTCAAAAGGCTATGGATTCGTGTCCTTTGCCAATTTCGAGTCTTCCGACGATGCCATCGCCAATATGAACGGTCAATACCTCATGAACAAGGAGGTCTCGGTGCAGTACGCCTACAAGAAGGACGGCAAGGGCGAGAGACATGGTGACCAGGCTGAGAGAATGCTCGCGGCTCAAGCCAAAGCTCACGGTGTCCAACCGACTCCTGCCACAATACCGGTTGGTGGACCAATGTTCGGTGGTATACCTCAGACTCCTGTAACACCTGCTGGCTTTGGACCACCAGCTGGTAGCTATCAGGCTGTCCCACCACCAGCTCAAGCAAGGCCTCCTCCTCCAGCGAGCGTACCGCTTCCTGCTCCGCCTGGTGGACTTCCGGCAAGACCTCCTCCAAGCCAGGCAGGTTACGGCGGACCGCAAGGCTTTATGCCCCCAGGTTTCAATCAGATGCCCACTGGCTATCCACAGCCGCATGCTCCGCCTCCGGGATTTGCTCCTCCTCCTGGCTTTGGTGGCCCTCAAGCTGGCGCTATGCCTCCAGCTCCTCCTGTCGGACCGCCAGGTGGTTTTCAGGGATATGGTATGCGTAAATGAGTGTTCGGTTTAGAGGACAATGAAAATAAGCTTGGAGTTGGATTGTCAAATTCGAGGACATGGAGAATCTCAGCTCGCGACACCATGGCATCGCACGATCCTCTATCCACACCTTGGCGCATCGTGCGACGACGACAATAGCACCAATTCATATTTAAGGGCTCTTCCAAACCCACAAAGGCTTTTTCACTTTGTCCTACGACCTGTTCCAAGACTGAGACTCTATCTTGCTGCTCATCCATCACATCTTCATCTCTCAGGCATCCACGGACTGTCTAGGACGAAATCTCTATCTTGCAACTCATACATTCCATCTTTTCAGACATCCACGGACTGTTTAAGGAGGAGATTACATCTTGGTACCTGTACCAACGTCACTTCTCTTCAGACATCACACTGTGGACTGTTTAACCTTAAACCGACATCTTCGAACTCATTGAACCACCTCTTCCTTTCAGACATTCACAGCGAACTGTCAAGATAGAGATCTCATCCTTGATTAATACCATCTTCTCTTTCTCTAGACATCAACCACGAACTGTCAAGACTGAAATTACACTTGGACTCATTCCAGAACCTCTTCCTTTCAGATATCAACCGCGAATTGTCAAGACTGAAATTACACTTGGACTCATTCCAGAACCTCTTCCTTTCAGACATCAACCGCGAATTGTCAAGACTGAAATTACACTTGGACTCATTCCAGAACCTCTTCCTTTCAGACATCAACCGCGAATTGTCAAGACTGAAATTACACTTGGACTCATTCCAGAACCTCTTCCTTTCAGACATCAACCGCGAATTGTCAAGACAAGATTACATCTCTGGACTCATACCACCACCACTTTTCCTTGGACATCCACCACGAACTGTGAAGACTGAGCATCATTCTCTCAAACTCACAACAGCTTCTCTTCTCTCTAGTCATCCACTGCGAATTGTCAAAACGGACACTCAGATTCTTACGACTCAGAGCATCATACTCTCGAAACATCCACCGAAACCTGTCCTGTCAAAGGAGACTTACATTTTCGATACTCATACCATCATGGCTCCTACTCATCCCACGCAGGCACCACTTCGCGATGTCCCGCTGTGGTGCATTGACCCAAGACTCCTTCAACAGGGAGCAACTACCAGTAGGTTCATCCAGTCTCCAATGTTCCTGTTCATCCACTAACACTTGCCTAGCGCCTACTACAAACCCAGCACCGTTCATGAGTGCTGCGGGTGTCGGTGCTCCTGGTGCTCCTGCTCCTGGTCCCGCTGCTGGTGTTGTTCCCCCTGGTCTCTCTGCTGCTGCTGTTGCTGCTGGTGCTCCTGGTGCCGCCCCTCCCTCTGCTCCCGCCTCTGCCGCTGGGCCCCCTGCCTCCGCCGCCGCCTCCGCCGCCCCGCCCGCCACCGCCGCCGAACGCGAAGCGCGTCGCCGCGAGCACAACAAGAAGCGCGACCAGGCTTCCCGCAGCGTCGAGGGCGACCTGCGGAAGGAGGCGTTCAAGATGGTGGGCGCCGACAACGAGCCGGCGAAAGCCGACTCCAGCCAGGAGTCCCGGGGCGCCCGCCAATGGCGGCGGTTGATTGCGGTGTTGGAGGAGGTGGCTGCTCTGCGGAGCGAGAATGAGGATTTGAAGCGCCGGCTAGAGGCGGCTGAGAAGCGTGAATAGTTTTTTTTTTGTCAGATAGCACCAGGCTCCTCCTGCATGTGGCAGGACGGACGCCCTGGCACAATGGCAACAATGGCGCCAGAGCGCGCGTCATGCGCAAATGGGCCTTTCTTCACTCGATCAACTCCTTCATAATACACACCGTTTCTTCCTTCTACCCCTCTTGTTAACGTAGTACGGCGTGCGACTGGATAGAGAGAGTGCAACTATCGATCAGGGGCACTCCCGTCTCACTTCGTAGCCTCGTTAATGTTCGTGAGGACGTCCTCCGCGAGCGTACTATATAGATTTATTGTACTAGATAAGGCGTACACCTAAATAGAAAGAGTCCAATTGTCGATCAGGGACACTCTCATGCTATTGAGTAGTTTGTTTAGTGCTGGTAATACGTCCTCCGCGAGCGTATTATAGACTTGTTATAACCAGACAAGACGTACACTTAGATATAAAGGAGTAGGGTTCTTCTCATTAGCGTTCTGTCCTCCTGTTACCCACCTCATATAACCGGTATCTTAAAAGAGGTATCTACTCTGCTCAAGACGTACCCCTAGAGACCAAGTGGTACGGCAATGCTTGTTCGACTTTTGTACTCCTGTAGCCCGTCTGAAACATACAGTGTTCAAAAAGAGATGGTCCACCTCGGTCAGATCGTGCTGTTGTCCCTGTCATTCACGGCGGACAACATTTCATCACAATGTGCTATATTAAACAGTACACACCTGGCTTGCTACTGGAGCTCAAGAGCATCTATCTTCTCGTATAAGGCCGACCCGCCATTCGCCCGCTTGTAGTGGTAGTACTTTGTCAGGTGCTGAAGAGCGACAAAGCCAGAGTAAGACAATCCCACCAAAGTCAGCGCACTGACAAGCACCACTACGGCGATGACCAGAGCCTGCTCGTTGTTGCCATTCGATGCCCATCCACCTTTCAGGCTAATTTCCTCTTCGCTTTCTTCTTCCATCGTCTCTGGTTGTCCTGGTGGCGGCTCACCACGTTCCACGATTGGCGCCCGTCCTAGGACATTGCCGGATCCATCAAGAGCAGAAACTCGAACATAAGGTCTTTTAACGCCTGTGGTAGACACGCTAGTCTCGAAGCCATCTTTGGCGACGCGCTTTACTTCGTGGAAATCGTAATTGGTCGCATTGGCGGTGAGGGCGTCTTCGACCAACCAGTGTCGAACCTCGGTAGCGCCATTCCAACTAACGTAGATGGTGCCGTTGATTTGGATGATGTCGGGATCGGTCTGAGGCAAGCCCACCCAGTCGTACTTAGACGTCCGGTATGACTGGACGGATGCAGAGCCAAAGCCCGAGGCCGGAGCTAGGTGGACTTCACAAAGGACATCCCCATCGCGAGTGAATTCGACATACTGAGCTTCCATACCGTAGCCGACCAGAACGTTGCCGCTGGGAAGTGTCTGAATCGACCCTTGCGAGTCAGAACTAAGTTTGTTGGTGCTGAGGTACTGCTTCCGAAGCTTGACTGTCCATTTCTCGAAGTCCAAGTCCAACCACAGTCCGGAGCTTGGTCGGCCAGGACCCGGGTTGGAATTGTCAAACAGCGTGATGGAAGTGTACCCATCGTGCCAACGGGCGTGATGTTGGGAAGCGAAGCCAGTCGCGCGGCCAAAAGACAGATCCTTGAAGTCGTTCCTTCTGCCACCCAGCGTCCAGAGGATGTCTCCCGAAGTCCCATCGATGTAGTAGATTGCACGCATCCATCGCGATGATATCAAATAGTTCCCACGTTCGTCTTTCTCAACACTATTGATGTGAAACCAATCCCAAGCGTCTTCCTGTGACGAACCCAGGTCTCCAGGACCCCACTGTGAGTCCGTGAAAGGGAGGTGGTCTGAAGCTCTCCACTGGAAAAGAACTTCATTCGTTTCGACATCGATTTCCTGGAAAAGTCCGTCCCAGATCCATCCGTTGGCGGGTTTGCCCACAGACGTCAGATTGGCCTGAATGGTCTGGTATACTGTGATCAGTGCAGTCGCGTTGCGGGTGAGGTAAAATTCATGGAGATCGCCGTCCAAGCCATTGCCGCCAGATAGCTTGTATCGTAGATTATAATGCGAATCGAGCTGCCAACTGTTCGTCAGCCACGTTTGTCTCACCCTCGTGGGCGCATAGAATGGGGCCAGTCTTACCATGTAATAGAATCCGGAGCCATGTCCCTTGACCCCGTCATCACCCGCCCAAAAGGTGAGGAACTGTTCTCCACGATAAGTCTGGACTTGAAGATTGTACGGCTGCACGTAGGTCGGATCTGTCCACACTAGGGCGCCATGTCCATCGAATATGATGGGAGCTGGTTGTGGAACAGACCAACCTCGAAGGGTGAGCATGACAAATAATCCATCGTCACGACAAGATCTCCCCTTCTCGAAGACATTGAGGCGAGGCACTGAAAAGGATGTCGACCTGTATGGTTGCGCCACAAAATTCCCATAATCTCCTTTGTCGAAGGACTTGCTCCGACTGAAGGCTGGCAAGTCTGCATAAGTCACCTTCAGAGCTGTGAAAGAGAGAATGAGAAGACACAGCGTCCATCTCATGTTTTTCTGGCTGTCATGTGCTTACAAAGGTATGGAATTGAGCTCTCATCTAGGGCGTGAGATGAGGGCAGAAGAAACTTTGAAAAGGGGTGATGAAAAGGGGAAAGGATAGGCAAAACATCGAAGCGGGAAAGCAAGAGGACACTCAGCCTAGGGAAGGACTCAAGAGATATACTGCCCGGGTAGAAAGGAATCCGTAGCCAGCTGGTCTGGAGACACGAGCTTGCAGTATGAGGGACGGAGCAAACCTACGTCAGTAGCCACGCGGCTCATGGAGTCCCAAGACGAACAGTGTATGATAGACGATAATGGTCCTCGGTACAGAGTACGGAGTAGCACTCCATCGCAACAAGGCTGGTCAGGCTGGACTCTGAAGGCGGTACGGCACTGTTTCAAATCGTCTGCTTCTCCTTGTGTGGATCCTGCCTGGTGAGCATTGACGAGACTGGAGACTGAATCTGTTCGAAATACTCGGTTATGCGCGCCAACTGCGCGATGGCAAACCACTGGCCGTGAGCCTACGAGCTAACATTCAAGGTAGACTCTCAGCGCTTGGTCTAGTGTGATGATCCAGCAACAACCGAGATGCGCAATGGCCAGCGATATCGGCATGGGTCCCATACTGGCAGACCGTCGTTGTCAAGTCCATTGAAAGGTCACGCCGCGAGCCATGCGTGACGCGTCCACCAACGTCTGCAGGGAGTAACACGACGAACCGTCAGCACCAGCCAATTACCGTCCTATGTCCTGATCGACGAAGACTCTAGCTCGTACTGAAAGCGACACGAACCGAGCAGAATGGAAACTTCGGATGTCGGGTGTCGTTTATTCCTTATCATTGACATTCCTGCAAAAAGGCTCGAGGAACAGCATACTAAATAAAAGAAAAGAAGGCATGACGTGGCAAAAGTCCGAAGCCTCAGTCAGATTGTGGGTGGAAATGCACTCCCAACGTCTTTTAAAAGGGAGAGACCATCGATACTTTTCCCGGCCTCAGTGCGTGCGCTGGCGTAGAGAGGACCTTCTCCCAAGATATTTCCCAAAGCTGTCAGTATCTAGCCGCATCCCATATGGCAGCCTCGAAAATGGCCTGCAACAATGCCCTCAACTGCCAAATTCTGCTCCATGTTTTACACCATTCTGTCCTGTCCGCATCTCCTAGGCGTAGAGATGTCAGTACTATCATTCGATAGCATCCACAGCCGCTCCGTTCTCCGCGCCACCATTGACGTCCGTCTTGACGTCCTCCATGTTCATCGCCTGGTCAGTAACTTCGGGCTCGGGAATCGGCCTTGCCAGCTCCTCCCTTACCCAGCTTTCTTCAACACCATACTTCCGTTGGAACACCTTGGCCCACTTCGCGCCCCAACTTCTCAGCAAATCCTCATCCTCCGCCCTCAGAGCATCACTGCTCTCAATCATCTCATCCTGGTTGCCATCGCGAATGCTCACGACTGCATCCTCAATGATGGCAAACAACGCCTTCATACCCTCCAGCTCCTCCGTCAACGCCTGTTGAAGTTCGCTCTTCTGATCATCCGCAAGCCCAGGCTGCCGAATGGCATGCACGATACTCCTAACTCGTGAGGCAACTTTCCTCGTCGTCTTGTCCACGAGCTCGTAGCACCATGTCCTGGCAAGTAGCGTGCCTCGAGCGACGTGGTCGATCAGAGCCCACTCCACAATACTGGCAGGAGTCAGGATCTGGTAGTTGAGGAGCTTGTCCAAGATGACCACGCCAACGCCAGTCGAATCCTTCCAGTAGTCCATTACCGAAGTAACGATCTGTTTTCTGCAGGCAGCGCTCGTCGAACTGATAGCCAACAGTCGTTCCTTACATCGTTCAATACAGGCAAGCACGTGTGAGACGGACTTTGAACCAACCCAGCATATCGAGGTGACGAATGCATCCGCGGACGCTAGCTGGGGATCGGGAATATTTGACGCCGTCGCTTCCTGCTCTATCTTGTCCATGATAGGCGAGAATTCTTCGTCCGCAGCTTTACGGCGTATGAGCTGCGCAATCTCTTTACCTTCAGCTGCGAACGGTGCTGAATCGTCGTTATACTTGAAGTCAGGCGTGTCCTTTTCCTTTTCTTCGGAGATCAAAGCCTGGTAAGGCTCCGGTAACGTGCCCTTGATACGTTTGGAGAAACTCAGGCGGATCTCCTTGTCCAATGCATCCATGATGAATGCCTTCTTCGGGTGGACATTAGGGAGTTGTACGTCGTCAACCCTAGGCTCGTTAGCAGTTTTCCGGACTTATGCCATCCGATGTCCACCTACCATTCTGTCCATTTCCAGGTAAAGCCGAAATTGCTGAGATGGTGAGCGAACCAATCCAGGAAACGCTGAGAAAGCTCGAAATCCATGCGATCCACATTTCTATACAGAAAGCGGATCGCCCTGCCCAGACTGGGTGCCACGGCGGCCGGTGCAAGCTTGCAAGCTTCCGTGAGAACAGAATGATAATACACCAGCTTATGATCTGGAGCAGGCAGCTGCATCAGCTGAGCGAAGCACGCATCCACGATGACATCTTCGGGTTTCCAGGTAGCCTTGTCTCCGGCAACCTCTCGCAGCTTGTCGAACGCCGTAGCTCGCTTCACAAAGGTATCTGGTGCAAAGTAGCAGTCCACATCAATAAGAAATTTCGCCGCAACTGTTCGGCTGAAATCAAGGCCACTGATTGTATCGGACAGAGCGTCTCGAATGAGAATCGAAGCGGGATCAGACGCAGGGGGCACGGTCTCGATATCTTGTTCACCATAGACGGAGAAGTAAATCTCAGGAAAGACCGGGCGAGGTCCGACCTGAACGACCTCTGGGACCTGGACTGGAGGGAAAGCATGTGTCTGTGCACTAGCCAATGCCTCCTCCTCTTCGGGCGATCGGGTACCCTTCCAAGGTCGGGGCAAACATGCCAACTCCCAAGAGCTTCTCGATTCTTCTTGCATATGTTTCTGCAGTAGAGCCAATGCGCTTTCGGAAGGGCTCGGCGCGCCAACTTCGGAGCCTGGGTAGGGATCAACTAAGACTTCCAAAGGATGAGCTGTCGAGGCGATGATGTCGGTTTTCTCGAGGAGGCTCGATGCTTGGCTTTCCAATCCCGTTGCGGAGGAGGACATTGCGTATGGGATAGTTAGGAGGATGATCTTCACCAACTCCAGGCCCAGTGACTGTAAACAGGTTAACAGAGCTTCCTAACTATGTCCAGACAGGGGCAAATGTACATCTTCGGACGACTTCATCTGCAGATCGGCTGCCCTGGAGAAAAGTTCTTCAAGGATTGCAAAGACACCGTCACCTGAGAATATACCCTGTAGACAACCAAGGAAACGAAGATACAGCTTGACCTCTCGCCATAATCCAAGATCCAGGCGTCGTTGTAATGCTTCTCCAATCTTGGTCAGGACATCTGTTACCAACTCTGGCTTTTGAGCGTTCGTGAGATAGACGATTGCGGCTAGAAATGGGATTTTGAGCGGTTGTTCAACAATCCTGGAAATGGTCAATTGCTGTCCATATGCCGCCGAGACATCTTTTTCTTACATCTGCCCAATGAGGTCCACAAAGCCTGTTGAAACCTCGTTATCAAAGTAGTTCTCTGCAAGTGTTCTGGCGATAGTCGCAACATCTTCTTCTGCCTTTCGGATCGGCTGTGACCACGTCAGTCATCTGTGCCAGGGACGGTACGGGTTGACATTACACTCTCTGCAATGGAGAGGACTTGCTTGCGAACTGTCACTGCGAGAGGTTCTTCATAGCGACGGCGCTGAGGTCGGCGATCTTCAAAATCATCGTCTGCAGACTCGTCAACAACATGATTATCCCCTTGATGTTCCCTGAGCGCATTCGCACCTCGGTATCTTCTCTTGCGATTGTTGAAGTGACCTCCACCTCCTCCACCTCGGCGTGGTCTCCGGTCGTAATCAGCCATAGCTCAAAAGCGCAGGGTCACTGCTATATAGGAGAGGAACAGTGAGGGAGTCGATCGGCTTGACACTGTGACGGCGAGGTTCGAGAGGACGGACAGATTGCGCAAAAGTTCGCGTTGGAGAAGCAGATTGAAACTCTCGTCAAGACGCGCATTTCTCCTTAGCGGAAGCGTCATTTCTTGGCATCAACTCCACAGGTTAAAGGGGTTATGAATGCCACATTACTCCGTACTACCTGACGATACTTCAGTGTACTTCGTAGAGCTTACGAAGAGAGTGCTGGCACGAATCTACTTGACCCCTGGCTGACGATATCTGTAAATGAGGTCAAAGAATCCTCAAGCTTCTGCCGTTGAAGTTGTCTAATAACGTCCATCCTGTCATAAGATGTACGTTGTATCAATATACGAACAGCTGCATATCGTCTGTTGCGTATTTCTGAGCACAAGCCCTTCGCCCAAGCCGGTCGAGGTTCTCCCTTTCAATTTCTTTCCTTTGCGTCCATAACTCAAACACACTGCTACCTTGACCTGGTGATGAGAGCAACTTTCCCTGCCAGACCAATACAAGGTCAATTTTTCATAAACGCTCAGCTTAGCCCTGTTTTGTATCAAGGTCATTGTCGCGAGGCCCCAGCCCATATTTCTGACCCGCATGAATAAGCCCGTTGTTGTTCGCGACAGATACCTTGTTCAATGCTAAGATATCCATCTAGACACATGATGACTGACTGCCCAGCTCTAGAGGCAGGCGAACGCAGTTTGCATGGACGCCCCACGAACATGCTCGCATGAATGAAGCAAAATCCCTCTCGGCATGACTTCGTAACATTTTTGGCAAGCCTTGAATCAATCAAGCCGAGCCATCATCTCGTCTTTCGAAAGAGGAGTGAAGTTGTCCAGGTCAATGCCCCTAGAAGCAAGAAGTGTTCGCGCATGTGATGGAACTAGCTTGTTGTTAAGGTGAGGTGCAATCGAAAGTTCTGTAGCAAGGTCAGCCTGTTTTGCTCGTAACGGAATCTTCAGTACCAACCATGTCTCGAGAAGTCAAACAGGGCCGGAAGTTCACGCGAAGCGCCACCTGCATGTCGGGAATCAGGAAGACGTGTACTGGGATCTCTCAATTCGTCGAAGAAAGGCTGAACCATCGCATCGATTGCCGACAGTCGTTGGGTTGGTGTGTACTCCAAAAGAGCCGAGATCAAATCGATTGCATCTGGAGAAGCCTTCCGAAAAACCTTATTAAACGGATGAGGCTTGATCTGAGGAAATTTGTGCTCCATGTAGTTTGGATTCATGGTGCGGATCTGGTCGCGCGTCGGAGTTCCCAGGACTTTGATGATCTCGACGAGCTGGTCGATACCCGATTCGCCGGGAAAAAGCGGTTGGCCCAACATGAGCTCTGCCATCACGCAGCCTGTCGACCACACATCTTCTATCTGTTAATACAAATCGTTAAGCGGAATTGGATCCACACATACCGATCTTGGTGGTGTAGTTCGTGGCGCCGAAGATCAACTCAGGAGCGCGATAGTATCTGGAGCAAATGTAGGAAACATTCGGTTCATTCTCAACCAGAATTTTTGCGCTTCCAAAGTCGCACAGCTTCAACACTCCAGTGGCAGGGTCAAGCAAGAGATTTTGCGGTTTGATATCTCGATGGCAGATGCCCTGTGAATGGATGTAGGCCAACGATCGGAAGAGTTGATAGATGTACAGCTTGACCTCGAGGATCGGCATGGTAGTCTTCATCTTGTTGAAATATCGCGAAGCTCGATAGACTGTCTCTGGGACGTACTCGAGGACGAGATTGAGGTAGACTTCGTCCTTCTATTTTGGAGTATTAGCATCCAAGTTGACACGCAGACAGGATGAGTGCATACCCGTTCACCATTGGAATAGTAAAAGGCCTTCAACTCCACGATATTAGGGTGTCGGACGATGCGCATGATCTGCAATTCACGATTCTACCAACAGTCAGTCATCACTCTCGCCGAAGGATTGGAATGCTGGTTACCTTGAACCGCTTGTCTTGAAGAACCCGTTTGATCGCAGCATCTTCTCCACCGGGGGACAACTTTGTCTGGAAAACCACTCCGAACGACCCGTTACCAACAATCTTGCACTGTGTATATTGCATCTCTCTTGTCTCGCCTGTCAGGCCATCCTGGACCTTTTCCCGCACAACCTCTGTACGTATGTGTCAGCGCACGTGCCAAAGACCAACACCCTGGATTTGTTATTGTCAAGGGAGTCGAAGAGACATACCGCCCATGCGCAAGCCAGAGAAGACTCCTCCGGGCCTGTTTTGCGACATTGTCGGATGCTAGGGGAGTGTGGGAGCCACTTTGGCGGCGGACAAGTCGATTTAGGAAGGGAGCGTAGGGATGTTGAAGGAGAGACGCGCGGAGTATGAGGAAAGGAGAGAGTTGAGACTTGGCGAGATGTCCGACCCGGCACCAGTCAGCAAAAGATTGTCGACGTTGCGACGAGCTCAAGGGCGGACGACGACGTTGAGACTCGAGGCAAAGAGAGACAGTCGAGGACTAGGTATGCAGCAGCAGAGAGTGCGGGAGCAGTGAGTGAGGGTTGGCGGAAGAAGCGCTAATTTCCCCACTTTGCGTAGGGTGAGGCTTTCGAAATGAGGTGTGGGAACTCTGAGCGTCGATGATGAAACCGGGGGGTCTGACGAAGGCCGCCGTAGGCAGACGGATGTGTAGAGCGTGGCTTTTGGTAGGGATGGAAGAGTGACAAAGACAAAGAAAATTGGGATGGTAAGGATGATGGGATGCTGATCTTCAGGTAATGAGGTCTACTAGGTGAAGGAGAAACAGGTTGACGAAGCAGGGACGAAGAAGTGAAGTGGTTTCTTTCGCATGCAAAAATAATCCGCTTGGGTTTTTCGACGAGGTCGAGGAGAGGAAAGTGCAGCGCAGGCGCAGTTGGGCACGGCCTTTAAGAGAGAGGAATAATAATAACTTAATTAACTGGCTGACAGGCGAAAACTGTCCTGCAGCCAGTACCAGGGTTGCTGGCTTGATTGTTTTGGGGGGTCTGCTTAGCGCTGGTGATGGCAGCGCACCCAGGCAATAGGCAAGGTCCTTCAAGGCCAAAATGGCTGTGTCGTGACTGCTGTGTTTGACTGCCCAATTCTCTGCACTTCGTCTGCGCAGACGGTCAAGCACTAAGACTGAATCTTTGTTTTACTACGATTTCCTGCCAGGCAGAGCAAGAACAAAGCTTGCCGGTAAGATGATCTACACCGGCATGTCTGACCTGACCCAAGTTCGACATCATGCTCAGGGGCACATCGACAGACAGATGAGAAAACCAGAGGCAGAGGAAGACGAAGGTCAGAGGCGCACCAGGCATGACGCTGCGAAAAAGAGCCAAACAACGAAGCAAACGATGCAGGTCAGATGATGGATGCCCCTCAATGAAAGCCCGCTGCGGGTTGCATGATGGCTCCATTACGCTGGGTCCATGGTAGCTAACCACAGAAAACCACAATTTTCCACCTGGGACTCCATCATTCACCTCGCCTATTGCCAATTATGATCCACCGCCCCGACGTACCCGTTGGAAGTTCTTGACACTTCGCTGACCAGCCATATCTCAGGGATTTGCGAGAAGAAAGAGATCCGAAAGCGTCTGGGACAATCTTGTAGGCTTGAGGAGATGCTCAACCACGACAGAGCCAGAGCGTCCAGGGCAAAAATTCCCCTTCCACGTGCTGCTCGACGCTCCGCCGGAGGACGACCAATCGAGTTCCAAGATCTTGTGCTTTGACCATGCCTTATAGGCATACCCGGGTGCATCATGCCCTCGTTGCCCTGGCTAGACCCCCTTACGTGCCACAATTGAAGATTCAGCAGCCAAAGCTTCACGGACTCCATCTTTGACATTCCAGACCTCGTGATGTCTTTGGCAGATGTAATGTAATGTTCCAGCCTCACAGTCTGCAGGCCAGTGACGAGATGTATGAGGAGCGGCTCGTAGTACGAGCATCGCATCCAGAGAGCCCGCAGGCATGGCACGGGCACCTTTGCAGCGACATGGGCTGGCGGGTCAGCTTAACGAACCAGGACCTCAAACGCGAGCTTGGGTAGGCTACCGGGCTGCCTATAACGTCATCCGGCATGCCGCTAGGTGCATTTCGGCACCTCGGATTCGAGAGCAGGACACAGGAGCAATGGCCACAACCCATAATGGCGAGGAGAGATTCGAACCCAGATGGAGTTCTCCATACTGCTCCAGTGAATGGCGGGATGATGGAAGCAAGGACACAAACAGTAAGCGGGCAGGTTGCTAAAACTTGCTGATACTTGGCGGAGAGCAAGGCCTCGGAGTGACGCTTCCAGAGTGGTCGAGCAATCGTCGTGACACTTTAGGGCAACTCTGCCAATTTTCAGAACAGCAATGACGATCCCATGGTGTCCAGGTATGCCTCAGGCTACAGACTTGCTGACATGACTAAATAAGGCTACTCTGTAAGGTATGGCGATATATCCGCAGGTTGCACTCAACGAGGCACGAGACGAGCAATACCCGCGGTGCATTGCAGAGACGGGTCTCGGGCTGACCAAGGCCAACCACCACACAGACTCTCGTATATGTTCAGATGTTCATGACACCAGCACAGCCTCCTGTTGTTATACTATGAATATCCCTATCCTTCAGTGCCAACTCCATTGCCACCAGATGATCCATCTTGTCGATCCTGGGATGTTCTTCCGCACTAAAATCAGCAACATTTCCCAATACGAGCATGCCACCCAAAGTTTCCTTCCACCCTGTTTTTCATGGCGTGATGGCATGGCTACCTAGAGATGATGTGCATGACGGCCACAATATATTGACAGCAGTGTTCAGTTACACAATGTGCCACGCTATATCATGTCGATTGCTCACCTTCTCTATTCAGGTCTTATGCTTCTGAAAGCTCGGTTTGCAATCCCTTCCGGGTCATACATGCTGCATGCAGGTAGGTGAATATGTTCAGCACAGCTTAAATGACTGTAACTAGCCGAGTCGCCTCAGCTTTTCATGCAGTCTGCAAGTCGGCCATGCAAGTTTTTCCCCCAACAGTGTTGGCATTGATACGGAGTACTGTTCAACAAATCGCTCGTGGCCGGGAGTTCCCATCAACCCTGAAAAGGCTGCATCCGACTTTGACAGCTATATTATTGGACAAGGCTACCGAATCTACAACCCTTCGTTGGATGATCTTGCAGGCTTTAGATCTCATGCTCCGAGCAGACCCTTCGCTCCTGTTGCTACCATCCTTTGCGTGACGCTTTTTCGCATTCTCGATCCGCCCCCTGGAATCTGCCTGCATCCAACCTCTTGCTCCAGTGCGGTCCCAGGCTCTCTGCGTAAGTCCAGAACAGCAATAGACCCGATTATTGATGACAACCATTCCATCGCGCACATGCCCAATGCATGAGTACGGATCGGGGCACTTGACCCTGCAGTTGGCTAAGCTGATATTGCATGCATCAAAGTACCCTGCCTGCCACTACTTCGGCCGGGCGTTGGGAACGAATCCGGGACAGATCACACCTGCCTATGGGCGGGCCGTCCGTCCCATCTGCAGTGTCCCGCATGTGTTGCCTTCTGACTTACTGCATCAGAATGGTATGATGGGATCGATGTCAGTTCGCGGAAAATACCTCAGAGATCTTCTGGCTGGCCATATACGTTACCCATGCGTGCATGTCTACGCCAATATGAACACCCACTGAAGCTGCACAAGGCAATGGCAGTCGTGCCCTGACGTGCACTCGGCCTGTGATTCTGACTACTGATCGTTGAATCTAGGCAATTTTATGCGAATGAGGGTCAAACACATATGGTGAGTGGGACAGGGATCCGTCGAGATCATGAATCAGTCAACTTCAGGGAAAGAAAACCACCATGTTGTTGTTACAAGCCTTCTATTATGCAATATGTTAGAATCTCTGCTTCATCCATCAGCGCTGCTGTTCGAAGCGCGCCATCAGGGGTTTTCGTGATCCATCCCATGTACAGAAGTGATGCTGGTCAAAACAATGCCAGCACAGATCATCCCTACTTTTCTCTCCTCAAGGTGATGCCAACGTCACAACAACGTCAGAACGCCTGCAAAGAATCTCCTTTCCGCTCATCAAGGAACAAGATGCAAGTACTCTGTACGGGAGAGTGACGTCTTGTCAGGGCCTGCTCAGGAGTGAAGAGTGATAAAACAATGTCGAATAATGTCGGGTGTGAAACTTTCTGCCACATGGCGGAATCCATGGTTGGCCCTGAGAGGAAGAGAGCCCGGATCCAGACTTGGTGCTCACAGTCTAGATGGGCGGAGGCAAAACATTGGCATTCTCCGATCTTTCGGCAATCTCTTGTAATTCTTCTGGTGCGCCCTCGAGAGACACCGCGAGACCGAGTTTGTGGGTATTCTGTAAGCAAAAGTCAACATGTGGATGGCTTTCGGGGACAGAAATAAGACGGCTTACCTTCCACTGATCGATTTCAGCAGCGAATGTCAGAGTAACTGGGGGTGCAACCCGCTTTTCCAGAACCACACCAAACTTGCCGGCACTATCGACCTGTGCGCGATAGACCGAGGTTGTGAAGCTGTATTTGACGCCAACTGTGGTTGTTCCTTCGCGTCGAATACCTCCGAACATGCCAGCACCACCAAGCCCTGGAGCAAACTGCAATTGACAGTCAACACCAGCCTCGACCTTTTCCGTCAGTCGTCGCCAGTATGATGCCCCCAATGATCCTTGAGCCAGGTATTGTGCACTAGCAATCCAATCTGTTCCCTTGTATCTTGCGCAGTAGGACACGGCTGTCTCGGGTTTTGAGTTCAGCGCAGCTCGCTGCCATACACCTTCCAAACCTAACGCGAGACGTGGTGTCAGGGACTGCAGGTAGCTTCCAATGACGATACCAGTGAGACCGCCTTCGAGCATCGAGGGGCTGATAGCCTTGACCGAGGCCGAGAAATCCTCGCCAGTATATTCGTTGTCAAATTGCACCATGGTCTGAGCTTGACGAGGGTCGATCGAGGTTTGAGTCTTTGTAACGAACCTTGGAGTCCATCTTAGGTTGCCCCATGCCGTCAATGACTTGTCGCTCGAGTAGGCAGCTTGCATGAAAACCTGGGCTCAATCGTTAGCTTCTCTTCTGCTCCGAACCCGCAAAGAAGGCAGCAGTACACTTGAATTGCCATACAAGGCCATCAACTGCCACGGCGGGAGAGCTTGTGAGCCCATTGCAAAGCCATGTTGTAGTCGGAACAGCGGATTCACACTGAAGATTTTCTGCAGGTCACATCGCAGGCCAGAGAACATGAAATTGGTTAGGAGGACATCTTTCTGGACCTCTCGCGCGATGTTGTCAACCGTGCCAGGGTTCTCCAGACCTAACAGTTTCCTCCGTTCCTGCAGGCTCGCGTATGTATCTGTGATGGCTGCCGAGATGACATTATCCGTCAGGAAGGACAGCGGTGATGATGTCGATTTGTCTTCTATTACGACGGCCATGGTTCTTGGATGGGATGCAGGATATCCTGCGCGCGGCGGCTAGCAGATGTGGACTTTGCGCCTTCAAGGATCAAGGTCTTCGGGGGATTGAAGAAGGAGGAAATGGGAGAAGGACTGATAGGATAAAGGTGCCCCCGTGACTTCTGGGATTGCTGGCTGTTCAAGAGCTTCACTTTTGTCGGCGCAGGGAAACCTGAGAATCATTTGCTTGCTAGCTCGCCAAGGCTGGGCCCGTCGACTCAGTAAGCCAATTGGAGCGGACAATTGCTGTCTGACGAATCTACCGTACCGAACCGTGCGTATTTTCCGCGGCCATCGTTGTCAGACGACGTCATTTTGCGACTCTGAATCTTATCAAGCCGATCGGCTTTGCTCGTTGACAAACGACGGGGTCAAGTCATTGCTAGTGACTAGGGTCGTCATCACCAGGCAAAGCTCTATATTTCTGGCCAAGTGCTCAGGCAAACAGAATCGCACAAGACACCTTTCCACGCGCTGTCTGTCGCTGATGTGCCTGGGGATTGCATTCTACCCGTATGGTGATCTTTAAGCCTTCCGTGTGTCCGTCCGTCGAACGACAAGTCCTGGATAACTTCTTCTCGGCCACTTCCCGCATCACCTTGCTTTAGAACAAATCCATCAACGGAGTCACGAGCACCATGGATACTCTTCTTACAGCCGACTCGGCTGTTCTTGCACCACGGTACAGGCGCAAGTCGAGCACTTTTGTCGACGCCATCCACGACCTACCCGAGAAGGAGGAAATGGCACCGGCCCAGCTCTACAGCACAGAATCAGGCCGATTATTTCACGCTGGTCGCATCGCGATTGCTACTGTAGGTCTTCCAGCCCGCGGCAAGACACATATTTCGGTGGCACTTGCTCGGTACTTGCGTTGGCTTGGAGTAAAGACTAGGATCTTTCATCTTGGGGACTACCGCAGAGCGATTGTTGGTCAAGGCATGGACGTGCCCGATGACTATTTCTTCGTCAACGCCTCAGCCTCGTCGGTACTGCTGCGGCAGAAGATATTGAAGAAATGCAGAGAGGACATCTATCATTTCCTAAACCACGAAAACGGACAGATTGCTATCTACGATGCTGTCAATCCGCTTGCTGCGGGACGAAGATCACTGGCAAAAGAATTTGCTAAACACGACATCAAATGCCTGTTTATCGAATCGAGCTGTGACGACCAACGAATCATCGAGGAGAATGTCAGGAGCGTCAAAATTTCCTCCCCAGATTATGTCGGGTGGGACGAAAGTGATGCCGTCAAGCATTATTTGAATCGAATGTCAGCCAAGATACCCCATTTTGAGACTATGGAAGAGCCCGACCTTGACTGGATCAAGATGATCAACGCTGGTGAGAGATTGGTGGTCAACAACACCAGCTTTGGGTATTTGTCTCATCGGATCGTGTTCTATTTATTGAATCTACATATCAAATCTCGACACACGTACTTTGCGAGAGCGGGCGTGACACTGGAAGAAGAGTCATTTAAGGCTGACGCCCCTTTGTCTCCTGCTGGCAGGGACTACGCAAAGAAGATGACGAATACATTGCTGAAACATCGAGAGGAAGAAAGACGTGCTATAATTGAGAAGGGCGGCCACGAAACCCCGCTGAAACCACTCATTGTCTGGACATCGACTCGACGGAGAACAGTAGAAACAGCAGCCTTCCTGGAGAGCAAGAACTTCAAAGTCAGGCAGAGGTCTCAAATGAGCCAACTCAACCCGGGCGTATGCGAGAAGAAATCCGAGCGGAGGATCCGTCAGGACTATCCGGAGGAAGTTTTAAAACATGATCTCGATCCCTACCATCACAGATTTCCAAGAGCAGAGGTAAGATTGATACATCGACGGCGGCGTTCATCACTAATACAGCTAGTCATATCACGACGTTGCCGTGCGACTCGAACCGGTAATTCTCGAATTGGAAAGGGAGCAGAACGACCTGCTTATCATTGCTCACGAGAGTGTCCTCCGTGTGCTCTATGGTTATCTGATGGCCTGCAATGCGGCTGACATTCCTTTCCTCTCTTTCCCCCGGGACGAGATCATCGAGGTGTGTATCTTGCTGGAGAGGAATTTCCCTTACTGACTGTTGTTGAGATCATCCCTGCCAGCTATAACAACGAAGCGAAACGCATCAAAATACCTGACCTGCCCCCAGAGATTATCCCTGCATCACCAGAAGGAATAAAGGCACCAGCCCCACCAAGCGGCTTCGCCACTCCGGTTCCTGGCCTGGGAAGCGGCATTGCAAGTCCCCGCATAGGTATCAGCCGAGGCCCTGGGACGCCAGAGCCTCAAACGTCGGGTTCAAAGACGCCAGAAGATTCTGAGAACTTGGCAGTCAGGATGCATGATGTTGTATGATAAGCTGTTCGATGGTGGCTTGCTGAAGCTTGAGATTGACGAGAGATGTGTGATGTGCGACGAGGGTGTCATGTCGGGACGGAAGAGCTGAGCGCCATTTCAGCCACCATGCAATGTAGACACAAACAGAATATTGTCGTTGTTGACGACCTCATATTTATCTTCTCCTTCAAGTTCCCAATCGGAATCGTTGATCAGGACTAGAATGCCCGGGCGGCTTGAATGCCAACATTAGTAGTGAAAAACCTGCTTCTTCCCAGACATTGACATACACTGCACCGTCCAGAACAAAGAGTTCCATTCGGGAATCTTTCATGAGGTGGTCGCATATGTAGCGGACCAGATAGCCCACGGTGGGAGGGTTTCCATTATCTGCATCTTTCGACAACGATAGAGCGTGCTTTGTCACATTGTCGAAAAGCATTTCCAACCCGCCTCTTTCGAAAGGTCAGCATTATGTGCTTGAGCACTGAGTGGTGCATACGTGAACTCGACGGTGATGTTGATCTCTTCCGCCATTCTTAGTAGGAAGCTTCGGGCTAAGCCTTCAATGCCGAATAGCAGGCTCGTAATCTAGGCTCACCAGGACTTCTATATCGCGGGTGTTTCTCGAGGCAGTCAAACTGTCGTTGCGATTGATCTGCATTCCAGGTAGTTTGAGGGAGAAAGAGCCCATGCGTGCGTATCAAGCCCATGATGCTTCGGCAGAATAGCGGAACATTATGCTGAAAATTCGCCCGGTAGGATTTTATGGTGGCCACCAATCAGATGCAGCAAAGATGCTCTATTCAGAAATTCGTCTTGGTGGGACCTACTGTTGTCCAGTTCTCATCCAATTCTTAACAGGCTTTTGCACAATCAATGTATCCGGTGATCGAAGACGAGTATTACGCAGTCGGTGGCAACAGGCACAGTGCAGCGGCCGACTGGTCGGTGGCCTCTGGGCTTCTAGCTTTTGGCGCAGACCAGAATGTGGCCATCTGGTCACCATTAGATGATTCTGGCCGAGGGATATCAACCGTACTTCCTGGCCACACCTCTAGAACTACTGCCGTCAAATTTGCGTCTCACACGGGGCACTCGGCCGATGAAGTGCTCATAACAGGAGCTGCAAACGGAGAAGTACTGCTTTGGAAAAATGACCAATCCTGGACATGCCATGACAAGGCTGCGGCACACGACGGCACGGTCAACATAATCGCTGTTCTAAATCACAGCAATGTCTTCGCGACAGGAGGAGCAGATGCTAAAGTCAAGCTATGGAAGGCTGAGAACGGCAAAATCGACGTATTATCCACGCTCGAGTTGAAACCCAAATTCATGCCACTCGCTCTCGCGCTTGGACTCTTTTCAGAGACTCCCAACCACGATTCGGCTTTTTTGGTGGTTGGAGGAACACGTAATGACATCCAAACCTACTCAATTGAAGGGTTACGATCATCACCACAGTTCAAGCTGTGTGCTACTTTGACCGGACACGAAGCGTGGATTAGGTCGCTCGCCCTTACAACACTGCCAGAAGGCGAGATTTTGTTGGCTTCTGCCAGTCAAGACAAATATGTCCGGCTTTGGCGCTTCCAACCTGGAAATACTGCTGCAGGAAACAGGCCAAACAACCCAAGCAGCATTTCCACCGGTACCAATACCTTGACTGCAAAGGTCCAAAGCGTATCTGCTGCGGGAAGCAGATACTCAATTACCTTCGAGGCTCTCCTGCTAGGACATGAAGATTGGGTCTATTCAGCAACATGGAATCCCAAGGCTGCCACGCTACAACTCCTCACGGCTTCAGCAGACGGCTCACTCTCCATCTGGGAGTCCGATCCTGCCTCAGGCATCTGGATCAGTGTATCTCGTCTTGGTGAAATCAGTGGTCAGAAAGGAGCCACCACCGCCACAGGCTCTTCCGGAGGCTTTTGGATGGGACTATGGTCTCCTGAGGGTGATATGGTCACCTGTCTGGGTCGAACTGGAAGTTGGCGACTATGGCAGTATAGCGCAGATTCACAATTCTGGACCCAGAAGTACGCTGTCAGCGGGCACATTAGCTCCGTGAATGGGATATGCTGGTCACCAGACGGGAGTTATTTGCTTTCCACGAGCTCCGACCAAACAACGAGGCTCCATGCGGAGTGGAAGAGAGGACAGAAGCGAAGCTGGCACGAATTTTCCCGACCACAGATCCACGGCTACGATCTAAATTGCATAGCAAGCACCACGCCACATCAATTCTCCTCGGGAGCAGACGAGAAACTGTTGCGGGTCTTCAAGAAGCCAAAAGATGTCGCTTCGATGCTATGCAGGCTGTGCCATATTCCGTTGCCCAGAGAAGACGAATCATTGCCAGAGACCGCGGCTATCCCGGTTCTTGGGCTGTCGAACAAGGCTATAGACGACAGCGACGAGCTCACGGATGGTGCGATGGTGGCAGCACATGAACCCGGGGCTGTTGGAAATAGTACTTTACTAGTTGATGTCCAAGAACCGCCAACCGAGGACTTGCTGTCTCGACATACCCTATGGCCGGAATACGAGAAGCTGTACGGTCATGGGTATGAAATTTCGGAAGCTGCCACACCCATGGATGGTAGTGTGCTTGCTACTGCTTGCAAGGCGAGTTCAATCGATCATGCTGTCATTCGCCTCTACGACACAGACAACTGGAACGAAATCAAGCCTCCACTAGCAGCTCACTCGCTCACTGTCACGAGACTTGCATTCTCGGAGGAGCCTGCTGGCTACCTGCTCAGCGTTGGTCGCGATCGACAATTTGCGGTCTTTCAGCGGTCTGATAATGATGCGAAGGCCTGGAGGCGTACTGTCGTGAATACCAAAGCTCATTCTCGCATGATACTAGATGACACATGGCTCAGAAATCGTCAGCATCCAACATTTGCCACCGCTGGAAGGGATAAAGTTGTCAGAATATGGAGTGGTGATGCACACAGTGACCAGATTGATTTCGCTTGCAAAGCATCGATCAGCCGAAAATCTGCAGTCACCGCCATTTCTGCCGTTTCTGATGGCGTGCTATCAGTGCTTGCCTTAGGTGAAGAAGACGGAAGCATATCACTTCATCTCGTCAGGTGCAATACTTCTGTCGAGGTCGTTAAAAGCATCGAGGTCGAGAAACATCTCTGTCCTTCAAAGACGGTCAATCGACTGGCCTGGAGACCCAACAAGGCTGATTCCAGTGGCAGTCAACATGGTCAGCTCGCCATCGCATCAGCCGACAACACTGTGCGGATCTGGGCGGTTGACTGGCGAAGCCGGAAGGATGAATAAAAGTATTCTATTCGATCAGCACGACTCATCAGTGCCCTTTCTAGTCAAAAGGCATGGTGTTAAAACCAGATTTCCCTTTTCCACCACAGCGCCGTCAATGCATGTATGCTCATAGATCTTGTTGAAGATCCGACGGGAATCAAATCATATCGACGAGAATGCCAACCACTCCCACCTCAATATTCGTACGCAGTGTTCGCCTTGGATGCCACTTCATCATCTTTCTTTTCTTGTCCGTAGCCGCCTTTCCCCTCGTGCGACTCATACGTCTTGACCTCCCCTGTCCCATTGCGCGGGCCTCGCTCCCTCAAGTCGTCTCTCAACCATTTCAGGACCAGCTCCCCAAGCTTGCTGTTGCCGGTATTGTTGTACGAGTCTGTCACGGCGTCGAATTGTGCCATAGGTCCCCATTCCTTCACTTTGCCCAAATGCATGTGGGCGAGGTGCGTTGGCCAACCGACCAGATTATCCAGGATGTGCGTGGCGTAGACAATCGTGGCACCTCGCCGTTCCGTCTCGGCTCTCAGCCAGTACAAGAAATTACTTCGGCTCAACAGATCCAGGTCGACAGTGATTTCGTCCAACAGGAGCACATCCCATGGTCGGATCAAGCCCATGGCGAGCTGCACTCGGCGTCTTTCCCCATCACTGACAGCGTGCATGCGCCATCGGAGGTCAATGTCGAGGATTCTGACAAGCTCGTCCCGACGCTCGGGGTAGAACGTCCCGCCAACAGAATCGAGCAGGATCGGTACAGCGATATCTGTCCGCACAATAGGGTTCAATACCCACTCCAGTCCGAGGTATGTGACGCCTTCCAGTCCGGCAGAGAAGGGGTCAACCCCGCCTATTCGGATTGCTTCGGCCGGTGCCAGTCTTTTACCAGAGAGAAGTCGGAGCAGTGTCGTTTTTCCCGCTCCGTTTGCTCCTATTAAGAGGGTACGACTGCCGGCTGGGAGATCGAGAGTGATGTTCGACAGGCCTAACGAGCCGTCGGGAAACTTGTAGCTAAGATGGTTGACGCTGATGTCTGGCTGCACCACGTGACCATCGTGAGTAGTGCCCTGGCCCGTCATCGTTCTGCGAAGGATGATTTATGTTTGGCAACGAGGAAGAAGCAAGTGACTACTTGGTCTTCTCGATGCTCGTCAGAAAATCATGCAAGGTCATGATAGAAATTCTGGCCAATAAAGGTAAAAGACGTTCGGTTGCCCGAAGCGGACAATTCGTCGTTCCACCAAGTCTCGAGTTCTCGCCGGTGTGTTCCGCTCCGGCACGTCGCCATTGCAGTCACATTTACGGTTGGGCATAGAAGTGCCGTAACGTAGCACTGCGGAGCAATGAGTAAGTGATGTAGATATCTCTGACAGTCGAGGCAGTCACGCAGTGTATCATTAAAAGGATTTCGTCGGACACGGAGATGCTCGGTGCTGATCCCGTTCGGTGGCTGCTGGTGCCAAGATATTCGGCTTGGCAATCAAACATCATCCTTTTCCACCGTTAGTGAAGGTACTCGTAACTGCAGGTGTGTAAACATCCTCTCCGCTTCTCGTCTGCCTCATTGTTCATCCGCTTACACAGTATCCGTATAGTGTCTTGGAACCTGCCATTCTGTAAGGTATATTAACAACCGTGACATGGAGACATCGTCACCGAGTTTCGACCGTGGCAGTCCCTCCGGACCTCTGCCTTTTCAAGAATCTTCTAAAGCCGCGCGACTTCTGGGACCATGATGGCGCCTAGATATGCCCAGCCTTAGCCGTGTCTTGGTTGTCTTGGTATACAAGCATCCTCCTAACCTCCATAAGCTTGGAGCAGGCTTTGATAGGTGCGCGGTGTCACTTCTACGGTATCATCTGCCGTCATTGGTAGGTCAATTTGACGACGTGACATCGGCCTTCCTAACATGTCATGTCAACGGCACATTAGAGATAACGTCCGCCCACGATGCCGGGGAAGGACTTCTTGGCTACCCGCATTGTCGGACCTTGTGGCTCACTTCAAGGCTACTGGGGCCATGCTTGAGCGGAACAAGATCTGCATTTGGCTTGAGGGATACGAGCTTCTGATTTGGCGTGAATATGCCCAGAGATATCATTGACGACTACGGAGTATGAGAGTGCAAAGCACAGCACCAGCATCGTTGGGTAACGCACTTCAGACCCCTGCATGGTCTGATCGAGGCCACTCACGGTGTTACTTTGGTTGAGGATTCATTCACTCCTGCTGCTTGTGACCACCCCGCCCTCCCCATCATCGCCAATGCCGATTCCTAGAGCCGGCACCCACTCAATAATGGCAAAGAATTCCTTCCACTGCTCCGGTCTCTTCACCAACCCTCATCGACCGCTTCACCTTCGGCGCAGTCCTGGGGTCATGGTTGAAATGTCTTAAAGACCGTGTCCCGTCCGCTCATCTCACACCAGTCCTTACCAATACCTTCTCATACCAGCTTTGCGTTCCCACCTTCACTTGAGACTTATTTGCACTATGGCTGAGGTCAGGAATGAACCAGCTGATCCGATTGTCAGAGGAACTTTTGCAACAGCCAAGCAGTCTTGGTCTGACCTCTTCAAATGGAAGCAACGAGTCGCTGTCACCAATGACTATGGTGAAACATACTGCGAGTGGCAATCACCACCGCCTCTGAAGAACCCTATCAGTCTCTTCGCCAAACTCAGTGGCCGTGACTGGCTCTTCTTCCTCGTCGGTTTAGCAGCATGGACAGCCGACGCTTTCGACTTCCACGCCCTTTCTATCCAGACGGTCAAGCTCGCCAAGTACTATGACACGACTAAGACCAATGTCACCACGGCAATCACCCTGACTCTGCTCCTGCGCTCCATCGGAGCGGCTTTCTTTGGTCTTGCAGGAGACAAGTTTGGTCGCAAGTACCCCATGGTCGTTAACATGTTGATCCTGGGCCTCCTTCAGGTCGCTACGATCTACAGCACAACATTCGCACAATTTCTAGCCGTTCGTTCCTTGTTCGGGCTTTTCATGGGCGGCGTGTATGGCAACGCAATCGCCATGGCCCTTGAGAACTGCCCTGTCGAGGCACGTGGTCTGATGTCCGGAATCCTCCAGCAAGGCTATTCCCTTGGCTATGTCATCGCGGCATGCTGCAACCTCGGCGTGGGTGGAAGCACCGATTCCTGGAAAACAGTCTTCTGGATCGGCACCGGCCTCTCGATTGGTGTCGGCTTGGTGCGTCTTTTGTTCCCGGAATCGCAACAGTTCATCGCCGCGAAACAGGCGGGCAAAGGCAAAACCTCGCCTACCGCATTCTGGGTCGAAACGCGCAAGATGCTGGTCCAGGAGTGGCGGATGTGCCTATACTGCATTGTCCTGATGACCTGGTTCAATTACTACTCGCACACAAGCCAGGACAGCTACACGACTTTCATGCTCACGCAGAAGGAACTGAACAACGCCGCCGCCAGCCGTGCCAGTATCCTCATGAAGACCGGTGCGTGTGTCGGAGGCACCATTATCGGCTACGCGTCGCAGTGGGTCGGACGACGTCGAGCCATCATCGCGTCTGCCATCGTCTCGGGCCTGCTCATTCCAGCGTGGATCCTCCCGACTACGGAGCGCAGCTTGTCGGCGTCGGGATTTTTCATGCAATGTAAGCCGTCCCTCTCCCTGCCCCATTTTCCCTTGAAGTCACTGCATGCATGCACAAGCTTCACGTGCCCATTAGAACATAACTTTTCTGACGTGCCATCCTACAGTCTTCGTCCAAGGAGCTTGGGGTGTAATACCAATCCACCTCAATGAACTGTCTCCGCCTGCATTCCGTTCCTCTTTCCCGGGTATCACATACCAGCTGGGCAACATGATCTCATCGCCGTCCGCGCAGATCGTCAACGCCATTGCCGAAAGCCATATGGTGACCGCCGTTGACGGCGAGCCCGCTCCAGGGTACGGTCCCACGATGGGCATTGCGACCGCCATCATCGCCATAGGTATCGCTGTGACCACGGCATTCGGACCGGAGCGCCGGGGCAGAAAGTTCGAACTTGCCAAGCCTGCGGGTGCCCAGGAGATGGAGATCCGGGGAAAACTGGATGCCGAGAGTCAGGTCGTTGTTGAGAAGGGTGAGGTCGGGCAGACTGAGAATGTGGCGGAGAAGAATTGAACGCAAAAGGTTCGCCACGGGCTACTTCGTCAGTCCTGAGATGAAGAGACCTTGGCCTACCGAGGTTTTAGTCTCCTCACGGCTGAGACGGAGCCGCTCTTAGAGGCAGGCAAGGTGCAGGTAGTTAAGTAACTTGCAGTAGCTTCCTGCGAGGATTGCTGGCGGGCCTTGTGGTGTGCGTAACCCATACCTACAATGACAGTGGCCTATCGAGCCCGTCCGCGGTCCAAACAGGTGTTAAGAGCAATCCTAGTACAGTCCCAACCTGGTCAGTTCACAAGGTGATCACGTACTTTAGTCGCAGCAAGGACGTGGTCGGCAATGCGTACATTCGAAATCTTTGCTATCTGGGTAGATCTGGATCGCTTTCAACGCTACTACTCTTTCATGCCTGACGCCAACGCCCTCTCGGAGCCTTTCCCGCGCTCCCCGTATTACGACACCAAGTTGTGGCAAGTGTTCTGATTTCGGGGGTTTTGGACCCGGTTCGGTAACGTGCTCAGATGCAGACGTCAAAAACATAGTGTTCATTGGCACAAGACAGTTATTGTACCAATCCTTTCCCGTGCGATTGTCGCGTAGACTGAACCTCACTGACAATAATTAGCCGGAAAAGGTCCCTTGAGGCCGCGAAGCTCTCCTTGCCACCAATCATCCGTGCTTTCTGTCTTCTTGAGGACCTTGATACGATCTCCTTCTCGGAATACCAGGTCACCTTCACTCTGTCCGTCAAAGTCATATAAGGCTGTCACGAAGATTGTTTGTTGTGATGGTAAACGTGGTGGAGGTGGTGGTGGCGGAGGGCGTTTCTTCTGAGCCACCGCCGACGCCGACGTGACTGCAGCCGCAGACGGCTGTCGATCACGCGAAAAGTAGTCCGTGTGCGGTGCAGCGGGAGAATACGACATTGGGGTCTGATACACTGACTGTGATGGCGACGGAGTAGCCTCGAGAGGAGTTGTTGGACTCAACAAGGTACTTGGTGCAGGCGAGGAAGACATCTTTGGTGGAATGTCATAGGATGGAGATGGAGGGAGAGCCCTAGCAGGCGAGAGGGACTGTGTGCGACCGAAAGATGAGTTGCCACTGGGTCGACGGTAGCCATTGACGGAGGGATGTCCGTTCTCCTGGTTCATGGGCGCTCTTACAGCCTTTCCATTCGCCAGGAACAATAAAGATTCAGCCTCGCGTTGCACGGGCTTGAAAGCATCGTCCCACAATCTGATAACTTCATCCATGGGTGGACTGGGAGAAGGAAATCCTTCTTCGGTACAATACGCATGCAGAAGCGTATAGTAATGTCCCAATAGACTATTCTGGATACTGACCAGAGTGGCCAGGAAATGTGGTAGGAGCGAGAACACTGACTGGAGCAGGCGAGGGAGACAGCTCCTTAGATGCTCATCGGCAGCAGCATAGGCTTCTGTAGCCGCTGCAAGGTCCGACTGCGACTTTACAAGTGCAGCGTTCTCTCTGTCGGAACGTTTAGTCTTCTTCTGGCCCGAGTCGACCCTGCTCTGGTATCTTTCATAGTCCAGCTTCCGATCTTCTCTCTTCTTGATGGTTTTTCTCATTGTGTGGAGGCTGTCTTTCGCATTCTGAGCCGGCCGGATCAGTTTGTCCTCGACTTGTCCGAGATCTTCCGTGAGGTCTCTCTTTAGATCTGAGGATTCCATCTTTATTCTGTTGGTTCTGTTGAAAAGATGCTCTGGAGTTTGAGCCGGGACGTGACCCTGGTAGTCGTCACCGGCGCCAACGATCGGGGCATACAAAGTCTCGAACTCTTCAAACATGCGGTGCTGATGGGTCAGAATAGCAATCCAGGCTTCTCTCCATTGCTTGGATGATTCGATGATCTTTCAAACGTCAGTCGACGGACCGCCATCTCGTCTTGACAGACATTTATTCATACCTTGCTCAGCAAACGCTCCGCCTCCTCGAAATCTTTGAGCAGTACCGACACGTGTTGCTCATCTGCGCTCCTCCTCATGTATTTGCCAAAATGCCTCTGTACGCTCTGCATGGTGGCTAGCTGGCAACCATAAGGCCATCAGATTGCTTCCACGGCCGCTTGGGTGAGCCACTATGGCGTAAGGGGTTCTGTTTGGCCAGTTGTTGCTTTTCAAAACGCAGGTGGTTCGTAAAAGGGTCTCCAGGTGGTACGACGGGATAGTATGCGTGCAGGGAACGAGTGTCGAGGGCGGATTGAAAAGGGCATTAAATGTGGTGACTGGCCTGCAGTCTAGAAGGTCAAGTCTTTGGAGCGCAGCATGGTATGAAGAAACCAGGTCAGAATTGCAAGCAGAGACAGGTTCGAAAAAGATCAGCGCTTGGTCTGCAGTAATTATTCAAAGGATCGAGAAAGTTGGACGCTCGGAAGACAAGACTTCCATGCAATTGCAGCCTCAGTTGACGCGCGTTTCACTTTCCGCTTTCTAGCACACGCACTTCTCCTCCCTTCGAGCCCGCAGTCTGCATGTCTTCCCTCCACTTCTATTCGACGACATGATGACACCAATCACTTGCCAGGGTAGTCACAATGCTGCTGACCACCATAGCTTTCTACAAGCCTGACTATGATCATGGTGACGGCGACCTCGCTGCTCCGCAGCACTCCTACCTTGACCGTCGCTCCCACACAGAACACCGCACGCGTCCACGAGTTCCGCTGTCTATACACTCGAGACCTGCATAAGAAGGCGAAGAAATGGCACGATGGATCGCTTCGCTTTCACACCTTCAACCGACGCGTCATGGTTTATGATGACGCGAAAAATTACATTGGAGACCTTCACTATCGGCAAGAGGAGGAGTTCGGCGAAGGTGTAGAGATTCAACTGGACAGAGGCGTCAAAGTCGAAGTTGGCGACCGCCTGGGAGAGACTGAGACTGATTTGGCCCCGATTCTGGACAGACAACGGCCTGAGAAGGCTAGGTCGCAGGCGAGGCAGGCCACAGGCCTCACATCTCGTCTGAACTCATCACTGTCATCTCAAAGGCCAAAGTCATTACTCGAGGTGCTAGGACCGTCACAGGGACGACTAGGTCGTTCACGATTACCCCCGCAGTCTCCTTACGAGCAGAGACAAGCCTTCTCTCGGCCTGAACCGTCTGAACCCTCTCCGAAGAGGCGCAGACTTTCCAATGGCAAAGAAAACCAGCCCAATGAGGTCCCTAAGACCATTAGGCCTAGCCGGCCTTGCTTACCTCAGCCTGTCCGGGCGGACAGGCTTGTCACGCTCCCAGCGCGCCGGACAGACATACCAGTGGAACCTCGAGAAGTGGTGGATATCTCATCTGACGAAGACATCCAGCAAAGCCGCAGGAAGGAGGCGGCGGCCAAACCCTTACCTCCTACGAGGCCGGCGAAAGTCATCGCAAATCCGCAGTCGGCTTTGAGGACGACTCCATCACTTGAGAACAAGAACTCTTCGAGAGGGAATAACGCCAAAACTCCTACCGTAGACCTTCTTGCACTGAAAACGAAAACTCAATCTGCCGCGAGACCAAGCACGGAGGCCACCCCTCGAAGACCGCGGCTATCAGTCAAGCGGAATGCACGTTTGCTCCTGGCTCAGGCCAGACCGAAACCGAGGTTGACCTTTCTGCTGCCTTGTACCAAAGTACAAACAATGAGGCGATCTTCTTTCACTTCTTCAAGGACGCCTTCACCCGAACATGACACAGTTGATTCTCTGCCTTCCTGCAGCCCGGTGGAGAAGCTGGAAGACACTGATCGCCCTCACAGCAGGAATGGACTCTCCATGCAACCCATCAATACTTCCAGCTGCAGCCAAATTATGGCAGACGATCAGGGACTTGACTCTATCGACTGCAGTCCGTTATTTGTGCCGAGAGAGGGAAACGAAAAGCCAAGATCACCTTCAGCAAGTCCATTCCCGTCGCAAGAAGAGTTTCCTTTTCCGGGCTTTATAATGGAGGAGACAAGTCTAGGTGCACATGCTCCAAACATTGCCCCCAATGATGACCCTGAAGCGGTTGCTCCAGGCCAAGAGATCTGTGACGCCGCAAGATCACCCTCAGTAGACGCTCCTTCCCCCAATCCTGTCTCTCCAGAGCTCCGTCTTGAGGACTCTCGTCCTCCTCCAGAGCTTGGAGCTGGTCCAAGGCTGACTTCTACGACACGCAATTTCCGAAGAGTATTCTCCGAGAACGATGCCATTGAGGACGACGAACTGCATGTTCCGACGCAGGGCGGTGTCGAAAGCCGCAGTCCGCTCAAAATACTGAACAACTTGTCTGTCAGGCAAAGCCCTGTAAAATCTAGAAGCCCGAAGAGACTGCAACGATGCGCTTCTGACACAGCTGCACTTGACAGTGCAAGCCCGGATCATGGAGCGGCAGAACAGGAGCAGAGCAAAGGCGAAACGGGACCCTGGACATCAGAAGAAGCATTTCTCCTATTTGACTGGTGGCCTTCGGAGGTCGAAAAGCCGGGGTATTGGGCAGCGATTGCTGCAAAGGCAACAGGACCAGCTCTCGTGTCGCCAGCAGCTATTTCGGCGTACCCGACCACTATAACGACAGCAAGACAGTTTTTGCGTGACGATTTTAATGCGCTATGACCATGATCACTGACGAAATATGATATGTATCACAACCGAGTTCCAGGGCAGAGACCCTAAACGTACATAATGTTTGCGAAGGCGTTCCACCTATGCCCTGAGTCGCATTGTTGCCCTTCTCACCAACTTCTTCTCTACCGTGTCTCAAGTGCCAGTCTCAGCAGGCTTCTCCCCGACCAATTAATGATCCATGAGTGGCGGCAGACACTGTTCAAGAAAGTTAGCAGGAGTCCTTGATTGATGAGAGGTCTGGCCCCGTGAGACTCGCCACGTGCAACCGCCGGCTGGAAGCCCAGGTACAGGAAAGGTTGTTTTAGCGACGAAGCGTTTCTGGTCATACTTCGAGCTATCAACAAGAGTGCACTGACTGGAGGAATCCTCACACGACGAAGCCCCGACTGGGCTTTCTGCAGCGGACTGCACGTCGCTTGTTGTGTGGCCGCTGACTTTGAGGAAATTCCTGCCCATGGTGTCCGTCCTGTGACAAGAACGTCATGCTTCGCAGCTGGAAGCTTCATCGGAAGAGGACTGGACTTTGTCCAGAACGGCCGGTAGCACTCCTAGGCCAGCACAGCTCGAGTTGGGACACCCGGCTAGCGCCTACATCGGAGACGTGAGATGCTTGCTCAGTGCCCAGTGCGGCATTCATCAGGGCCTGCGCTTTGCGAGGTTGGTGGGATATGGTGAGGTCGAATTGCGCAATTGAGTATCTTTGGGCTTTCTTTCATCACGGCCAGTGACATTCACAAGCTCAAGATCTGCCTAAAAATTCATTTCAGCTATATCTCACTTCAGCCCCTGCAAAGTGGTTTCAACATTACACCCGTTCTCCTATCTCATATCCTACTCCGACCCTACCACTCCTCTTCGCGTCTGCCCTTTCATCAATTGATCTGATCCTTGCACAATGACCTCTCCATGACTGCATTCATGTCGTGAGACCTGTGCTGGAGTCAGACCTTCGGGCCTCTGGAATCAACTTCAACTCCAGCTCGACGGTCCCGTTCATAGCTCATTCGAACCCACGAAGTCATCAGCAGGTGAAGCAGGACACATCTATATCGTGTTACGGACTGAGCTCGCCAACTTTCACTTGCCGTTCACTTCGAAACGCATGTGATCGACACTGGAAACTGCCTCTGCTTTCCCCAAGTCTCCTCGCTCATCCACACTCATCCTCACTCACCTCCTTCAAAATCCCTTACTTGATCGTTGCTCCGCTCTCGTCCTACACTCAATTCAGCTTGATCTGGAGATTGAGTCTCTGCTTCCGAGCTGAGCGGTAGGCCCATCTGCATTCAGGTACGGCAATTCAATGCCGCTGTGGCTCGCTTACAACACATTTGCTGACCTAGTGCAGAGATTGAGGACTAGCTCTTTGAGACATCAAGATGTCTAACTCAACTGATGCGGTGGCTACCCTAACCACAATGTTCGCGGGAATCTGCAGATTCAAGTTCGCAGACATCCGCGACTACCTCCATACGATGGGACTTGGTGCAAACATATTACGAGAGGAAACGGAAAAGGCAGAGAACGCCCCAATTCCTTCTTGCAACATAAAGTTGTTGCGACTGGATAACGACAACAACGAGTTCAACGCCATCTTCCGTACTCCTCCTCGCTATAAGGGCAAGCTCGAACCTGGTGACAAAGCAGTCGCTTACCTCAAGATTGAGGAGGAGGGCGGGCCCTGGGATATGCGGATTATTGAGCCACCTGCCTATGCTAGAACCGGCGAGATCACATCAGTGCTCGCGCGTCGATGGAATAAACACACTGACAAGTGGTTTGATGAGAGAAAAGTTGCTACTATCACACCCCCAACCCATCTCAAAGGTGGTGCCGAGCTGGGATACATCCTCAGACAGCAAGGTATCGAAGCATGAATCGAGCCGGTAGATCGCCATAGCCTCTGGGTGTATATCGAGAAAGCACGGTCGCAACTCCAGGAGCTCTCCCTTTCGACTACTGTGTCACCAATGGAACAATCACTCCTCGATTTCTTAGTTGGAAACTTCACGAGTCTGAAGGTATTCAACATCTACGCCACATTAGCGAACAAGTCTCTCGCGTCAGAAACATACATGGAGCTCAATGATAGCCAGACAGAGGCAATCCACATGGGCAAGAAGGCTCCGGGTGGATTTGTGGTATGTCATGGCGGACCCGGCACGGGCAAGACACACTTCGTTATGCACGCCATCACACCATTTCTGAAAGATTCGGCAAGAGGTCACCATTTGCTCCTCACTGCTGCTACAAATCGTGGAGCAGATTCGATGGCCTGCGAGCTCAGTGAACGGCTGAGCGATCTTTCAAACAACGACGCTTTGCTCAAGAAGCGCTACATCCTCCGTGTACACAGCGTCAAGACCGAGAAAGCCATCCTCATGAGACATGCCGCAAAGTCGAGACGGGACAAGCTGAGCAAAAAGACACCCAAGTCAGCGCTGGGAGCAGGAAGTTCGTCTTCGCAGAGCACAGGTCCGGAGAGCTCGATCTCCTCACACTGCAGTACCTTTTCTGTCTGCAAATTCAAGCTGGTAGACGATCGTCGAGTTCAGCACATCAATTTATCTATTGGTCAGAAAGCCTTGGAATTGATCGGACTTGACCATGGCGGGCAGGCAACTACCAGCAAAAACTTGCCGCAATGTGCCAAAGACTTTGTCAAGCTGTACAGACTGTATGGTCTCGGCAAGGTCTTTAGCGAACAGGACGAAGAAGACTTGGATGGTGTCCTCGACCAGGTCCTGGGCTGGACCATTCGAGGCGCAACCGCTCTTTGTGCCACTGTTGGAGGGGCTGCCGATGACACGGTGTCGACGAATTTCTCCAATGCTGAGCTTATTGTCATGGACGAAGCTGCTCGGATGCCGGAGCATGAAGTCTGGACTCTCCTAGCCTTTTACCGTGAGGCAATCGGCAAGATCATGGTAGGAGACCCTGACCAATTGGGCCCTCATATCGAGGAGTATAACGGCGTCAAGCCTTACCTCCCGCAGCTGAGCATGTCTTTGCAAGAGCGAGCACAGAAGGCAGGGTTTCAATCAGCCTTCTTCACTCTTCAGTATCGTGCTGTCCCGCAGATTGCAGCACTGTACAATCAAGCATGTTATCTAAACCAACTGGTCGACCACGAAACGACTTTCCTGCCCAACGAGAAGCGCAGCCTCGCACGTCAAGTTGTGGCACACAACCACGACAAGTATGGCATTAGCAAATCGGTCATTTTCTACGACCCTACAGAGGCAGAGGATATGCAAGCCTACGGAACAACAAAAGTCTGTGAGCAATATGCAACGCTTGTCATGAGAATTTTGGAGAATCTTCTTGTCGCAGGCTTCGGTGGCGTTACAAAACCGTGCACTATTGCAATCCTGACACCCTACAAAGGTCAGTATTATGTGCTGAGCGTCGCCAAAGATAAGATGGCCAAGCGATATCCTGACGCCAACAAAGTGCTGGTTGAGATGGTTGGTAAGAGTCAGGGAATGGAATATGATATCGTCATTGCCGACCCAGTCATCGTCAGCGCGGGGCCACTTTTTCTCACCAAAAAGCGACTCAATGTGCTATTCTCTCGTGCGAGACAAGGCTTGTACGTTGTTGGCTGTCATGCTAAATGGTCTGCCATGAAGAAGAAGGACGATTCTCCGTACCTACAAGCCTTTGCAAAAGAGCTGTACCAACATCGCATTACTTGGACTCCTGGTAATGCCTTGCAGTCGCCATTTATCGACCCTCGCGACTTTGTCAAGTCCTACGACTTTGATTAAGCCTTAAGCGGCAAGCACCGGGCAAGGGGCAGCAATCTTGTTCAAGGGGATGAAAAGTGGTCGAATCAGGTCATCGGCGAGTCACAGATTGGGCATTGGAAATAGACAAGATCAGGCAACGGTTGGACAGGCTTGACGCACGTTGATGAACAGTATCATCCGAGGCAGCTACAACAGGTTGTGGCAAACCACTCCTTCACTTCAGGAAGAGATTGGGATAGCAGTACGGTTAGATTTCACAAACAGTCGCAGCCAGGGGAGATGATGAATTCATTCGATCTCTCGCCTTCGATCCATCGCCGTCTGCCCGTACCCGTCTCCGACCGAGTCGTCCCATGGAGCACTTTGTTACGACCTCCGCTTGTTTGCTTTCGCGGCTGATTATGAACATTGAATTTAGCCGGATTCCCAGAGGAGACCGTTGTGACCAACTACCTTCTTCTTTTGACAATTCACATATCATCGGGAGCGCGCGCTAACCAACGAACAAGAGTCCCCTCAAAACCCCCTGGCAGTGTCATATATGCGCGTGGGACGACGCCAAAGTAGCAAGATGGACGAAACGTCTCCTAGAGACGGCCTCGAAACCTGTGAAGCCAAGTTCTGATTTGAGAAACCCTCGACCATGGATCCAATCAAAGTAGGCATAATCGGCTACGGCTTCTCGACCAAATGCTTCCATCTACCATTCATCCTGGCCTTGCCTGACCGCTTCACAGTGGTCGCCTTCTTCCAACGCACAGAAGCTCCCGAAGACCCGAAATCTGTCCAGCCTGGCTCACATTGCATTGTAGATCATCCTGAGGCTAAGCACTACCGAACGGCCACTAAGTTCTTCGCCAATCCGGAGATCGAGGTCGTTATTGTGTGCAGCAAGACCGATACGCATGCCGAGTATGCAGAGAAGGCGCTGTTGGCTGGGAAGCATGGTATGTATAGGTGTCAGCCTGATACTGTGGGCTACAACAACTGAGATGCATGGTTAAATAGTGGTGGTCGAGAAGCCATTCACCAGAACAACGCAGGAGGCTAATGGGATCATATCTCTTGCGAACGAAAAGGGACTGATCTTGACGGTCTTCCAGAATCGGAGATGGGTATGTGCGAAAATCTCTCCCTTTCCTCGGGCTGCGACATGTCGTTCTCTTTCGAGGAGGACATGGTACCTCAGAAGATAGGCCTCTACATGGGCCTCTACATATTGAGACATCAATATATCACTAAATGCAGGCGCCATAGGACTCCGACTTCAAAACCCTCAGCCATCTCATCCAAAACAACGCCCTTGGCGAGATCAAGGAACTCGAGATCCACTACGACGTCGACTTCCCCTTCTGGATGCGCAACATGAACAAGAAGGAGTACACGCCCGGCGATGGGATGATGTTTGGCCTAGGTAGGTGGCGTCTCTTCCCTTTCCCTTGCCCTGTCCCGCCTGCCCTCCGTTCTGCCAGCTTCTTGGACCTACAGGACAAGCCACTTCTAACTTCCAAACGCAACGCCCACAGGGAGCCACACAATCGACCAAGCCATCCAACTCTTCGGCCGGCCCGAATCCGTGACATGTTTCCTCCGCGTCCTCCGGGGCATCGAAAGCGACGTCGACGACTCGTTCACTCTGATCTTGCAGTATGAAAAGCCGCAACAAGACCTCCTCGTCACGATCAAGACGAACGTTGCGAGTTGCATGCAGGACCAGTTGAAGTATTTCGTCCGCGGGACCAAAGGGTCTTATGTCAAGGTATGTACCATAATGCGAACAACGCGGACCCCCTCCCTTCCTTCCTCACAACCCCCCTTTTCCCTTTCTCCAAAGACGGAGGAATCGTTGTGTCGGACCGGATTCAGAATCACTAACATATCCCTTGCCCATACCAGCACGGAACGTGTATCCAAGAACAGCAAATCTTTGACGGCATGGCGCCCACCGACGCGGATTTCGGCATCGAGCCGTCTCGCCTCCACGGCCTGCTGACCACGAGCACTGTCTTCGACGAGAAGAGCCAAGGCCTCGAGCCTAACTCGAAGAAGTATATTGGTCGATATCCCACAATCCCAGGACGATGGCTAGGCTTCTATGAGAACCTCGCGGACGCCATTCGTGGCAAGGTCCAGATTGCCGTCAAGGCTCAGCAGTCTCGCGACGGGATCCGGACAATTGAACTGGCGAGGCTGAGTCACGAAAAGGGGCAGACTCTTCCTTGGGCTTGACATAGATACGGAGACAGAGAGGCATACATTTCCCCTAAGCAGGAAATCAGTATACTTAAAGGTTGGGACATCCCTCGGGAAGAAAAACGAGATTGAACTATTGTGGCTCATGACCAGCCTTTTCATCAATAGCTCTCTGATTTGACCCAGCCCGCCCTGGCTGTTCTGTTCTTTCTCTCGACACCCATTGAGCTAACTTAGCAACCCCCACGGCCAATGTACCATCAAGAACCGTACCATCGAACCCGGCAAGCATCAAAGTAGAGATTACGCATAACGTCCAGAACAGCTCGCGGTCCAAACAAAGCCCAACACCACAATCCCACCCCTGCACCAGCAAACGAATGTCCAGCCCACAACGCCATGCTTCGCAAGGACGATGCCATATCAGCCAAAAAGCAGCCCAATAGCCATGCCCGCTAAAGCAACAAATAGGAGGAGCGAGCCTCGACACACCCGGTTCTGATAGACCCCTTGCAAACGAACCCTGCTAGAAATGCCCTTCTTTGTCCTGCACTGCGAAGTAACCCTTCGAATACCAACATAATTGGATCTCTCAAACTTCCCAGATACCACTTACTACTCCCACTTTTTTTTTGCCCACAGTATGTACCAGACCCGCCACTCAAGTCGTCGACAGTGGCTGCAACAACTCCAATATCCACAAATCGAGTGAGTCAGACGCGAAGAAAAAGCTCCATCCCCCAACCAACACGCTATGCAGAAGCATCAAAACGACACCGGTGTGCATAACAAATCATGATCACTCCACTCACGCAATGCCCTGTACACCGAAGATATGCTGGGAAAAATGGCAACACAACTCCGCACATACAAGTCATATCATGCCCCTGGTCGTGTCGTCGTAAGTCATCTAACCCCAGACGGACGTCGCTCCGATTTTGTTGGTACCCCAAACACCACTTCCGGTGCCCCAGGGTCCCATGCCCGAATTCCCGGATTCCTTTTGTTGATTGGCATTCGAATTTGCCGATCCTGCTCGATCGGCGTTCTGTGGTTCACCGGGCGCAAATCCGTATCCCAGCGAGGAGGGTAGAGGTGATGTAGTGCGCTTGTTCAGTAATTGGTTTGGGCCCTGTTGAGGATTTGGACGGCTTCCGATCGGACCCATTCCTCCTGTTACAGGTGCTGTGGTGGATTTGGATATTGTCCGTGAGTGGGATGTGTCCTCTCCTGAAGGTGGTGTGGGAGCCTTGCCCGATGTTGAGACTGCAGCGTCCAAACCACCAAAGCCTCCGGACGTCTGTCCGGCGGGCGAAGCTGGTTTTTCACCTCGGGGCATATCTGCTGTGCCACTTTGGGCAGCAACATCTCCCTGGGAAGCTTGACCTCCCATTCCAAAGGGATCAGCCCCTCTAGGCGAAGGTCCTCGAACGGCCCCAGGGGCATTGTCGGCCCCAGGAACGGCTTGGTTGTCTCCTGCATATGGAACTTGGCCCACAAAAGCCGGACCTTCACCGCCGTAAAGTGCCCGGTGTTGGCGTGCAATGAGTTCGCGCCGGCCCTCCTCGCTCAGAGCGCTGGGACTCATGGAGCGGTCAGATTTACTGGAAGACATCTCTGCGAGGACGCCTGTCAATTGGTGAGCCGGCATTAAATAAGGTGTTCATCATTGTGCTCACTTCTATTGTACTGCTGCTCCTGGTGGTAATTACGAAGCTCCCGCTCTCTTTGCGCAGCAATCCGTCTCTTTGCCTGCATCATCTGATCGGGGTCATTATGACGGCCTTGATGTCTCTGGGAAGCGTAGAAGTTCTGCAGATTTGAGCCTGAGTGAGGTCGGGAAGGGTCGAAGTCGCTCACGGAATGGCGACCGCCATGCGCGCGGTGACCTTTTGAGCGTTAGCATCGTCATCCAAATCATTAGACGGTCAAGCCTACCAAAGTCGCCTCCGCCTCCGCCTCCACCTCCGTGGCGCATGCCGGAACCCATAGGCATGGGCCGAGGCATACCGGCATAAAATTTACCACTCTTGACAAGATTATCCATGGCTCGATCGACCTCTGTACCAAATCAGATTTTGCGTCTCGGAAGAGTTGTGAGATTGTACCTTCAAACTGAGTGGCAAATGCACCGCTATCTTCACGCTGTGATGTAGAGCTCGCACCTGTCCCAATTGTCAGCAACCGGAGAAAGACGTTTGATTTCGGATGCCACTCACCCGACCTTGATGGAGGAGCTGGCTGTTCCCATGAGGCCTGCCGTACAGGTGCCTGCCAGCCCTGTGGTTCGTAGTAGGACATTTTCGCGGAGAGGTATATTATGCTTGGTGCGTCGGCGATGGGGCAGCCCGAGGTAGAAAGTTTCTATGCCGGAGGAGCGCAGTCGGCTTTGTGATTAATAGACCACGCAGGTGACTAGGCAACCAGTGAGTCTCCGCGAGGCTTCCAAAACTTAAGACAACAGATGAAATATACGCGACTGGCCGGGAGTGCCTAGGTAGGTAGAAGGAGACATGCAGTCGGAATGGGAGAGGGGTGGAACATGTGGTGCTCTTGTCTAGATGGTTTGGTGCGAAGTTTAGGTGGGGAGAAGTCATATTTTTCGAGGGATCGGCTGCAGCTCGAACCAATGATGCCGACAGTGGGATCGGTCGAATTGCCCGAGGCATCACGGGTAAATGAGGAGCCAAGAGAGGTGTCGACTTACGAGCAGGAATAAGGTGGACAGATGACGGACAGGTAGCTCGTACCACGCGAAAGACTCGAAAGGAAGCGTCAAAGGAGCCTATACTGCGCTGACTGGCAGCAGGCGACGAAAGGGCGACGGAAGACAGGACGAACGGGACAAAAGACAAAGACGAAGAGGAGATGAGAGATGAGGTGGATGAGGAAAAAGTTCGGTATGCGACCATTGGTGGAGAGGAGCGATGAATTGGAGTTTGGGGCTCGGAGTGGGAAAGAAGGAAATTCGAAGTTCGAAGTCAGAGCAGCCGATGAGGCGAGGAGGGTCCCGGATTGAGGTCCAACTGGCGACTGCACTGACACCACTGCCACCCACTGACTACTGGGGGCACTCAGGTCCACAGACCATCTGCTTCTCTCATCATGCCCTGTGCCCGGTATTCTCTCTTCTCTCTGCTCTCTGCAGGTCGCACATCACCGTTGACTCGAAGAGAGGCAGATCAGCTTGTGAAAGTGTGTATACTGTGTAGGCTTCCAACATGTCTTCACCACCTCGTACCGGAGAATGGCGCAATGTCGCACTGCTAAGTACTGTACTCCGTTAGAGAGCACAGCATGAGCGGGATACCCACGAGTCTTAAGATCGACCAGGTTGCAGTAGGCGTGAGTAGGTCGCTAAGCGGCCTCGCTAGGCAAAAAGACTCGACTTCTCGACTCTCGACTCTTGCGTCTGGCTACTCTGCGAAAACTCTTGTTGCGAACGAGAATGTAAAGACGGTGAACGCTTCTCCTCGTAGCACTCTTCAGTACATGCTCACAATGCGCTCCGTGGAGGCTCAAAACAAATGTCCTTCACCTGCAATCCCTGCAAGTCCATGGAAAAAGAACCCAAAAAAAATTGGCCAGGATGTTCTCCGCCCGCCAGTCCAACCGCTTTTCGACTGCCTATCCGGGCCTTTCCAGAGCCTAACGTAGGGAGCATGAGTTACAGCTGCCCAGTGCCTATGTACGGGTCCCGTAGGTGCCTCTTGACCCCGTGATGGAGCAAATAGGCGGCCGGTAAATTATTCTTCGCGTGCTGGAAAGGTGGGGAGATGATGGAACTGTCTTTTCTTTCAATTTCCTTACTTGACGATTTTCAGTCAATCATATGCATCTTTCCGTGCGTACAAGTACACGTCGGGACATGCACGTTGCCCTACCTCTCGAGAACACCCAAGGGAACGTTTGGTTCTTGCGTCTGTCATCGAGTCGCAGCTGGAACATTGATACCCTGCAAACTAAGCGTCATGCTGCTGCCGCTGAATAAAGTGAAACCTTTCAGGACCTTTGTTTCTAGATGGTTGCCAATTTCCTTCGCGGACCGAGGCGCGCATTTCCAGGAGCCGGTCTGCCCGTCACGCATCATTGAGTACAAGTTGAAGCCTGCAGCTTGCATGCTATGTTCAATTGTGTCTCGATTGGAAGCCTTCTCCCTCCGCGTGGCGCTGTGACATTGCGACAATGTGATGCAAGAGATGTGAAGCGATTTCGCACCAAGACTCACGAGCCAGTATGATATCAGCACACCACACCACTGTCGCCGCTTGCATCAGAAATACCGCGCGGGGTGGAGGCATGGGAAGAAACCCTGGGTGCCCCAGAAAAGACAATAGGCAATCTAAAATGCCCTAAATTCACTTTCCCCACGTACAGTGGTTGATGCTTCCGGCCGTGCTGGCCACAGCCTGATGGGCTGCTCCTTTGCCTCTGCTGTTTCATCAGGCAAGCACTCCGATTCAGATGCCCGTCTGAAGAATTCCAGCCCAGCCAATGTCTGAATTCTTGCAGTGGTCCCTGCAATTGGAATAGTTTTTGAAGGGTTAAATGCCATGCTTCAGTATCGAAGGCCACCATGATCCAGCTACTCCGTACAGTATCCCTATGCTCCTCACTGGTGACGTGCAGTTCGCATGAACGGAATGAGACCCGTCAACAAGTTACTCGATAATAATAGCAATGACAATATAAGATGGTGAGACATACGTGGTCGCGCAAGAAGCGGATTCATTACCTCATCAGCCTGTCATGTTCGGCTCGTCTCCTAGACGCTCTATGTAGATTAATCCAATTTCAGGGTTCGCCTTTCGGTAGCCTTGCTACGGGATAGGGCTCAAGAGGAGCACCAAGCATGTACGGACTACTCGCCCTAACTATCCTCTGCGCAAAAGTGACATTGCAGCCGTATATGGTCAATAGGGGTTGATATCTGCTATGCATATTGGCATATTGAGAAAGCTCACCTTGACTTTCATTTTCCAGGGGAAGTGTGTATTTCGAGAATGGCGGAGCCTGAACGTCCGCTCTATAAATGGACATGACTTTCAGGCCATATTGGTAAGTAGCTATCTTCCTCCGAGTAGTGAGTAGGAAGGAAGACCTCATCTCAGCTCGAAGAACAGGCTGAGTACTGCTGACCCGTGCAGGGAGTTTGCCGGCCGCAATTGGTACATACCACGTAGGTATTTCAAGGCTGCGTCTCCTGCACAATGGGCGGTCTGTGGCCCCTGTCTGACTCGACAGCAGGAGAATTTCGAAGTGCCCCTAGCGCCAAAGGGGACAAGGCACATCACCGAAAGAACCGAACGCGGCACGTTCGAGAATGACACGCTAATCCGATCTGACATGTATATGGTCGTTCCGCCAAATGACAATCCATGAGCGTACACGGACATCTGGATGGAGACGGTGAGCGACGAGGCACGACAATGAAGCTGATGGGCGTAGGCATCGAGGCGTCGCGTGGGCTGAGACTCAGAACACGGCGTACCGGCGGGTAGCAGCACTGAATAGGCCTCCATCCCTGCTTCTGTCCGGGGATTCTGTTGTACCACAGCATCGTCATCCGTACCCTGTGCTGGTGCGTGTGCCTGACTGCACTCTTTTGCTGGTCGAAGGCGAGCATGGAGGACCGCGTGACTGGTCCGGGATGTCCCATGCTCAGTCCTCTACGGAGATCAGGTAGAAACAGAATAAGAGACAACATGCACATTGAATGGCCTATTCTGAAGCCGCCGCGAGCCCTTATAATTGGCGCTTGGCGAGCCTATTGATCCACTGGCTACCGTTTTAGCGGTGCTAAACCCTAAAGGCAACTCTCTCTGTCCAGTGTCTTGTCCTCAGCGCTGCGCATATGCACCGCAGGAACGAGCGTGCCCATTCTGTCTTTGCACCCTCACATCTTCTCTACCTACACCTTCTTTCTGCCTCCAGTCTTGCCTCCGCCCTCCTCATCCTCTTCACCGACACGCGCCTAGCTGCCCTATTCTGCTTCTGTCCGCATCCTCACTCCTGTATATCGCCAAAACCAACCGTATCCTCCCTCAAATTTCCCCTCGAGAAAGGGCAATTTCACCAGCGTCAGGTCCACGAACCTCCACCGTCCACCATACCTGGCCCTACGGACCTGTAAACGATTGCTTCGAACCTTCCGCTGCGTCTATACCGTGTTCATCCTACGTTACAGTCCTTTCATCCTCCTTCACCTTTGTCGCCGCCCTGGTCGGCTTACTCAGATCCATTGAGAATCTACCTTCATTCTACCTGCCATTGCGACCTGGCCGGCCAGTGGACTTGAGAGGCACCAGACGGACTCACCACTTCTATCGCGTTTGCAGAGACCACTGTTTCTTTATCCTCGCTCGAAGCCGCAGTTCTTCCGTCGTCGTTGTCCGCAGGACCCGTACCCCCCTTTGGAACGACTACCAGTTTCTTACACCATCCCCACCTCCTACGAAAAGTGGTGGAAGTCACCCGAGGTTGTTGTAGGTGTGACCGTCATTCAAGTCGACCAAGGCACGGTGTTTCAGTCGCAGCTAGAGAGTCTCATGACTTATAGAGAGCCGAAAGATGATGGAAATACTTCCTCTACAGCGATGACCGTGCCGTTTTCCACGGGTGCTACGTCCAAAATGGAGAGGGAATTGACTACCAACGCGCAGACTGCCTCAACGCGGGGTACGAATCGCGAGTCGCCTCAATCGAAGTCTCTGCCATCCACCCCCTTTCAGCGACCTCAATCCCGATCAGCGCCAAGAATGTCGCGTTCACCAGAGCCTTACCCAAAGAATGGCTCCCCTATATCAGTGCCTTCCGACAAGAGCCATACACCACCAGCGAGGGGGAAACCATATGGAGGCTGTAGATACGAAACAGGGATGGCCCGGGCAAGAAGGCGTGTGCCTTACTCTTTAGGACCAGATCCGCTCGAGAAAGATAAATCCGACCTGAAGACACGGCTAAATCATGAAGAAAACGAGAAATTGACAGGCGACATGCAAGAATTGTACGCGAGGTTGCAACCTACCACCGAAAGTGAGGAACGCCGATCAAAGTTCATCGAGAAACTTGAGAAGATCCTTCGCGGCAACTGGCCCCAATCGTCAATCAAAGTCAATGTGTTTGGCTCCACCGGAAACAATCTAGGAACTTCAGACTCGGATGTCGATATTTGCATCACCACCGACTGCAAGGAAATGGAACGGGTATGTTCTATCGCAGAGCTTCTTGCTAGACATGGAATGGAAAGAGTTGTGTGCGTTTCCAGTGCAAAAGTGCCAATAGTCAAGGTCTGGGATCCTGAATTGCAGGTGGCCTGCGACATCAATGTCAACAATCCGCTGGCGTTAGAGAACACCGACCTGGTGCGTACGTATGTCGACATAGACGAACGGGTCAGGCCTCTGGCTATGATCATCAAATATTGGGCAAAAAGGAGGATCTTGAACGACGCTGGTACGTTATTCTGTCATCTTCTGATTCTCGCTGTCGTACTGATGCATGTTACAAAGCCCTCGGTGGTACCCTCAGCTCATACACTTGGATATGTCTGACTCTGAATTATCTGCAAACGCGAGATCCGCCTATACTTCCTACCCTGCAGCAACAGCCCAAGCTGGAACCCAAATATTTGGCCGGCGTCAATGTCTCCTTCGACCGCAACATCGGAGCATACAAAGACTTCGGCAGCCGCAATAAATCATCCCTAGGTGAACTACTGTTTCACTTCTTCCGCTATTACGGCCACGAACTCGATTTTGGATCGAACGTAATGTCAGTACGGTTAGGGCGGCTACTGTCCAAGAGCGAAAAACAGTGGCATCTGCTTCAAGACAATCGGTTATGTGTCGAAGAGCCCTTCAACGTATCTCGTAATCTAGCAAACACGGCTGACGACACATCAATGCGCGGTATCCACCTTGAATTGCGCCGGGCCTTCGAATTGATCGGGAGCGGCAAGCTTGGAGAGTGCTGCGAACAGTTCGAATATCCCGCCGAAGAAATCAAACCTTCCGAGCATTTTGTTCCTCCCTCAGCACGACCAGTCATCCCGCAGCCCCCACCTACTCAGGGTACAGCTCAAGCCCCTTCGCAGCCGTCACGACCAGGGCGAGGCCATCTTCGTGGCGGCCGAAATCAGAATGGCACTGTGCGGAATAGCACTGGGCGCCGGTCATCGAATCCTACAGGGCGGACTCAACATTATCTGCGTAATCTGCCGTTCCAGATGACCACGCAAGAACTCCAGCTGCAAGCGCAACATCAACAACATCTTCTCCATGACCAGTTGTTCCAGCAATATCAGTATCTACAACTTCAAGAGCAAGAGCTGAGGATGCAGCTACATCAACAGAATCTCCGTTCCAGAGGCCTGCTGGTATCTGGTTTCCACCAACCTTCGGCGTATGCACAATATGCATCGCAGGACGAGAGCGCAGATGTTGGTACAAATGGACAAATGCAGGGGATAAGTCGAGCGCCACTTTCTGCACCATTATACCAGCAGCGGTTTGCGCCAGCGTCTCCATATCTCGCCACTGCCACCCCAAGCCAAGGAGTCTCCACGAATCCTCCGTCGCCACGAGTCAGCTCCGTCATTCCAGATACTCGAAGATTTTCGAGGCGGACGTCTGTTACGCAGTCATCGTCCGGAGGATCCTTGCGTGCTCATTCACAACCAGCCAGAGTCATTCCGATGTCCTCTTTTGGTCACTTGTCAGCCAGAGTCGATGCTTCGGGGTTCCATGACGCATTAGCAGGCCGAAGATCATCAGCATCTTCTACATCACAAGAACAATATGCTGGCTATCTCGAAAACGTCTCTGGGTCTCTTTACGACGCAGGTCGAAGGCCGGCAGAATATCTCGGCTACTATGTCGGACAGTCTCCGTCATTGTCTGCCTATACACATAGCACTGCGATTTCTCCGATCCCAACTCACGTCGGTCTCGCCATCCAAAATGGGGGGTTGTCTCCTCGACCTGCCTCTGCTTCCCTTCGGTCGTCAACGACAATGCAATCGCCTCCACTTCAGACAGTATCGACCACCATGGAGAACCAAGCAAGTCAAGCGCTGGGAATCAAGAATGTTGGGACCGGGAACACCGAGTCTGAGCCGTCAAAGCCAAGATCAGGACCTCTGATCGTTGACGGGTCGATAAATTCACCTCGACGCAGACGGACGACTCGCTCATTGAATGAAAGTGATGATCCGATGAATTTTAGCGCGTCCACATCAGAAGACCTGGCATTCGACACTCCTTCAAGCTCGGATGAGCAGTCCCAGGATGCACTGGAGCTTACCAATCATGACAGAAGTCCGCCTGGAAGCCCGACGACTTCGCGTAAGGCTCCGCAGCAACCTGCAGGATCCTCACAGTACATGAATGGGCATTTGCCGCTGAGGTCATTCGGGCTTACTCCCGCGCCGGAACCTTCGCATAGAGGGACAAGAGCCGCCGATTCGATTGGAATGACAAGTACAAGCTTGCAGAAGAATGCAGCCTGGCCACTGGATCGACAGCTTTCTTCTGTGGAAGAGATCCGTACGCCTTCTCCTAGAGTCGAAGTGTTCAAGTCTGAGGCGCAGTCGCCCAGAGTTGCTGGAACAAAGGATCAGGGTCAACCTCCAACAGAAGGGGAGGTGACCGCCCCTAACGGGGGAAGTCCTGAACATGCTTCCGAGGAGCCACTTTCTCCTATGACAAACGGTTCGGTGTGCACCCTTGGGGCAGAAGCGGCAGCTAAGTCCAACCCAAGTATGGCTAGTGGGTGGCAGACACAGAAGAAAAAGAAAAAGAATAGGAAGACGGTCAAATCAGAGAACGATGCGCAGGCTTTGAACACGATCGGAGGGGAGACTCTACCGGCGGACGAAGCTCTGCGAAAAGGCGGTTAGGGTCTCCTTTACCGGTGTTTATAGCCCACACACGCATCAGTCGACTATGTTGGCTAAGTGTCAGCGAGGCCGGTCCGACCGAGCGGTCCAGCTTTCGAACCGAGTCCTGCAGAGCGCCAGTTGTCCCAATTGCAAATGGCCGTCGAAGGTGAATTTATGGTATCAGCAGCGTACATTTATTCGATCATGTTTTGGGTTATGCGTGGACAAAAAGTGTCGTTGGCGTCCGTCGATCTTTTACAAGCGACGAAATCCCGATGGGGATGGATTGAATGATGACCTGGGCAAGCATCTGTCAATGCGTCCGACGGTTACGATGCAGTGACAGGTGCGTATATACGGCTCATCCGAGGTAGGGATCGAGGAAGGAACCAAGACAGAACCCCTGCTTGACGGCTCCGAGATTTGACAGGGGGTTTCAGGGCATGACGGGTCATCATGGAATGGCTTAGGACGAATGCATAGCAAACCAGCCAAAGTTCTGGGTTCTTGTTGTTGATTGATTTGCGGCATGGAACAGGAGGGCACACGGGGTACAGCTGGCAGTAGGTGGAATATCACTGCGAAAAAAGCGAAACAACAAAAAGGCGACGAAAGAAAGAAATTGTACGTTTTCTCGGGCGCGGAAGAGAAGTCGATGAGAAGATAGCAGATTGAATGAGCGAAGCGTGATCATTGTTAACCCAAGCATCAGACTGAGATCCAACGAGACATGCCAGAATGTGGTCAATTGTATTCGTCCTCTGTGCCTACCAGGTAGGTTTGTAGGTAGTCACTTACCGTCATCATGCCGTGGTACTCCGTAGTAATGCCGCCAATCTCGTACGACTCGGAAGAAGCCAAACATAAGGATTTGGTCCCTGGCATAAACACGTGCTTGATCGTAATATGATTGGTCAAATTTCATTTATGCATAAATGTTTATTGTGGGCTCAATTATCGCACTTGTCGCCTCCCCGTCGTCGTCTTCCTGCGATCGTCTTGCCGAGTCTCCATCACCACCAAATTTCCTGGATCGCGCCCAAAAGTCGTCGTCCTTGTTAACCACTCCCTCTTTGATCAGACCACATCTCAGGCCACAACTCTGTCTTGACCGCCTGCAACTCTTTTATAAACCTCCTCCTACATACTTGTCTCTATTCACGCCTCTCACGATTCTTGTACTCGACCTCTCTATGTGTGGATAGACCCTCCTTCCTACCGCGCGCATTCCCTCTCGTCTTCTGCCATGCCTCTCATTCTCGACTCTTCATCGGAGTCCTCCATGGGCTCCGAGCCCGACCTCCAAGAAGAGCGCAGAAGATTACACCACGAAGCCGATGTAGTGATCATTGGAGCAGGAGTTTTGGGCTCCGCGTTGGCGGTGGCGCTCGCAAATCAAGGCCGCAGTGTCATACTCCTTGAGAAATCGTTGAAAGAGCCGGACCGAATTGTGGGAGAACTTTTACAGCCAGGCGGTGTTCAAGCATTGACCAAGCTGGGCTTGCGCCATACTTTGGACGACATCGATGCCATTCCAGTCACCGGGTACACTGTCATATACTACGACGAGCATGTGCCCATACCATATCCTGTAATTGCCTCACAGGTGTCAGACCGAGCAGAGAAGCAACTATGCAAATACGAAGGACGGTCTTTTCATCATGGCCGGTTCGTATCGAAATTACGTGCTGCAGCATTGGCACACCCGAACATCACCGTATTCGAGACTGAAGTCACCTCCATCATCACCTCGTCACACAACACACAGGTTCTGGGTGTCGAATCAATAACGCGCAAAACGCATAAAGACTGCTTCTTCGGTTCTTTGACGGTGGTCTGCGACGGATATGCATCGAAATTCCGAAAATCTTACATTCACCATACCCCCCGAGTCAAGTCGAAGTTCTGGGGCATGGAGCTGATTGATTGCCAAATACCAACTTCGCATCACGGAAACGTGGTGTTAGGCGACAACTCACCCGTTCTGCTCTATCAAATTGGATCCCACGAGACGCGAGTTCTGGTCGATGTTCCAGAAGGACTGCCATCCGCATCTACGGCCAACGGCGGAGTCAAAGGCCACCTTCAAAATGTTGTCCTCCCATCGCTGCCGAAAACGGTCCAACCTTCTTTCAAGGCCGCACTAGAAAAAGGCAGTCTCCGAAGCATGCCGAATTCTTTCCTTCCTCCTAGCACAAACAAGACCCCCGGCGTGGCAATCCTCGGCGATGCACTGAACATGCGCCATCCCCTTACCGGAGGCGGCATGACAGTCGCCTTGAATGATGTGCTTCTCGTGTCCGAACTGCTCTCTCCCGAAAATGTGCCCGACCTCTATGACACACAAGTCGTGCTGAAACAACTCCGTGCATTCCACTGGCGGCGGAAGAGTGTCACTTCCATTGTGAATATTCTTGCCCAGGCACTGTACAGTCTATTTGCGGCCGATGACTGGCAGTTGAAGTATCTCCAAAGGGGTTGCTTTCGATATTTCCAGCTCGGAGGCAAATGTATCAGTGAGCCGGTCGGTTTGCTTGGCGCGGTGATTCACCAGCCTTTTGTCCTATTTTATCACTTTTTCAGCGTGGCGTTGTTCAGCATTTGGATCCTTATCAAGGAGAATGGTGTGTTGATGTTTCCGATCAGTCTGATCCAGGCAGTGCTCGTGTTTGCCAAGGCATGCGAGGTAATTTTCCCTTATATTTTTGCCGAATTAAGGAGTTGATGGCAGAGGAGCATGGGCAGCACCCGGTTGAAGCAATATTTCTTGCCTCGTCGTTGAGTTTGGGCATTAGAAGGACGACCATGACTCGTTCGAGTGGTGGTCGATCACCAGAATAGATGGCACATCTGACACATGAGCGAGATGGTCATGTCTGTATATTGTATAATTATAGTTCACGACCCATTCAGCTTCTACTCCATCTCTGACCGCTGTACACGTTAGAGAGTTTCCATGTCTTACAGCTTCGCCTTTGCCGAGCCTTGGGCTTTCTTCCTCTCCTCGAACCACTCTTTGACTTTGCTCCGGGCGACTTCGACGACCTCTTTATCCTCGACGGTGGCAGGCACGTTGACTTCTTTGTCATAATTGCCCTCGGCGGCGTTCTCGACGAGCTCTCTCAACACGCGGCGTAAGGTTTTCCCGCTTCGGGTCTTGGGAATCATGCCCTTGCCCTGGATGATCCCGCCCAGGCTGGCAATGTTTCCGATCTGCGTGCGCACAATGTTGTTGATGGCGGTGAAGAACTCTTTGGATGGTGTGGCGGGTAGGTCGTTCGGCGTCGACGCCGACGGAATCACGAAGGCGAACGGTAAATGGCCTTTCATGGCGTCGGGGATGCCTACGACGCAGGCCTCGGCGACCGAGCTGTGTGATGTTATCGCTTGCTCGATGGCGCCTGGGTCGCACGGTTAGTTCTTGAGTGTCAGAGGAAGAGAGATTTGGGGCCGTACCTGTACTAAATCGATGCGCCGCGACGTTGATGATATCGTCACTCCGGCTCATGACGTGGATATACCCATCTTGGTCGATCATGCCGGCGTCGCCTGTGTCGAGCCATTTGCCGTCGAAGCGTTTGAGGTAGCCTCGGTAGAAGCGAGAATCGTCGTTGAACAGGGTCGTGAATCCCGTCGGGGCCAGGGGCATGGCGAGCACGATATTGCCCATCCTGCCCTGCTCGACCTCGTTGCCTTCATCGTCGACGATGCGCACATCGAATCCGGGCATCGGCTTGCCTGCGCTGCCAGGCTTGATGGCCAGCGGTTTGTGGCTCTCCCGGCTGTGGTGGTCGTGGCCGATGGCCGGCTGCAGTGCGAGTCCTGTCATCGGACTGCCGGACTCGCTCGACCACCAGTGGTCAACGACCCGCGCATCCGGAGCAGCGTACTTGCTCAGGAGGTCCTGATAATGCGTAACGATAGAGGGCTCGGATCGCTCGCCTGCGAGGAACAGGCCGCGCCAGTGCCGCAGCTGGCCCTTGTCGCCGTACCGTTTGAAGTATTTGTCTTCGGGGTCTTCCTTGCGAATGGCCCTCAGCGCCGTGGGAGCCGTGAACAGTGTGGTCACTTTGTGTTCGTCGACCATGCGCCAGAACGCGCCCGCGTCGGGCGTGCCAATCGGCTTGCCCTCATACAGGATTGTCGTGGCGCCAGCAAGTAGCGGCGCGTAGACGATGTACGAATGCCCCACGACCCAGCCTATGTCGCTGCCCGTGAAGATGACGTCCCCTGGACCCTTGACGTCGAACAGGTATTTGATGCTCAGGTTCAGGCCGACGGCGTGCCCGCCTGCTTCGCGCAGCACGCCCTTTGGCAGGCCCGTCGTGCCGCTTGTGTAGATGATGTACAACCCGTCGGTGCTTTTGACGGGCACGGCTTCCGCTCTCACGCCGCGATTCCTCGCGCTCTTGACGAGACGCTGCCAGTTCCTCTGCCCGGCGTCCTTGTGGATGGGATCCCACCTCTTCACGTCGCGCTGCCAGATGAGAGTCTTGGCGGGCTTCCACTTGCTCTGCTCGATCGCGCCTTCGACGAACGGTCGGTAATCCAACGGGCCCTTGGATCCTTCGATGCCACAACTCGCCGTGAGAATGAGCTTCGGTTTCGCCGCGTCGATGCGCTGCGCCAGACTGTTGGCCGCGAACCCGCCAAACACAACGGCGTGCATGGCGCCCAGACGCGCGGCCGCCAGCATGCCGAAGATGGCCGGCGGGATCATGGGCATGTATATCAGCACGACGTCGCCCTTGCGCACGCCCTCTTCGCGCAGTACGCCGGCGAGGATCTCCACTTCTTCCAGCATCTGTGAGTATGTGAACTTCTCTTTCGATCCGCTTACGGGACTGTCCCAGATCATGGCCATCTTGTTGCCGTTGCCGGCCTCGACGTGCCGGTCAAGACAATTGTACGTCGTGCTGATCTCTCCATCGGGAAACCAGGACCAGTGAGGATGAGTGGTTCCATCTTTGAGTTTCTTGGTCTGGCGCTTCAGCACGGTGGTGTAGGGTTTATGCCAGTGCAGCTCTTTGGCGTGTTTGTCCCAGAACTGTTCGGGAGAGGATAAGGAGGCATGTTGCACAGCGTCTTGGACCGTGTTGTTTGGAGACATGGCGGGAGGGGAGGAGAAGAGGTGGCTAGAGGTAAGGTAAGTAGCGAAAGGCCAGATTCGATGAGGCTGCCGGCGTTGCCTGGCAGAGGGCACAATTGACGTGCAACAAGATAGGAGAGGGTGCTGGATACGGGGAATGTAGGGAGTAAGTCAAAGGAGGAGACGAAGAACAAATGACTTGTTATGTAGAGAGTTTCATATGATTGAGAGAATGGATGAAGCTTCGGATTCTAGGCCTTCAACTCGAAGGCTCGTCGAGCAGTCGGGGGAAGGTCGACTTGGTTTTTGTCGCGATATATCGAGCATTGCAAGCTGCAGGCTGCAGGCTGCGGGCATGGATTGATGGACAGATGGATGGAGTATGGGGTCTGGAGTAAAAGGGACAATGACGGCGGTCGGTCCAGCGGAGTCGAATCATACCACGCCGTGTGGTGGATGGAAGGCCGATGAAATACCATGTACCTAGGTGGCTTGGTAGCTAATAAACCGAGGCATCTTGTTTCGTGGTCCAGAGAACCCAAGTCCAGAGCAGGTGTTCAGTATTCACGTCGGTGATGCTTCGGAATGCTCCCATGTATGTCGATGATGAGCAAGCTGCCATGTACATCGACAACGCAGTAGCTTATGGATGATGAAGGTGAACTTCTGTACGAGCACGAGTGCTTGTAGAAGAGCTCTCAGCCAATCACGGCACGGGGAATGGCAATGGACTGACTGCCAACAAGGCTCTCCGGAAACAGGCCGACAGCCAAACTCGGGTGGAGTGACCAGCTGGTATACACAGTACTACGTTGTTAGGAGTGTTCGTGCTGGGCAAGCTGGAAACACAAGCAATCTTACTAGCTGTGGTGCTGTTGTTCAGTGCGTCGAGGTCGAAATTGAATTCAAATCTACTGCAGATGAGTTTGTCCGTCAACAATCAGATCTGACAGAGCCGATGATGTGTCAAAGAAAATGGATCAATGTCAAGCTATGACCATGAGCACGCGTGTGTGGCTGGTGAAAAACAACATTCAGTAGAGACAGAAGCACTTGCTCGGTGAGGAAACATTGGATGGTCATTCTCGAGCTCCAAAGAAGAATGTGCTAGATACAAGACTGCAAAGGAAACAGTTTAGGTCTCTTGGATTTTAGTGGTATGCACACAAAAAATTCACATTTCTTTTGGGATCCCATGAACTCGCAAACAATGCTAGGTAGCCTCAAAAATGATTTCCATTCATTAATATAATACCAAACCCCAGAAAAATGTCATGAAGATCCTTCTATACCCGGGAGGGAGTACAGGAAAGTGATCCTCATAATCCAACGACCAGCCGAGATCGGTGATCCAACGTTGCGCCGATTGAAGCATGCAAACAAATTGCCAAAGAGGTCGTCATGTCCCACCATAAAACATGCCGTGAGTGTCGCGTGCTGCAGTCAAAGCGCTCAACCGCATCGTTGCTTTCCAGGTTCAGAAAAACGTTCAAGAAGCAAATGCAAAAGCCCTTGACAAGAACCGAAGCTGCTCATCCAGCTCTCGTCAAGGGCTTCTAGCAATCCACCGTTTACAGGAGGAAAGCGGCGATGGCACCAACACCAGCAAGACCAGCACCAACGTTGAGGGCGTTGGCAGCGCCAGTGTAAACGGCTGGGGAAACCGGCGAGCTGGAGGAAGGAGCATATGTCCAGACAGCGCCGGCAGGGGTGGTGCTGGAGCCAGCTGGGGCGGTCCAGGTGGTCTCACCAGCAACTGGGGTGACTGGGGTGGAGGTGGCAGTCTCACTGTTAAAACAGTTTGGTCAGTACGGTCACGGAGATAAATAAACACAAGGAGAATCTCACCTGCAAGAGGTAGAGGTCTTGGTCCACACGGGGACGGAGATGGTGAAGGGACCCTCTGTGAGGGTCAAGGTGGTGGCACCAGTGCAGGTGTAGCTCTTGCCGTGGTGGGAGATGACAGTTGGGCCTGGCACATACGTGGTGATGGTTGAGACAACGGAGCTGGTCCAGCTGTCTGGGGTGGCAGAGCTGCTGGTCCAGTCGGCCCAGGTGCCAGCGGCGGAGGTGGTGGTAGAAGCCTTGCTGGAGGTGGTAGTGGTAGCCTTGGCGGAGGTGGTGGTAGTGGCAGTCCAGTCAGCCCAGGTACCGGCAGCAGAGGTGGTGGTAGCCTTTGTGGTGGTAGTTGTGGTAGTGCTGGTGGTGGTGCTGGTGGCCGTGGCGTTCCAGTCATCCCAGGTACCAGAGGTGCTGGAAGAGACAGCAGCAGCGTTGGCGGAGACAGCGAGAGCTGCAATGGCAGCGGCGGTAGCGGTGAACTTCATTTTGATTGTTGGAGTGGTAGTTTCTAAACTAGAAGACTAAAGATTTGCGGGTGTTTGGATTTTGGACGTTGAAAACGAGTGTCGGTGGTACGAAGACCGGAGTTGTTTGTGCTAGCGAGCGACTGGAAGTTGGAGTTCGATCTGAGAGATGCAGAATGAAAAGGACAAGACCACCGCGAGCAAGCCGGCCTGATATATGAGGTTCGTGGAAATTGCCTGACCTCTCTAGCGTTGGTGACCACGATTGTTTGGGCTCGTGGTGGAGCGGGAGATGGGAAGCATTTCGGCATCTTTGGCCTGTCAGGGGTAGCGTCGAGTAGCGGCCCCCAGCGCGGCCCCCACAACGACAGCCTCATCAACCGACCAGGCTTGTCATTGGCGCTGCTCTGGAGATTGTGGCTTTGGCACCCAACGACGTCTCATCAAAGGGCTCCCCCCTGGAAGCTTCCTGGACGTCGCTGTCACCTTCACGGCGGGCCTTTACTGGTGATGTGTGTCAGAACGTCAACTCTGATCTTTGTTGACAGTACATATAATATGACGACGAGGCTGTTGTTATCTCGGTATCAGATAGCTGGTCAGGCGAAAAGCACTGACTATGGTAGTTGTCTCCAATCAACTGCTGGTGGAGGAACTCTGTAAACTTCGGCATCAATGTGCCTGCCAGTATGGACGAATTCTACGAACACGTTTGTTCTCACTCACAGTGTGTAACCCAATAGCTTCAGGCGGTTCGAATGTTTGTGTTTCCGGCGCAAAGAGGGGCCAATCAATGAGATCGTGGCAATTTGGGATGGTAACAGAACCTCTCCACCACTTTGATAGAAGAGAGACAAGTGTGACTCTCGCATCGTATGATTTGGCGTTTTGGTACGCGTTGCGCCGTTGGTCTCGAGAGGAGCCAGAGGAGTCAGCCAGACTCCACGGCGTCACGCAAACCGCACACCGTACCATATTCGGTAGTACTATGGAGTACTCCGTATGGCAGAAGCGAAGTCGAATGCTGTGGTACTGTGGTAGATGGAGGATGGTTAGAGTGGTTGAGATGGCGGCTTCGGAGATTGCATGCCAAGATCGGTCTTGGAGCTAGCACCGCTACTGTTCCGGTATGGGCCAATCATGTTGGCGATCTGGGGCTTAGCCTCATTTACCTTGCAATCTTCCTTCACCCATGTCCATTGCCAATTTCTCCAGTTTCTGCTCACTCCAACCGACCTTTACCAATCTTTTTTGGCGTCGAGGGCAATCAGACGAGGCCCATGTGGTGCGGCCGGCCCCTAAGCCGGGCACTTCCAGACTCAAAGCTTTTAGGGTTCCCAGACACAAGCACCAGTTGTTGATCAGCACGCCCGACTATGACACGCAGAATGCGTCCTCAATCATGAAAAATCCGAGAAATCTGGCTTGTTCATGGTGATCAATGCGTATTCTCGTACGTGCTAAGCCTACCAGCTGGTTCCTTATCGATCTGGAAGCCCGAAAGGCCTCTGCAGTGACAGTCTCGACGTCTGGCCAACGTTGATCAGCCTCGGGCCATTTCGCATGCGAATCTCAGCACAGGAGGTAGTATCTTTGATCGATACCCAAGCTACCGGAATACGACCTGTTCGCCGTGGACCCGACAAGCCTGCTCAGCTTTCCATCTTGAGCTAGGCTCTACCAGTTACTACTCCGTACCGTGGTACTTGCTCAGGGCCAGAAGTTGTGATCATCTTGGTAGTTTGTCCCCTCCTTCCCACGCATGGCCCAAAATAGAAGCCACCAAAGCTCTTATCATAGTATCATTCCACTGTGGGTACGATCTTTTCAAAGACGCAAAGCAGGCAACCCACGGCAAAACTGGAAAGGAGCACGTTGTTTGTTGAATTACCATATGCGGCGGTAGAGGGTTACTGTCCTGATCCTCGGCCCGTCCAGCAACATGCGCATAGCAACGCTGTCCCTTGAGGCTTGAACCTTGCTGATGATCCATCTATCTTGAAGCAAGAACTGAGCGTTGTGGAGCTTCTTACGGGTGTCCTTCGTCATCGATGCTTTGTCCGTAGTCCCAAAAGGAGGCAGACACAAACAAAGGGCATGGCTGTTGAGCATCGCTGATGGAATCCGTACTGTTTCAAGATCTTAGGATAGCTGGATGGACTCACTGTCGTTCTGTGTCGGTCACTTTGGGCGTGCCTGTGGATTGTTCCATCTCGATTCGACCTCTTGCCACTGTACATGCAAACCATGGTACAACCAATTGCCATGTTCCCGTCTCCCGACTTCACGGCTACCGCTAGATGATTCACCTCAAATGCAACTCCTTGTGCTCCTTAGTGGCGAAATCAACTTTCCCCGATCACACCAGGCAAGATCAGGCAAAGAAGGTGTGAAGTCTTGAAACGTAAGGCCAACGGCTAGACTACCTACAACGGCTTAGTCGCAATATGGTCCCAAAAGGATTCCGATCCTCTTCCCTGAGACAACGCGAGATTGGAGATTCCAACTTTTCGCCTTCACATCGGGGCGACAGGACGCTTCCATACCACTTTCGATGGTTCGAGTGATAGTGTGGTTCGCTTGGTTCAAGTGTGACCCAGTGGAATTACCCCTGACACGTGACCCAGATTGCCCAGAGCACGCAATTTGCTTGACTGTTCAACCACAGACCACAGTCCACAGGCCACAGGCCACAGACCACCAACAACGACGACTGGAACGTGCAGGACTGGACAAAGCGTCTGTCCTACAATACAAACTGCGCCTGGATTCACAAAACATCTGGACTCTGAGTTTCTTCAATGTTCTGTCGTTTAGCTAAACTGTCTGAAAACTAGTTCTGAATTCTTCACTAATGACAAACCGATGCTGGCACATACTTGGCGAGGATAGTTGATACCTCTGAACCAATTCTCAGCTCGAATCTCACAACAGGAACCTCTGTGTCTCTCTGTGAACGGCCATGTTGGATGCAGTCCCTTTGCGTCACTCCCATGTCTAATCTCACAGTAACAGCTGCAGCAAGCTCGAATTCGTTTCTCAGCTCAAGAAGCTCACTTTCGTCCACTTTCGTTCCTCTCTACGTTCTTCGTTCGACAGTCGAAACAATCAGCAACAAGAGATGGATGTTGAACATGCCTCCTATCATTGCCATCAGGTTGTCCTCGATCGTCGACAATATTGCAGTATCATATCATGACTTGCGACAGTTTGGTGCTGTTCTTTGACTGCGAGCCACCCAACTAATCAAGAATGCTTACCCAGACACTACCAGGTAGTCCAACCTCATATACCATGGGAACCTTGCTTTTCTTCTTTTCGACTCTATCGGATTCATGGTCCTTGTCAAATTTGACTTGCATTTTGTCTCTCAACTGCTGCCTCACAGGGAATTGTGCCTTATTCTCTTGGCCTCGAAACCAGGTGAAGACCTCCAGGTGTCGGCATCTTATGCGGGTAAAGTGCTGCCAGAAGTGACGATCATCGTTTTTGAGAAAACCACGACCTGCGAAACATACTGAAAGCTTATGCAGAGTGGTGTTGTCTGCCACCATTTTGAAAATATGCATGAGGTTGGCATCATTGATGTATTTGCGGTAAGGCAGCGCAACCCCGGGATTGTTGCCTGGGGTACCGTCTGCGAAGTTGAAGGAGAGGTACTTGATATGAGAGATGTTGGTGCTTCCAATGGTGTCGAAGAATCGGCGAGCATCCTTGTATGCTATTTCAGTCCACTTTTCTTGCCAAAAGCTTCCTCGATGGTGAAAGATGCGGTCAAAGTGGAACGAGTTTTCACCCTGTCTCATCATGTCAGCCACGGACCGTCGTACTAACTGGTGAACTTACGTATAGAATGTCAAGCCCCTCACTATGGATTTCCTTGCTGGTCCTCAAGAAATGCGACGAACGAGAGAGGTTTTTCCGGGTTGAGAAGTCGACACAGGCAGGTCCAAGGAAGAGTAGGCGGTAGATATGCAGGCGAAGCTCGTATGGTAGGTCCTTCCAATTTGTCTTCGCGGTCAAGATCTTGTTGTCGCCATTGACAAGGGTGTCATCTTCGTTGACTTGACCATTGCTGAAGATGCTAGTTGGAGTTTGTTGATTAGTGGGAGGAAGAGCACTAAGGCCTGAGTTGTGATCGAGAAGGTATTGTAGGTTGACGTTGGCCAGGGTCTTGTCGCCAGCGGTAAGCTGGAACACAAAATCTCGAGGACTCAATCTGTTAGGACTGACCGGCCGTGGGTTTACCGCATAGTTTCCAAGGTCGTAGGGACGGTCGTCGACAAGTTCATGGTCAGAGAGATCAGGGACTTCCGGTGATGGTGAACGTCTGGTTCGACGTTTGTTTTGTTTTCCCTTGGAAGTCTTCTTTCTCTTGCTGCCTACCACGACACCGGAAGACGGAACATCAGGATCATCGGAAGAATCGTCGTCGGTGTTTGTGGTGGGGGCGGCGCTCTGAGTCGATGAATTTGAGACGTGGTTGGAAGAGGTCGCAGCTGAGGCGGCGGGCCGCTTCTTTCGTGCCGCTGCTGGCATCACGGTGGGCCTCACGAGGTTATGAAAGAGTATGATAGGTCGCGTATGATGTCGTGCAACGTTTACAGCGATATCACCGCGCGTTCGGGGTACGGGGTAAAGTGATGGTAAGCGAGGGGAAAGTGAGGATTTGAGCGAGGAGAAGAGACAGCGCGATAACGACCTCAGCGCAGTCCATCAAAGGCGGAGGCGAATTCATTGTGCGGCAGTAACAGTGCTTGGCGAGAGTTGTATAAAGATTGACAATGAGGCAGCCGCAGTAAGATACCGCCGTCACCAAAATACTTCTGGCAGTGCATTTGTGGTTACACTTAGCAAGACCAAGCAGTTCCCGTCTTGTCGCGGAGCAGCGTCGACGACTACCTGTCCATATAGCGCTCTTTGTTGGAAGATGGTCTTACTTCTGCTGTAGTCGTTGTATACACAACATATGAGCCTAGGTGTCAGTCTGAGAGATGGCTTCATTATGTGTCACGTGGCCAACATGGCGGTGTCCTGGTCGGAGGCGGTGTCGCTCTGCGCGTGAAGACAGTAGCAAACATTGAAGATGAATAATTGAATGGCATTGCTCTTGAATTCTTACATGGATGCCGTGTAGATAACTGAGTAAATGGAGCAGAGGGCGCCTTCATCACCACACTGACATACTGCTCCGTGAGAGGCATCTGTCAAGGCTTCTTCTACAATTCCATCACCGTCATCGTCATCAACGACCAGCATCATGCTTCTCCCTATGCTTCCTCACCTGCCTTCGACAGAATCATCAATGCAAAAGCGGAGATAGAGGCAGAGATGTACAACAGCGGAAGTCAGCCAGATTGACCACAACTACGAACAAGTAGGTAACAACATCTCCAATCAGGCTTATTCAAATTGTCCCTCAAGGTGGTGAGTGGACCCGAGACATATCAACATCGCCCACAGACCTTCAACCAATTCGAAGAAAAGACTGAAGCGCGAGAACTGTTGGCAGCCGAAAAGGTTCTCTTCATCTTGGATTTAGTTGTGAAGAGAGAAGAGGAGGAAAAAAGCTTGGACGCTGTTGACTGGAAGAAGGAAAAATATCCACCTCGCTAGACCTGCCTTATTCGGGATCGACCGGGCTTGCCTCCGCATCCATTGGACTTCATTCCATGATCAAGGTTCGTATCAGAGAAAAGATTATATCTAACGGACTGCCGACTGCCTTCAAAGGCCGTCAAATCTCGTAATTCCATACTCTCTAGACCTATTTGACACCATGTCTCGATCACTGTTCTCAAGGCGTATTTGGGCCACTGCTTCCCAGCCTTCGGTATGTCTGTCATGCCGAGCCAGAGTGAGGAGTCTTTCTTCGACGGCATCCCTAAGGGCGGCCGGGAACGGCGAAGCTCAGAATACAGTAAGACACTTACCATCGCCTCGCCGCCGGTATGTTGACGCATATACAGTTGATGGGAGAGCACCTGAAGGACGCCGATCCCGAGATATATGAGATATTACAACGAGTATGCCTTGACTCCTCACTAACTGCAACTGTCTGACAATATGCAGGAAATCAAAAGGCAGAAGCATTTCATCAACCTAATCCCATCCGAGAATTTCACCTCCCAAGCCGTACTTGATGCTCTTGGGAGTGTTATGCAGAGTTCGTGTTAATGTCGCCGTCTCTGAAGATCTGCAAAGCTAAATCGTTCGCAGACAAGTACTCAGAAGGCTACCCCGGTGCACGATACTATGGGGGTAATGAACACATCGATGAGTCAGAACGACTCTGCCAGAAGCGAGCACTCGAGACTTATCGACTCGACCCAGAGCAGTGGGGAGTCAATGTCCAACGTAAGGGTGTCCGCCTAGCTCTTCTGTTCACCATTTTAACGAATCCCAGCATTATCTGGCTCACCCGCAAATCTCTATGCCTATTCCGCTCTTCTCAACTCGCACGAGAGAATCATGGGTCTCGACCTGCCCCACGGTGGCCATTTATCTCACGGCTATCAGACCCCGACTAAGAAAATCTCCATGATCTCCAAATACTTCGAAACATTCCCCTACCGACTCGACGAATCAACAGGCTTGATTGACTATGACAGACTGCATGAAAACGCCATCCTATACCGGCCCAAAATCATCGTGGCCGGGACCTCCGCCTACAGCCGACTCATCGATTACGAACGCATGCGCTCCATTGCCAACGACGTTGGGGCATACCTCCTTTCCGACATGGCCCATATCTCTGGTCTCGTCGCAGCGGACGTAATTCCCAGCCCCTTTTCGAACTCAGACGTCGTTACCACTACCACGCACAAATCTCTCCGGGGGCCCCGCGGAGCCATGATTTTCTATCGTAAAGGCGTTCGCCGAACGACCAAGAAAGGCGACAAGGAAATGTATGACCTTGAAGGCCCTATCAATGCGTCCGTTTTCCCCGGCCATCAGGGTGGTCCGCATAACCACACTATCACTGCGCTAGCTGTAGCCTTGAAACAAGCCCAGACCAAGGAATTCAAGGAGTATCAGAAGACCGTGGTTGCCAACGCGAAAGCGCTGGCCGCACGGCTCGGCAACTCCGCTAACAGCGGTGGTTTGGGGTACAATATTGTCAGTGGCGGCACGGATAACCACCTCGTCCTTGTCGATTTGAAGTCAAAGGGTATTGACGGCGCGCGGGTTGAGCGCGTCCTCGAACTCTGCGGCGTGGCGTCGAACAAGAATACCGTGCCAGGCGACAAGTCGGCTCTCAAGCCTGGTGGGTTGAGAATGGGCTCTCCCGCCATGACGACTCGCGGATTCCAGCCAAATGACTTTACTCGTGTGGCTGAGATTGTCGACCGCGCCGTGTCAATTGCGATCAAGGTCGACAAGAAGGCACGCAGCGAGGCCGAGGCGCAGGGGAAGAAGAACCCTGGCGCGGTCAAGAGTTTCTTGGACCATCTCAAGGACGGGACCGATGTGCCCGAAATACTCACACTCAGGCAGGAGGTGGAGGATTGGGTGGGCACATTTGCTCAGCCTTGGATCAAGGAGTGAAGTGCGGCGTATAACTGAATCGTTACGGTAGATACAGGTTGATGTCGTACGTGAGTGGACACCAGAGATGGCGGCCTAGTCGCGTGGTAGGAGGGTGTTGCTTGAGGGAGAGCCATGTCTGAATTGTTATACTGATGACTGGATCGGGAAAAGCAATATGAACATAATACTTCCGCAGTAAAATCATAAAAGTCTGCCTCGATCCGCTCGTGAATGTCGGTGGTGATCCAATGCCACGGGATGGGAGATTGACTCTCGCAATTCTGTAGCAGGGCAAGATGACCACAGTTCAACGAGCCAGGATACACGATACATTCTAGAATGATCGATATGATTTGACTATGGCCATGAGGAATTAAACAACGCTTTTCAACTTGTCTGTTGTTACCGTCGTCGGCCGGTGTGGAGAGCCGAAGAATATATATTTATTTCTCGAGTCCTCGCGGCAAGGCTCCGCATCGGGTTCGACCACACGCTGTGCTTTCAACCTGCAACTCAGGTGCTGAGCTACTAGTAGTCTACCGTCATTCAGATGGATACTACCAGCGCGCCTATTCGCCTCTCGCCTCGCTGCAACATAATTAGCTGACCGATACTAGAAGACAACTAGAAATATGGCATCATATGGTATTCCAGAGGAAGGAAGGGAAGGAATACTCGTACGTCGCATTCCGGACTGCTCTCTTCGCTCCAATTCATTAGTCGTCTACGTCGCGCAAAGCACTTTGACAGTAGTCAATCTGAATTCCAAACCATCAAAACACGCGGAGTGGCCTGCGAGGCCTTCCTTGAATCCTACCGCGAATCTATACCGTCCAACCAGCCATCATGTCATTTGCATGCCTACTCATTCATTCATCTCACATCCGCTACCTTTCCAATGCACAAAACATGGTCTCGCTCAATGCTCAATATCATCCCAACTTCTTCCCTGCACAGCATTCAACTCTTCCACACTCATCACCTTCCCCGTGGTAAAGTAGCCCGCATGGATCTTCGCATCTATCTCGACCCTGGAATCCTCCGGGATCATCTCGTCGGGAATCGGCACTCTCTCGTGGATCGGAATGCCCTGATCCACAATGGCATCGTGCTTCATGTTACTCATGCTCAACATGCGGTCGATCTTTGTGATTCCCAACCAGTGCAAGATATCAGGCATAAGCGCTTGGAATCTCATATCCTTGACGCCTGCAATGTCCTCGGTCCGCTGGAAATACTCGCTTGCCCGGTCCGCGCCGCGCTTGCGTGCATTGTACACGAGATATTTGGTCACTTCGCCGAGCGCGCGACCTTCTTTGCGGAAATAGATGACCACGCCCGACCCGCCTCTCTGCGCCTCCTTGACGGCCTCTTCGATGCCGAAGATCAAGTACGGTCGGCACGTGCAGATATCCGATCCGAACACGTCGCTGCCGTTACATTCGTCGTGCACGCGTAGGGCCAGTCGGACGTTTGGATCGGACATCTTGGCAGGATCGCCGAAGCAGTACACCGTCAAGCCGCCGATCGGTGGGAGGAAGACTTTGATGTCGCTCCTTGTCACGAGCTCTGGGTAGGAGCCGCCGGTGTGTTCGAACAGCGCGCGACGTAGGGCACTTTCTTCGATGCCGAAGCGCTCCGCGACTCCGGGAAGGTACCAGACAGGCTCGACGGCGAACTTGGTCACGTTCAATTCGCCCGTTTCATTGATACAGATCTTGCCGTCGGGCTTGAGACGGCCGGCTTGGACGCTCTGTTCTAGTTCGGGGATTTTCATGTGCGCCTTTGTCACGGCAATGGTGGGCCGAATGTCGATGTCTTGACTTTGCATTATATCTTTGTACAGCCAAGGTGCGAGATGGCCGAACGGGTCCATGGCGACAATTTTCTTCTTATCGCCCCAGGCGGGAAAGGGCCCGATGAGTGCGGCAGGCTCAGTATTGGTGAAGTCCGGCTTGTGTTCCATGTTGAGGTGGTTGCTGGCAACGGCCAGAGCGTGGTAGATGGAGTATGAGCCACCATGGGCTCCAATCGCGTTCCGTCGGCGGATGGTGTTGTGGTGTCTGCTGACGACAACGGGACCGCGTTTGGCAGCGTCTGCCTCGCCCCATTCCAGAGGGATCGGGTCGATTCCTGACTGTCCCGGGTATGTGGTGAGGATGATACGAGAGATGGCAGATGGTTTCTTTGCCGACGGAGAGCCAGGCGTTTTCGGCTGTAGGGATGCATCAGACGGAGGAGAAGTAGTTCCATTGGCCGACCTTGCCAGTTCCATAGGATCAAGGCTGGGAGAACCCATGCTGCCGAGTCTGTTGCGGGAGCCTCGTAGCTGGTTAATAGAATCTGAAACGCCAACTTTGCTTTGAATAGCCTCCACGCTGGCCGATAGTTGAGCATGGTCAGTCTGCAGCTTCTTCAGAGTCCCCAAGATCTCTTGCAGCAGGCCGCTGTAGACCTGCGAATTGCCTTCACTAGGAGCCGCCATCTTGTAGGTCAAAAGTACAACAAAGGTCGAGCTTGCGAGTCTCTGTTTATAGTGTATATATGCTCTAGGGGCTCTCCTAGGCCAGATGATTGATTGTACGACGGTTGAAGTTGTCTCTCTGTGAGGTTGCAGCGGGGTCGTGCTGCGCTGTCCAGAGTATGACAAGGGGACAGAGCACAGACTACACCAAAGAGCTTCAAGCGAGGAGAGCTGGGGCTCAGCAAGTCGGTGGCGAAGGCGAGTAATACAGAATAAAGAAGGAGAAGGAAGAAGAATGTCCAAGAGGGTAGTATCAATTGTCCATAATGGAATGCTATGTATGTCGTTGATGCGGGACGTGATTGGTCTGCGGCGGGATCCGTTGATAAGCTTGCACGTGACCTCCCGACTGCCGAGAGTTTCCACTTGCAGGAGTGATACTGACTCGTACGAGGATGGGGGTCTTGGTGAGGACCTGCAGCGATGAGGACCTTCAGGACGAATTTATCTGCACGACTACTTCAAGATCAGATTTGCTCTTGTTGTACTCTACAATTCAACCAGTGCAGCGATATAAACTAGAGCGCAATGGCACGAACCATCTCATTTCCGCACATCTCGATTCGTACGCTAACGAGTCCAGGGTAAACGCAAGAAGTCCTCACGCAAGCCTCAAGGGCCAAAGAAAGTCAGTCCGAATCCGCATCTCGAACGCATTTACCGTCTGTATTGACTTGAACCCCAGCGCGAACCACTAGCGACGACGTTCACATGCCTCTTCTGCAACCACGAGAGAGCGATCCAGATCAAGCTCGACAAGAAAGCCGGCGTGGGAAACCTACACTGCAAAGTTTGCGGACAACGCTTTCAAACGGGCATAAACTACCTCTCGGCTGCCGTCGATGTATACTCGGATTGGATCGACGCCTGCGAGAATGTGGCGCAAGAGGCAGCTGCGCAGGAAGCAGAAGATCAGAAGTTCAGCAGCTACGCGACGGCGAGACCGGGCGGTGCCGCTGCGGCGGGCGGGGACGATGAGGGAGAGGATGGTGATTATGGAGGTTATTGAGCAGAAAGCGAGAACACCACCTTATCGACTCAGAAACCGACGGCGGGAAGTGCTAGCTTGGACAGCTCGGCTTGACACTACAATCAGGAATGGGCGTTCGGGAAACATCGATCGTGTTTGGAAGGAAATAAGGACGGAAAAGGTGCTCGATATCAGATATGGAATGCATGATTTGGCATATTGGGAGTTAATTCATATTGGCATGGACCATATCGATCTCAGGCAGCAAGAATGAAAGACATATGCAAACACGAAATCTAGTATTTGTGTCTATGCGTTTAAGGTCCAAGGCAAGCGATTTTGATTACTTCCACCGATTCTCTTTGTGTCGGAGGAATGCTCGTGCCTTTTGCGGGCTGCAAGTCAATGGAGCGGTGAGTCTATGCTGCTGTTACGCAGCACTGAGACTGGACTCCGCCATCATTGAAGGGCAAGGAGGATCACTCTGCAGGGGTGTTTCGCCTTAGGGGAAGTTGCACTCGTTTCATAGCACTTGACAGGTAAACCACTGCGTGAGATGGATGGCTGAGAAAAGGCGCTTTGATGAGCGTTGCGTTTCTCACAAGGGCGCCCTGCGAGTCGCTGTTGTAGCAAAGTCTCTCATCAGTGAGTCCTTGACCTCATTTATCGGTAGACTTCGGACGTGGAATTTGACAGTTGGAGGAGAAAGAAGCAGTTTCAGAGAGACTGCGCCCTCGTCCCCACAATGCGCGGTCTTAAGAAGGGCGCAATGTCAGGTTCAGACTATTCCTCGTTCTTGTGTCATGGCTGGAGATTTTTTGTTGAGCAGTAGTCCGACGGCGTGGTAAGCTTGAGACATTGAAAGATCGATGCCCTGCCAAAAGAATGTAGGCTTGCCGCTGATCAACCTACAACGTAATGTCAATGTTTCCAGAGGTTGACTTTGAGATCGATCATTGGGGAAGCTGGTGCTTGCACAGCAGATCATGCTCCGCCTGCGCCGCCCAGGGGCCAGTGATCTCCATAGACGGCTGATGCGAGAACCTTCAAAACGATGTGGCTGGGAAGGAGATCTGAGTTTGACATACGCCGGAAGTGATGCTTCGTTTCTTCCAATTATATCGGGAACAGCAAGGGACGTACCATAGTAAAAGAAGCTGTTTAGATGATCCACTGATCCCCTTGCGCAGTGCAAATCACCACAATTTAACTTGAAGCGACCCTGAAATATCAAATTCATGCTCGGATCGAGTGATCCCGAGCTCATATACGGAGTATGAGCCGGCCACTCAATACTTTTGTGCCGGGTATTACCTCATTGAGACCTGAAAATGTAAGACAATCCTGTTGTTGGAATCGGCGTGCAAGGAGGTGGCTTCCAGCCCTGCCTGGTACTTTTTGACCGTCATGTTTTATGCAACTGTGATGTGCATAAGGAAAGGAAGCTTCCCTGCGATGACTTACCGACATGTCTCGGATCAACCGTAACCAATCGAACGTGGTCATCTTGATCAATTCAAAACATGGTCATGAAGTGCCAACGTCAAGACCTTGCCCAGCTTGGGAGAGGATTGCACGTTTCCAAAACGGGTTGCTGGTCAAGGGCTGATAAGCGAATGAAACTGTGGTGCCACTATCATGGGTGAGCCAAAAGACATCCTTTAAGGCCTGGTGGATGACAATCTTTCACAGCGTAACTGTACTTCCATGTGTATGCATCGGCGATCAATGCAAGATCCAGTCTCGCAGGAATCGGGCCATGCAATGCAGTGCAGCGTAATAATGCCAACGCCGAAACGAAGGCCGAACAACGAAGGCTCTCGACTGTTGAGGAGGCAGGACCGCCCTGGCAATAAACCAGGGATCCAACCATCAAGCCACCGGTTTTAGTGTTGCTTTGTTGGCAAGCATTACCCTCGCTAAAATCGCGACATGTGGTTTTTCGGTGAGAAAGCAAGCCCGAAAGGTGGCTAGGAAGGTCAACACGACCAGCAATTGATGTTCAAAGGTTGAAAATCACGCTAGGATGAATTTCTGGCTGACCCAGCCATTCGTGCAACGCCAACGCCATGACATGAATAGCGATGATTGGGCTGGTGACGCCTGGAACGGCCGACCGCGGCGAAGCCCGTCCAGGGCGTGGGTGCACCTCCCACAAATCACAGATTGACAACACAGCAGTTGCGGGATGGAGGAAAAACAACGGTGCACCGGTGTGTCTGGAAGGCTCGATACCATCTCCGTATTTTACGTGAAAGCCAAATGATGGATTCGGAAAGGGGGAGCCTCCTTTCCCTTGCTGGTCTGATGAGGAAACGAACGAACGCATGATATGGTGATAGTCGAACTTTGTGACAACGTTCATACGAGAAAAAAGGATCCGAACAATTGAAATCCTGAGGAGAACCCCGGGAATACCCTTGTCGGCAGGCTTGCACAACCGCTTCCCGATGCAGTGCTTGGCTTTAGATTTGTTAACCGTGAGGCACACCCCCTGCGTAAAGCGACAGAGACCTGCCTCCGTTGTCAAGAACAGAAAAACTGTTCGCCGAAAAGATCATTATTATTGCTGGAATGCCTCGTGCAGATTTCTGGTCGGCAGAGTTAGATCGTCACATTATATCCGTGCCTGAGAAACGGCCGATCTCGATCTCCACGTATCCGTATGCGGCTGAACAGTTGGCTCTGGATGCAGTTGGCATGCAATGCGGCCTTAATTGTAGCAGCTGCATTGCGCCGGAAGCCCTGCATACTGACATGCACGCGAGCACGTCGCTCTGAAGATCGCATGCTACGATTGCTCTTGAGATGCAAGAATGTTTCTTTAGGTACCGGCATCGCTGTGGACTTTGCTGAGCTAATATCAACATCAAGAATATCTTCAAACTATCAAATTCAGATCCAGTGCCGTGGCTGTGAGGGAATGCCTCGACTGAGCCATATTTTCGGACAAGGTATTTCTCGTTGTTGTTGATGATCACCAGGAGGTTTTTCTTCTTCTAAATAACAGTGATGATGATATAATTGTTAGCGTTCTGCGCCATCGGTGCTGTCAGTCAGCGCGGTCGACCCGGCATCGAGGGACTAAACCAGACGTTTGACTGCACCTGATTGCAGCGAAGAGGTCACAGAGGTACTGTAGAAAGGCGGCTTGAGTACGGAGTATTGACAGCAAGCCTGGATAATGAATAGTCACCTTTTGAATTTTCAACATGCAAAGTCGATCAAGTGAGATACGGAGTAGTGGTCTAGTATTCACTCCCCCGCATGTCGAAGCCAGTTGGTCATGACGTGCAGCGACAAGCCAGGCTGGTGAGGCTAACAAAGGGCCCAACTTGAAACCTCTCGTAACCGGATGTTCCAGATTCGCGCTTGCCTGCCACGCGCTGACATGTGTGCACTGTTCACACGGCTCGTCATTATCCATCGTGCCATCCAAGAATTTCGGGAACAATAATGATCGTGGGTGCACAAAACAAGCCGGTTGCACGGAAAATCTGGACTTGACTCACAACGGTGCTTTGACAATCTCTGCGTGATGGTTGTGCTGCTTTGGAAGGGTTGTCGCGGATTGCTCCGAATCAGAGATCAAACATGTGGAAAGCATCCAAGCACGGAGTACCTGATGCACGTAATTCGTGGGTTCAAGAACAGGCTGGACAATTGCCGCCGTACCTCACCTTAGCGCTGCCCAGAAGTCCATCTGGCGTCGTCCCACGACCAAAGCCACCAGACGTTACAGCCGGTAATCTCTGTTTCGAAGCAGCAATGGCAGGATGCAGACCGTCCTTTTCATTCATTGGCTTATACGAGTATGATCACAGTGCTCCGATTGAGCGGCAGCGTAGGTTAGCGTTGTGAATTCTGTCGGCGGCTGAAGCAATGGCTTGTGCTGTCGGTAAGTCAGCGACAAGGAGCAGGGGCATTGAGAGGACCAGGGGTGGCCTTGCTTTTCGTTGCAACTCAGCCCCTCTCCTCTTTTCAATGGCTCTGGGCTAGCCTGGCCTTAGCTAACGCCTTCCGTGCCGGAACAAGCGCAACACCGCCGGCAAAGGCATTGACATGAAATGCTGCTGCTGGTTGGTGCCAGCTAGAAAAGCTTCCGACACTGTGGCACAAGCCTTCTCGTCAAGACCGGCCGAATTACAATCAATGAGAGAAAGATTTGAATGGTTTTGGGTTGAGTAACCTTGGGACGAGAATCCAGGGCGGCAACAAGGAATTCGCTCGTGACATCGTCTAGGAAGAAAAGAAGGTCGCACTTGAAGATCAATGAGGGTCCCATGCGAGGGAGGTCGGGCGTTGGGAGCCGAAAGAACGCCTGGAAGGGCTGAACAAGTTTCCAATCGTCGCGGATGTGGCAAGGACCCTAACGAATGATATGGGTATGGGACTGCCAACTTGGAGATGGTTGGGAATGATTTTGGGGGCTGATCATGATAAGGTGATTCTCCGAGCATGTTGACTGATAGGCAGGTTGTGGTGACCGATGGGCGGTTCGGGGGGATGGTGGAAGTGGTGTTGTCCATCTTTGTCTAGCCCAGCTCGGCTGCTCTCTCTGTGACTTTCTTGTCCAACCCAGGTCCAATTGGCGATGACTGAAGTGGGCCGTATGGTGACCTGCCACTGCCAGCGGGAGAAAAGGCTGGGGGAAGTGGGATACTCCTTCGACATACGGATAGTCCTGTGTCTCTCTTTCCCGCTTGTAACAAAGGACACAAAGCTGTCACGAAAGACATCATCTCTTGAGTCTTTGAGACCACCAGCCGTGGAAATAGCATCCACTTTGAGCCAGTCAGCCTCAGAGTCGTGTGTTCACCAGAAGCTCAAGCTTCAAGGGAGAGACACAAAGCCTCAAGTCAGAACATCGGACTCGACCTTTCCCGCAATGGCTGTGGGAAGAGGGGATCCTCCTTCCTCTTCCTCCCACGAACCTCCGCCCGACGATGCCGATAGGAGCCTATACAGAGTAACGCAACGATTTTTGACTTCTTCCTTCTCGTCAGTGACTCTCTTTTTGTTATCCACATCGCCCGTAGCGCGGGTTTTCCGTTGTTCTTATCATGTTCACGTCAAAGCTCAATGTCCACACGCCAAAAACCCTAAGTTGTCCTGCCTCAACTATTCCGTCGAGGTCTTTGAACGCTTTGCCATGAGCATTGTAGCTACGCCCTTTCTGAGTCTGCTGTATTTCTTTCGAGGAGCTCGCAATAACGGGGGTGACAGGGGCACCGCCCAGAAACGTACAGAGTTGGTTTCTTTGTCCGATCCCTCGACACGAAGAGGACTAGGGTCTAAGGGTAGTGAGCAAGTCGTAGCCGTAAATCGTAAGCAAAAGTCTCCGTTGCAATGAAGGAGCCAGCCCATACCGGGCAGCGATTGGCAGCCTGCGTCCGGCCGCTCGTGGGTCTTCTTGTTGGACCTCTCGTGGATCGTAGCTCGCGAGTTGCGGCACGCTGGGATTGTAGCAGCATAGACAGTGGACAACAGGCGGTGGATACTGACTGGATAAGGCCTGTCAGGGAAGCGCCTGGGTACCAATGGACGGACGGGGGTGGATGGGCGATGGTGGATTTTCCTCAGTCGGTGGCTTGAGGCAGGAAAATCCGTGAGGTGTGCAGGACACGCCTGTTTGGGGATGGGCTCAGAGGTCCTTGTCACTAAACTCCGCGACCCTCCCAGGGCCAGCAAGCATCCAGAGTCTTCCTTTTTGCTGCTTAAGCTAATGCACCCACCTGCACACCCTCAGTCCTCCCGCTCGGCTACCAGCGCACCGTCGACCACCTTGCATTCCTGCATCCTGCTTCTCACAACCTCGTTGCATTTTTGCTCCAGATCTCCATTGAATCTTCGTGCATCCCAAATCATCAGTCATGGTCTAAACGCGCGTCAACTCTTCTTGTTGCTGCTGAGTTTGGTTTTTGCTTGAGAACCATTTCCAGCTGTCCGGTACGTCAATGCACCTGTCCTCTGCTCTTGGACGACTGCGAGAGAAAAACCCGTTACCATTTCTCAATGACCGGCCGCACATCTGACACTTCCACCACCATCCCGCTCCCTGCTTCCTGTACCTGCATGTTGGATGCTTTACATGTGGAAGCCAATACTAATTCTTGCTCGTCTGCAGTTCGCGCCCGGTTGGACTGACGACTGGCTTTGGCGCTCAGCTCGCGCTGAAAGCTCAACACAATCTCACGACTTAAAGCGAATAGAAGCCTTACGCGAGCGTTTGAGACTTCGGATTCCTCGATCTCGAAGCCTTGCTCGTGTAGGAAGAGTACGCCGATGTCACTGACGGTTTAGTTTTCTTGATTGAAAAATAAACTGTCTGCGTGAGCCACGACCAAGACGGGAAGGACCTACGAGGCTACCCTGAAAGATATTACAAAAGTTGGGAGTGCCCAGCGATCCATCGGATCTCTGCGAGGTCCGCCAGCATATCGTCTCTGTTGGGAGTGTCGGGCACATCCATCTGTTGATCTGCCGAACCTCTGTCGTCCTGAGTCCCACTTTGAGACACTACAAGAGCAGAGACGTACGAGACTACTGGCCACCCGGCTTTATAGGACCGACAATTCGGGCCTGTCTCTTAGCCCAAACAGGCTCTCGTAGGGACGCATTAGCAGGGCTCCTGCGGGGTGGTATTGTCCTTTGATTGTACCCGAATTTTGGCGGAGATATTTTGAGCACGTCAGCCGCACGGCCTATAACGATTCAAAATGAATCAGACACAGCCATATATGGATATGCATCCAGGCTCTCATATCTCCTCCGGACCATCCTACTCGCATTCGGCGACGGCACCAATGGCCCATTATCAACCATACCAGCAGCCCCCAGTCCTACCTCCTGCTTCTAGTCACTATGCGCACCCGCAGGCCTACAACACCTATGGTTATGCGAATGGCGTTACGTCTCCCCAATCTGCAGCGGGGCCCGTTGGGCAGCCGCCGCCTCTTTCTGGTGAGTGACGCGGTTTATCCCGGAAGTTAGACTTTGATACTGACAAACCCTATCAGCTATGATCTCTGCGACGGGGCCGCCATATACTCATGTACCACAACCGAACACTCTTCCCGCGCCTAATCAAGGTTATCCTGCTCAACAACAGCAACCATTTGATACAACCGGGCAGATCGCTCCTCCTGGGATGAAACCAAGGGTCACGGCTACACTGTGGGAAGATGAAGGGAGTCTGTGTTTTCAGGTTGAAGCCAAAGGTGTCTGCGTGGCTCGTCGTGAGGGTAGGCATTGTCCACGAATGTTATTTTGCGTTCGCGATCGTTGTTAATCAAGCTCCAGATAACCATTTCATCAACGGGACAAAGCTTCTCAACGTGGCTGGCATGACTCGTGGTCGTCGAGACGGAATCCTGAAATCTGAAAAGACCCGTCATGTGGTGAAAATCGGGCCTATGCACTTGAAGGGCGTCTGGTAACTTTTGATGTGCCTTCCAGTCTAAGGAATCTTGCTAATTTTTCCTCCAGGATCCCTTTCGAACGTGCTCTTGAGTTTGCAAACAAGGAAAAGATTACTGATCTGCTATATCCACTCTTTGTGCACAACATTGGTGGCCTGCTGTATAACCCAGAAAATGCTCCTCGCACAAATACATTGTCGCAAGCAGCAACGGAGAGACGTCGTATTGATAGTGTTGACTCGGTCCGTCCGCCTCCATCTGCCCAGACTCCGTCGCTCCAGCATCACAACACCATGCCGGCAAACGGTCAAGGACCGCCCACACCTCAGTCCATTGTCCCACACCCAAACCACGGGCGTCCGGGGATCGATCGGGCCCACACTTTCCCAACACCTCCGACTAGTGCGTCCAGTGTAATGGGCATGGGCAATCAGGGCAGTTCGTACGATTGGGGCAACCAGCAGATGCCAAATGGTACAAGTGGGGGCCAACCATTGTCTATTGAGACCGGCTTGAATGCTCGGTCTATGCCGACGACGCCTGCTACAACTCCACCTGGCAACGGCGGCCCGGGAATGCAATCCTACCAAGGTTCGTCCGGGTACGATTCGAAACACTATTACAGCACAACGCCCAGCTCTCAGACCGGGTATGCGCAACAGCCAGATGGGAGTCGCTATGGCCAGGGCATGCAATCTGGTCCTTATGGGAAAAGCGACATGGGTCCGCCCTTGGGTCCTGGAAACGGGGTCGCTGGCGGGGATGGCCGTGATGGCAAGGCTGATGCATATGGCCCACCCGGCCATGGTTCTCACCATGAGACTGATCACCCTGACAGTGGTTACATGAGCGCAAATGCCTCTGCGTATAACTCAAACCGTGGTCAATATGCCTATGGTCCAGTAGGCGACCATCCGCATATGTCTCCTGAACAATTGTCAGGTTCTCCACCTCATCAAGCTGGTTCTGGTCACGCAACACCTCGGACCATGCCCTCGGGTCAACCGCAATGGGCCTCTGAATATCATACTCCACCCCGCGCACCTAACCCGAGCAATGTGTACAACATTATGGGTCATGATCGCACACCACAAGGAGGCCCAACAGACACCTATGGAAACCCAGCTTATTCGAGCGGCCACCCTGCAGGGCTGACTTCGGTGAAGCGCGGAAGAGAAGATGACGATCAAGATCGACCGGGAAGTCGACAATATGATGGGTACGACTCCAAACGACGCAAGATGGGACCTCAAGAAACTTTCGGAATGCCCCTCCAGCCACCTCCACACATGCAAGCCATCAAGACGGGCGGGCAGCGGTAAACCGCGCTCAACTCTCTCGGAATATAAACCTTGCCAACGTGCATGATCACACGGGTACTGGGTAGCGGAAACCGGCTTTGAAAAGCAATGGGCTCCGAGTCTCATATAATGCCCCATCACGAAACGATTGGAAAAGCGATTACGAAACTTTACGACGGCTGAAGGGCCAAAAAAAGATTAAGACTTAACGAACGGAACAACAAGCGTGAATTGTTTGCTTCCCGACAATCTAACGACTTTACGACACGATTTCCTATTGAAAGCGATTTTCGAAATGGCGAAAATGATGACAAATTTTGTGATTGTGGCCTGCATTGCTCAATCATTTGTTTAGATGAATGCTGAGATCTTTTTTCCTTTTGTGTATGAGGGAACGATATATGTGTGGATGGATTATGATTGGGACGAAAACGGCTACGACTTTCAGGCGCCTTCGTGATGTCTTCTTGGCTGCCGGACTCGAGAGCAAGAATACACGCGGTTTTTCTGGTCCTTGCGAATGCCCCCTTGCTTCTGGGAAAAGACGCAATGATTGTTCCAGTAACGAGCAGAAGTTGGGCGGCAGGGTCAAAAAAGGTGGCTCTCGTTTCCCTAATCGTGAAATCTACCGCTGATGACGTGTCAAATACAATAAAAGCACTATTCATAATCAACTTGCCCTCCTCCCGTTTCCATCAATTCCATACCTAGGTAAGATGTAGGTACCTTAGGTAGGTTACGCCGTATGGAACGGTAGTGTTGGTTATTTGGAGTAGAGGTGAAGTGCCGTCGGAAAGGAAAAAGCTCCTCCGTAGTCAATCGACTGCCAAGCCGAGTCTTGGCAAGGTCTCCTCCCACACCGATTTTGCAACAATTCGGTTGACAACACCTTGACTGCGATTCTATCAACTTTCGGTGCCGCCACACGTTCAGTCATCACAGCAAGATGTAAGTGCGGTCTTTCTCTCCTCAGCAGCCGCTTGGCGTCCAGATTGTCGACTTCTCGATCAAACATGTTGCTTTCTGCACAGATCTATGACGTCCTTCATTTCGAGACAACAGGTTTAAGAAAGAGGCTGAATCAAGTTCAATCTAGGACCAACCTTCGCACCCAGAAACGCCTCGCGGCGGCCGTTGTCGGCTGCGGTAAACGCAAGATCTGGCTCGACCCTAACGAAGTCAATGAGATCTCCAATGCGAACTCCCGCCAGACGATCCGAAAGTTGGTCAGCGATGGCCTCATTATCCGCAAGCCTGTTGCCATGCACTCCAGAGCGCGTGCCAGAGAACTGAATGCCGCAAGAAGAATTGGCCGACACCGAGGCTTCGGTAAGAGAAAGGGTACAAAGGATGCCAGAATGCCTAGGTATGAGAAAATTGGAAGGAGCGGATGCGCCAGTCGAGAAGATTTGCTGATCGTATTGATGTGTAGCCAAGTTCTATGGATGAGACGTTTGCGTGTTCTTCGACGCCTTCTGGCCAAGTACCGGGCTGCTGGCAAGATCGACAAGCACCTCTACCATGAGCTCTATCAATTGAGCAAGGGTAACACATTCAAGCACAAGCGTGCTTTGGTCGAACATGTATGTTGTCTACGACTATATGAGACGGAGTCGATCTAACCATGCTGCAGATTCACAAAGCCAAGGCCGAGAAGCAACGTGAGAGAATCCTCAAGGAAGAAATGGACGCCAAGCGTGCGAAGACCAAGGCTGCTCGTGAGAGACGACAAGAGAGAATCCAGAGCAAGAGAAATGCTCTTGCCGGTGAGGAGGAGGCCGAAGAGGAGAAGTAGACGACAAAGCAGTCGATAAATCAGTCGGGGATGGGCAGCGACTTGTGACACAATCTCGATTGATGAGCATGAGCATGTCTTAGGACGATCTCGACGACATGTCTTGCAATGATGGGTCTGCGAGCTTGGAGTCTTTTTCGCTACCAGTGAGACTTCGACTATGACCGCAGAGGGTCTTTCATAGACAACACCAGCACTTCTCTTGTGAAGTGGGTTGAGGTTTCACTCGGCGCAATGATAAAAACGAATGGCCAATTCGAGTGAACAAAGGTAATGATTTCTCATCCTCTCGAATACACTGTCAATCCTGGACTCGCGTGTATGTAAAATCTCAAAAAGATTCCATGTGTGAATACGGGATGATGCTGTGTCGGTCAGTAAGATAGGTCCGAGATACGACTATTAGACCAGGGTTAGTTTTCCTGGCGGATGATGGATGATGGATGATTGGATTCAGGGCAGACACCTCTTCTCACCACATGCATCAACCCATACACGCCCAAAGCAACGTCCCTGGCATTAGAAGGACTCGGGCGTCTCGTACGGCCACCAAAACTTGCAGGTGGCATGCGCGGCACCAAGGTTCTCCGTGCGTGCATGCGACTACTGCAGCGTTCTGTGTGACAGCTGTGATGCAAAAAAGCAGACCTGCAGCACTGCTAGTGCAATTATTATATTGGTCTTAATGTGTTTGTGGATGTACGACTCAACCTTCATCTAGCAATTGGATCACAGGACATTGGAGTTAAGCATCAAGTCACAGGTCTCGAAAATCGCCATAACTCGAAAGAGACCATCCCTCTAGGACTCGGTGCATCAACTTCCGCTCCTCGAGTCACAGTCACGCGCGTGACTACTCTATACTCGATCCAGAAGTGAGGCACAGAGCAGCAATCTCGGCTTGTCTGGATGTCGCTATCAACGCGGTATTCTGTCTGATAGATTCCAACGTCGTCATTGCGTGGCAGGGAGATACGGTGGAGTCCATTTTGGTTCACGACAGCCATCTCGGCAGATCCAGAGATATCGCTATAGCTGGCCATGTTTGGTGGGAATCTGTGGGGTGCTATTGGTAAGTACAAGACAAACTCCGATGCTCTTCATCCGTTGCTCGAAACGGCCACTGGCGCATGGCATTTGATCTCCCTTTGGCCGGACGTTAGTGATTTGGAGTGGTATTCAACCCCGTCACTGGATCCATGAATCGCTTGGAATCGTCTGATGCATGACCGACAAGATCACGTTGTCCGTCCAGGCCATTGGGTGAAGGCGACTGGAAGCTCTGACTCGCATCAATCCAATGCTGGCAGACGGTTTCCTAGCCCATCGTATCTACATGAGCCTGCTTGCAGAAGTCCACGACGCGTAGTCCCCTGCTTGATATCCTTGGTGGATCTTGCCGTCTCTGCCCTGTTCCTATTATTACCTTGCTGTTAGTTTGAGCTGGCTCTGACTCAGTGCAGCACCAGGTGGAGATCAACTTCTCGACAAGGAACGCAATCCACCCGCGAAACCTGTTCCAATCGAGTTCCCAAGCTACGTTCCTCCTCGCTCGGATGGTCCGCTTGACGCACGGCATCTGGAATCTCTCTGCAAAGCCGTCGCCTCAGTACGAAAACCGTCGGACGTCAAGGATGTTCATCTTGCACAATTCAACATCCAGCTAGAGCAGGATGTCCAGCTAACGGACATGATATTGGACGACAGGTTCAAGTCGCGACCACTACTGTATGATGCCGACCTGACCTCCATGCTCAAGGAACTCGACATTGATAATCAAGACGCCTATCGAGAAGTTCTACGACTACCGCCACTCGAAGGCAGAAAAAAACCTCGACTAGCCTACTCGCGAAACTTCTATGCCAGTCTGGAGGACATGTGCCGCTATTGGGATGACAGCAAAGACAATTATTACGAAATTGAAGCGACAGAGTCGGCGAGCTCCGCTGCAGAACCAGCTGAGCCATCCGCGACTCGCAAAGAAAATGAACCGTGCAAAAATGCAGATGCCGGAATGAAGGATGCGGCAGGCGAAGGAGTAGAGGAACTTGATCCCAAAAAGGGGACGAAGGCAGCAAGTAGCATCCCACAAAGTCTGGACTCTATCGAGATTCCCGCCCGCCCCAAAATGAAGCAAGTCTACAAGGGCCTTCGGCTAGGAAACGGCGAACAAATGAGCCCAGGTACGAGAATCGCAGCAGTAAGGAGTCTTCTCAAAATGGCTGTTCACAAGTTCAACTGTCGGGACTATGACGTTCATCCTCGGGAGAAATTGAGGATACGAAACATCAACCTCCCTTCAACATTCTACAACTTCTGCGTGGCAAGGATGCCGTCTGATGTCAAACTTGCAAGAGCGAGGATGATTGAAGGTCCATTGTTGGGTGTGCACAGTAGAATGGAAGTGAGATTCAAATCTAGGGATGGGCTTCCCGATTCCACGAGCGACTTTGTAGGCGAGAAGTATGACCTATTCAGGGAAGTTGGTGGGCTATTAGTGCTTGCAAAGCAGCGGGCGCGCGAGGGCCAGACACCTTCCAAAGAGCCGAGTGCAGAACATTGGTGGGCTGTCAAGCATCGTTGGGGCGGTGGTCCGACCAGATGGGGACAGCTTGCTAGCGAAGTATTCGAGGACGAGGATCCAAGTTGGAGTCCGGAAGAAAGACGCCTTCAGCTGGAAAAGCGAGAAAAGAGTGAAGAGGAGCGAAAAAGATCTGAGGGGGCTACGGCTACTGACTTCAACCACCTGAAGCCAGAGGATTTGATCTCGACAGCATCTTCACCCACCAGCGAACGGCCCAAAAAGAAAAAGAAAGCTGATGAAGATGGTAAGGACAAGTCAGAGTACAAAGATGGTAGGAGACTGATGTATACACCGCCTTTGCGACGAAAATGGTATCAAGAATGGACAAAGATCAGGCCGAATTCGTCCACCTGGGACGACAAGATCATCTTCAGGAGAATTGGGATGCCAGACCCGGAACAAGGCTGGGATGATGTGTATATGATGTCGGCGGCGAATCATCATGTTTGTATCGTCAAGTTGAGCGTGCATGAAAACTATCTTGAATGGCTGGAGACGGGAAAGGTCAAGCAACAGAAGGCGTCAACGTCCGAAAGACAGGACCGGATTCTGTACATGAGCCGAAGTCGGTGGTTTGACCTGTTCGACATTGAGCAAAGAAAGGAGTTGTTGACCGGCGTGTGGAGGTTGTTGTCCTGGATCAACCGAGACGAGGTACCAAAGGCAGACCTTGACAAGATGGAGGAAATGAAAAGGCAGCAACAGGAGGAGGATGGAGAGGGAGACCATCCGATGGAGGTCTAGTTAGACGCTCCAGAGAGCGAGTGGCCTCGGTATCAAGTTGGTTTCGTGGTTCAGCAACATAGAAAGCCATATATACTACACCAAGGTCAACACCGAGAAAGTCAGGAAGAGTTGTGGTAAAGCCTAAGGGAAAGAACAGAGACACAATTGAGGTTATTCCTTGACCATTGATTTAGTAAGACTACCTTAGGGGGGAGTACGTCGGACTCGCAGGAAATCACTGGGCTGTTGGACGAACACGTGATTTGCATCGTCGACGAGGCTGAGTCACTTCTGTCACGTCATTCCAAAATTTCAGGAACCCGCCGTCAACCGCGGGGATTGCGGATTGTGCGGCTTGCTCTTTTTTTTTTGTGAGTTGAAGAGTCACCAAGATCCTTCACTTTCTTACCAGGCCGTCCATCATTTCCTCACATAACAGTGCTCTCTGACAAAATGGCCCCCTCTACGCTCACAGAGAACATCAAGATCCAGAACAGTCAGAGCAATGGCGACAGCCTCCGTCGCGAAGTCTCCCGTAGCCTGTCCATGTCAACTTCACCGCAAGAGACGTTCCACCACCGCAAGATGTCCATGGGCGTCGAGGGCACGTCTCCAGGCCTGCTGCGCTCGAGAACAGGCGGTGCTGCACGAAAGCAACTCAAACCCTTCCGAGAGCAAGACATAAAGATTCTGTTGCTGGAGAACGTCAACCAGACTGGGCGAGACATACTCCAGGGCCAGGGATACCAGGTCGAGTTCATGAAGAGCAGTTTGCCCGAGGACCAACTTATTGAGAAAATAAAGTATGGCAGCATACCCGTCACTTGCCTTCCAAGTCGTTCGCCATACCATCTAACACCTTCACTGCAGGGAAGTCCACGTAATCGGCATCCGCTCCAAAACGAAACTGACCGCACGAGTCCTGTCCGCGGCCCGCAACCTCATCGTAATCGGCTGTTTCTGCATTGGCACGAACCAAGTCGACCTGAAATATGCCGCCGAACATGGCATTTGCGTGTTCAATTCGCCCTTCAGCAACTCCCGTAGCGTGGCCGAGCTGGTTATATGCGAGATCATTGCGTTGGCAAGACAGATCGGAGACAGAAGCAACGAAATGCACAATGGCACGTGGAACAAAGTGAGCGCAAAGTGTTGGGAGGTCAGGGGTAAGACGCTGGGAATCATTGGATACGGACACATTGGAAGCCAACTCTCCGTCCTCGCCGACGCAATGGGCATGGACGTGATCTACTACGACATTGTGAACTTGATGGCCATGGGAACTGCGAGGCAAGTACCCACCCTCGACCATCTACTCTCACACGCAGATTTCGTAACGTGTCATGTGCCCGAGCTGCCCGAGACGATGAACATGATTGGTGCGCACGAGTTTGAGATGATGAAATCCGGGAGTTATCTCATCAATGCTTCGCGCGGGAGTGTTGTGGATATCCCAGCGCTCATCGATGCCATGAGAAGTGGCAAGATCGCTGGCGCCGCGCTGGACGTGTACCCATCCGAACCGGCGGGTAATGGCGACTATTTCACAAACGAGCTCAACAGCTGGGCCGAGGATCTCAGGAGCTTGAAGAATCTAATCTTGACGCCACATATAGGCGGGTCGACGGAGGAAGCCCAAAGCGCAATTGGTGTGGAAGTGGCCGAGTCGCTGGTTCGCTATGTCAATGAAGGCGTGACAATTGGCGCTGTGAATATGCCCGAAGTCTCGCTACGCAGTTTGACCATGGACGAGCCGAACCATGCCCGTGTGATTTTCATCCATCAGAACGTGCCCGGAGTCTTGAGAAGGGTGAATGAGATCCTTGGCGATCATAATGTCGACAAGCAGATGTCCGACTCACGTGGGGATGTGGCGTATTTGATGGCAGACATCAGCAATGTCAAGGAGGAGCAAGTGGCGGAGCTGTATCGTGAGTTGGAGAGTCTGAAGGAGAGGATCATCACGAGGATCTTGTACTAGCAACCGTTGCTGGTGTGTATCTGCATAGCGGCCTTCAACAGAAAGCAAACCTATGGCGTTCTAGGGCAAGGGTGGACGATTGAAGCGCATATCAGGAGTTCAACAGCACCAACGGGCATGCAAAAATGAAAGGAAGGGAGAACAAACAGTACCAGAAGATCGTAATATATTGCTAGCATCGAGTCATCCCTCTGAAGTCGGCTCTTCTGAAAAGCCAATCCCGAATCTGGGTTATTTCCTGACGAGTTTGATATGTTCAGCCATAACTTCTCAAATAACCACGTGCTTACGAGAAAGATGGAACCGGCTGTCCGAAAGCAAGGCAATGGGCAGTGATAGAGGAACACAGGTTACTTCCTCCGGCGAGGATGGCCTCAGTGATCTCTTCTTGATACTGGCTGCTAAGCTGAGTCTAGCCATGCAGTTCTTACTTCAGCAACCCCAAGTCAATGCCATGATTGTAATCTTCTGGGCTGGTCCGGAAAAGCCTTGCGAGGACTATCTTGCAGAACATGTGTCTTCCCGTCTTCGGAGGAGTGACATTCAAGTAGTATAATACCGATCGCCAAAATCACCCAACCCAGGGACAATGTAGCTGCAAGAAACCTTAGCTGGACATTCCATCAACACAGGGAGGAGACTTACTTTGCTTCGTTGAGGCCTTGGTCAACGAAGGCGGTGATCACCCTCACCTTGGGGACATGCTTTGCGAAATTCTCAATACCTTCAGGGCTTGCAATCAAGTTCAAGAATAGTATCCGATCTTCTGGCACTCCATTGCTCTTCAACACCTCGACTGCCATGATGGCACTACCACCAGTAGCCAACATTGGGTCGAGAAGCAAGACCCATCTTTTCGCAATATCTGGCGGCAACTTCTCGTAGAAAAGTTTCGGCTTGCTCGTCTCCTCATTCCGTTGGATCAGAATCTTCCCTATCCTGACCGATCGACAACATTCCCTTAGGCCTTCCTCCATTGACTCTCCAGCTCTCATGATTGAGACACCACAGATTTTGCCCTCAAACTTGACACCTACGTACTCCTTTCCCACTGGAGAGGTAACACTGTGTGCAACGACTGGGAGGTGGTTCAATCCTTCCTCGACGAGGAGGCGGATGATTCGATTGGAGTAGAAGATGAAGTCACCTCGTTCGGTATTCTTGTCTCGGATCATGCTTGAAAACATTGTTAGCCTCGAGGTTCACAAAGCTAAGTGGCTAACGTACGTGAGAAGAGCAATGAGCTGCGGCGTCTGTCCAAGGACATGGACGTTGTCAAAGGGGACCTCTCTTGAAACAGTCGCTGTTGGCCTCTCCTCCGCAGGCCGGTATGAAGGACCAACTCCTAGAGCCGGTGACTGTACACCGTTTGTACGCGGGGCTGAAGCCATCTCTTGTCAACAGTGGAAGCCAGAACTAGCGACTAGGGAGAACAGCTTCGACTGCTCGCGTGACTGCGTAGGGAAAGGATGACCTCCAAGCAGAGAGGTGGACTCGAGCGGGAATGCACTGATAGCAATGTAAATTGCTTCGCTTACAGGGCAACAGGTTGTAGTGTGATCACTCTGGATCTGTGAAGAAGAACGATAAAGCTCCGGAAGGTAGAGCAGTGGCAGACCGCAAAGGCTCACATTCACTTGGAGACTCAGGTGCCCAGCACATGGAAAGGACGACCGACGGACGCCAGCTCCAATGGGAATCTGTAACCTGGATCCCCGCAAGTCTTAACTAAAAGTTCATTCCGCAACATTTGTTTACCGAGCTGCGTCACAGTGCATATGTGGATCGCAATCCATCGAGACCCTGCCAGCATTTCTCTATTCAACTGCGCTGTTTCAGACAATTTCAACTTCCTCATCCTTCCATCAAAGAAACTCGAGAGCCTGTTCAGCAACATACACGTTACCATGAGCCGCAACCCTGCATGCCGCAAATCTCTGTCGCAATCGCTACAGCCAGACCGAGTACAAAAGGGACCTTGCCTATGGGACAATTGTTTTGGCGCCTGATCGCTACGAACGAAGATGGATTTCCAGCCAGCGCGTCGCAAGATGAACACATACGGCAAAGGGGCCAGGAGGGTGATGGTCCACGATCTATTCGACCTCGGAGCAGTACCTGCAACCGAACCGACGAGACCGTCAACGAAGCCGACAACACTCCTCGAACATACACAGAATACAAGCAAGGCCATAACTCGACCCGGTCTTGAAATGGTGGATCCGATCACAGACACATGCGGACCCAACTGTGTGACGGAATCACAACAACTCATATCCACAAGCACCGCCAGTACGCCACAATCACCCCCAATGGAAGCCACCAATCGAACCTTGTTCGATGTCCAGTCTTCTGAAGAAGAGTCAACGAGGCCACAATTGAAGCGACCGCTCAAAAAACGGAGAGTGACTCCGGTGCTAGACGAACCCAAGCCAAGTGTATCCTTGAAAACTACTGAGCCGCAGAGAACAGTAAAGAGCAGAACAGGCCAACCTGTGATGAAAAAGTCCTTAAAGAGTATAGATGCCCAAACGGAGACGGAGAAGCTGTCAGTTAAATCTCGAGCCAATAAACAAAGTGACCGCACGGCAAAAGTGAAAAGACAACCACTGAAAGCAACGACACCCGATGAAGCGCACGGAAACGAGGCTCAGTTCAGGCCTATGCTCAAGAGAAACAGCACTACGAGCCAGGCACATACAAAGGCTCTTCATGTCAGCAGTGGCTCTTCAGTCATGCTATCTGAAGAATACGACCGGCACACCACACCCAAGAGAAAAAGAGGTTTGCTAAAGGACGAGATCAGGGACTCCCCTAGTCCACCAGCATTGCAGATGACATCCCTACGGTTGACCCCGGATCTCATTTCGCAATTGGAATTGTCTTCTTCTGATGAAGAGATGATGGAAGTTAGTACTGTGATAGGCACATCAAGAGGAGGTCGAAAAAGGCTTATTGACAGACTAGATGCTCCTCAACCTCACAGTACGGACAATGGGCCATCGAAACCTTCACTTGGTCGATCTGTCAGTGGTACCACCTCTCCGCGCGGACCTCTAGTCGAAGACCACAAACCAGCTGCCGCGCCAAACATTGGACCACCACCTCGTCCACGTTCAACCTATGCAAGACAGCGCTCCCACCTGAGTGATATGCTTGATAGCCTCGACAATTACTCAGGTGTCAACAGCCAAGCGTCGTCTCAGCAAAGCTTTTCTCAGCCTGTGTCCTTTGGTCTTGCCTCGCAGATGGAGTTGGAGATGGAAGATAGTGACGAGGCTGACAACTTCAGTCAATTAAAAAGTATTCATGAACTGCGGCGAGGAGCTGCAATCAACAAGTATGACCAGGACATTGAATCCATTCTTGAAGACGTCGAGTCCCAGTCCAAGTCATTGCGCATTCTCGCCTTGCTGCTTCTGATCGACAAAATTAAGGAGCTCAGCTTCTTGCGGCATTTTCAAGAGTCCGGTAGTTTCTACCGCTTCACGGAATGTGCAAAAGGAGACTTGGACTTGGTTACTGCAGGGATGATGGTTGTAGTATTGCACAAGGTCATATCTGCTAAGCAGTCTTCTCCGAAAAACCAACAGCAGATCCTCAGTGCGCTTTATCGTCTACCCAGAGAATTGAGCCTGCAAAGAAGATCACTGTCGAAACTTGCGAAAGACAGAGGTGAGAACCTGAGCAAAGTCTTGATCAAGGACATCATCACTTTCGAGGAACAACAACTCGGAAATATGACCCAACAACCAAATCTTGTTAGCCTCCTGTTCCTCAGCTCAATCAAGGATACCCTGCGAGATCTGGTCAACAGTAGGGAACGAATTCCTGACCTACCCCGCCCTTTACTCGACGCCTTTGTTCTAAGCTTCAATCGTGAGCGGAAGCACATGGCAGAGGAGAGTGACAGGGCGGATCGGTTTGATGGCGTCCAAGTCCTCCTGTCGTTGCTGGAATTGGCCTGCGCGAATCGCGACCTTGTGACTTCTACGCTTTCAATGTCTTCTGTCATCGAGGTTGGCAGCAGTATAGCGGCGGTCCTGACCACTACCCGCCAGGCACAAGCAGAGATTCAGCATTCATGCCTGCGCCTGCTCGTCAGTTTGAGTAACAACGAGCCAAGAGTATGCGAAGCTCTGACAGAGGGAAAGCTGATCGCGACCGTGTTCCAAGTCATTGACGATCATTTCTTGAGGCTAGCGGCAATGGCGTCTCAAGAACAGCAGTTCGATAACGCCCAACTCGAATCTGTGATTCTTGCTGTTGGTTGTCTGCTGAATGTTGCAGAATGTGCGGATGCGGCTAGAAGGAAGATGCTGGGTCTGGATTCGGACGGGGGACGGCTGGTTGACAAACTGGTCGACATGTTCAACAGCCATGTAGACCGGACATCCGAGGTACGTTGTCTGGATTCAACAGAGGAACAACTACTAACATTGCTAGGCCTTGACCATCGATCAAACCCAGATATTGGTGGCTTTTGGGTATATTTCCGCGTTGCTGTGCACGCTGTGTCTCAACGCAGATGCCCGGAGACGAATATCAGAAACCATCAGAGGCGAAGGGCTTTCTCAACTTTTCGAGGCAACAGGTATCTTCCTCGATCATCTGCGGACGGTTGAAAAGGCTCTTGGTGATGAAGGAGAGGCTTCGTCAGGATTTACCGGGCGCTTTACAATGGTCTTAGACGCTCTCAGGGAGGAACTTGTGTAGAGAGTATTCGCCAGTTGGCTTTTGAACGAAATAGATTGACGACCTTGGATGGGGCGACATATGACTTGGAAACCGTCGAGAGTCGCACCAGACAGCATTGTATATGACGAAGATACCCATGAACATTTTCTGCAAGACACATCCGGCTACCATGAGTATCAGTCGATCGTTTGGGAAGAGAGAGTTTCTGAGTTACGACACGGTTTCTTCCAGGTGCCTCTAGGCCATGCGTGTATGTCTAGAGGAAGGTGGCTTTCGTCCCTTGAGTTCGTTCTTTCCTCACTCGTTCCGACAGCTTTTCTGCTTACATTTCTTCAACGATCTGCTCGACTGCTAACGCCAATCGTGCTCCCTTCACAATCATCTCAACTTTTCTCTTCAGATTCACAACGCATCCCTCCTCAGATTCGAACGTATTCCGCACCTCTTCGGACCTCTGCTTGATTTACGGACGACCCAGAAGGCTTAATCATGCCAGCAAACCATCAGAATGTCGCAGGGCCAGTGCCGACTTCGGCAGCTCCTGAACCTGGCGCCGACATCAAGCCAGAAGTCAGCCCAAATTCCCAGACCATAGCTGAGAAGCCAATTTTGGTAGCCGAAGACACGCATTGTCCCAAAAAGAGGAGCGCCGTCTCCGAGGAACCAGTGCCAGAGATGGAGGAGACGGGAACTGAAACAGAGGTTGGAGTCAAGTTCCCTATGGCACGAAATAAGGAAGGTCCTCAACTCGTCAGGACTCACTGCATCATGGCTCAAGCCATGAATCTTCATCCGGAGATAATGATTCGGGGTCGAAGTGGTGAACCGACATCCATCACACTCCCGGACGTGGAGTATTCCGACCCTGTAACTCGCCAGGGTATCCTTCGTCAGTTCGAGTACCTGACCAACCGTCTTTTCCCTAAAGAGCATTATGTCGAGGGACAGATGGCAGACCAGGTTGCTGCCAAAGAGGAGACAAAGGCCGGGGCAGACGGGGAAGGCTGCGCTCTTGCGGCTGACACTCAATCCACCAGTGGTAAGTCTGGAATCTTACAATGCGAGCAAGGATGCTGGCTGATCATCATCTTGACTCCAGAGCCTGCCGTCTCATCTGGTGCCAACAAGGCTGTGCTGCCAAATTCCCTTGTTCATGGCCAACGACCGAACATCTTCAAGCGCGGCCCTCCGACCAACGATGAGGAACGCATGCTCCTTAAGTTCTATGTGGAGCTTTTCCTTGACCATTTCCGAAAATTTGAAGCAATGACGGATTGTATGAGAGAAGTCAACAACACATTTCGCCCCGCAACGTTGGCCGATAAGCAATACACAAGCATCGAGGACTTTCTCAAAGGTTATAAAAGGACACTCGAGTACTGGACGATTTACCTTCCTGACGTGCGAGATACAGTCTGCCATGAGCTTTACAAGTTTCAAAATGTTGACTTTTCTTGGTGGAAGGATTGTTTTAAGATGAGCACCCAGGGTCAGCGGTTGTCATTTGTCCGAGAGCAACTTGACATGATCAAAGAGCAGACTTCAGTGGTGTGAATTTCGTGAGGTTGGTTCGATGATAAGTCGCGTCATGGCGGTCGAGTCCTATGAAGGTCTGTCGCCTTCTCTGCCCAAGGTTTCAAGAAAGGCTTGCATTACAGGCTCTCTGTGAAGAGCATAGGAAGAACCAGGAAGCAGACCGAACATGTTGCGGCAGAGTGAGAAGCTTTGAACCCTTGCCCGTCTGATAACTGTTTTCGCCTCCCAGACAGCCATCGAAGCAGCGTCAGCAGATGACACGGGCTCAGATGCAAGGAAAGTAGGAAGAGAACCACTCCTAGGAATGGTTCTGACAGGTCCGAGGGCGTGCTTTAGCCGATCCAGTGCTGTAAGCCGGCTATTCTCAAGGACAAAAATCATCTAATGGCAATACAAACAGTCGTAGCCAGTGATTGTGAGGTTGCTACATGCGACTACCGCCAGACGGACGGTTGTCTGATGCAGCCTTGGGATGGTTGTAGCATTGCCGGTTCCCCGGATGTCAAGCGGCAGCTACAAACATGGCCGGAAGAAAGGACGATTGGCTGTAATGGGTGGAAATGGAGCTGCCCGTCGCCGCCTCTGCTTGTTGACTGCATTCCCGCCGGCAAAGTGTCTCCAAGTTTTGAGGCTCGCCTGCTTCGCTCTTTCTCAAGAGTCAAAAAGGGCCTTGATGTTGTCGTCGTCCCTGAAAATGTCGGTGTGGTTGATCAGCATCCGTCTTTTTACCATCCCGTTGACGCACAGACATTGATATTGATCTACGAGTACCAGCTATCCCCGTTGCATGAGTCGTCCATCTCGTACCGCTCTGTATTTGTAGCTCCGCAGTGAGCCGTCATACTTCGAGTTCTCATTACATACGAGCTTCTCTTCTATTTGTCCCATCAATACTACTCTTACGACTGCCACATGGCATGACTGTGTTTGGTCCCTCGCTAACTAGACCATATTTCTTCGCCTTGACTTCATTCGTGTTGGGGCTGAAGGAAGTCCCGAACCTTTTTTTCTTGAAGCCGAACAGGAACCAGGTTACTTGGGGCCTACCCATCACTCTCTCCCTTCCTCCCGGTATTTGTTGCAGAGATGGCTCCCTCGCTCAAGCAGCGGAAGATTGCGATCCTCGGCAGTCGTTCCGTCGGTTCGTGAGAATGACAATGGCCGGGTGAACTGGACTGACATTGGCGCAGGGAAGTCGTCCTTAACCGTCCAATACTGCGAAGGCCATTTTGTCGAAAGCTACTATCCCACCATCGAGAATACGTTCAGCCATGAGATCGTCTACAAAGGCCAGACCTTCCTCACGGAAATCATTGACACTGCTGGACAGGTGGGGCATGCGCAGGCAAGAGCTGGAATACATTCCGCTGACAAGAACCAGGACGAGTACAGTCTCATGAACTCCAAGCTGTACATAGGGATACACGGATACATGATTGTGTATTCCGTCGCCTCCAGACAGTCGTTTGACATGGTCAGGATCATTCGGGATAAACTCCTAAATCATCTTGTCCGTCTCACGTCTGTGCCATAGATGCAATGAGATGCTAACCCAATACACAGGGCGCAGATACGTTACCCATCATGATTGTGGGTAATAAGAACGACGTCGATGCAAAGAAACAGCGAAAGGTCACCGCCGAAGAAGGACAGGAGTTGGGCAAAGAACTCAACTGCGGATGGATCGAAACGAGTGCGAGAAACAATACCAACGTTGCCAAAGCCTTCGAATTGATGATTGCCGAAATCGAGAAGTCACAAGAACCTGACAAGCCTGCAGGTGGAGGGAAGTGCACTGTCATGTGAAGGAACAATCCGCCCAACGACCTCACCACACACATGGAACGAGGGGGACGACATCATTCAGAACACATTCAAGGGGATCTCTTGTCGGTTGTTGCATTATTCGGTGTTTTACTATTGGTACGACGTTGTCATTGAGGCGTTCAAGAGCAAACGACATAGACGTTCGACATCAGGATAGATGGTGGCTGCTTTGTGTCTTCGGTCTTTCGGTGTTGGATCGACGATCAGCTGTCTTTGTGATATTGGTCCATGATGAATCCTGCTGCAGATATGGGTGGAGTTGTTGTTGCTTCCAAGCTGGCCATAGTTATCCTTGAGCATGTTAGAGCATTTTGATCTTTAAATACCGCCTGGAGTTGCGGAAGTGATTGTAGTATTTACCCATTGGATTTCGGAGTGACTCACGAGGCTCCGACATTTGATCTGATCTGCGGGGCAGAAATATTTATTACAGGGCACCCACTGGCACCCAACAGGGGCATCTCAAAAGCACGCGCGCTGCCAGACCGCACACTGTTCTGCTGCTACTCAATTGACTCTGCTGCTCTCCTACTAAATATCGTTTATTGTCTCACAACACTATGCTTGACGTCCAAGACTTCATCACCTCGAGGTAAGTGGTGCACCAATCCTTTCAACTGCCCGCACTCACCGGTCCTGCAGGGGAGGTGACCCCAAGAAAGTGGTCGAGAGCCAACGCAGAAGATTCACCTCTACAGAAGTCGTCGACGAAGTCATTGCGCTATGGGAAGATGCATACAAGAGCAGGTGTCCTGAGACTTTGTCAGGAGAAGTGTACTGACACTCTCTGCAGCGCGGTACCAGGCTACACAAATCGGCGCAAAGATCAATGCTGTACAAAAAGAGATTGGCAAGTTGAAGAAGGTATATCACAAGAAGATTCACAGTCATGGTGGTCAGAAGGGTTGACCGGGTGTTTCTCCACAGGCAAAACAAGACGCAGACCACCTATTAAAAGAGAAAGCAGACCTCGAGAAAGAGAAGAAGCAAGTGGAAGAGGAGGCCGCCGAAAAGGAAAAGGCAAGAGACAAGAAATGCAAGACGATCGGTAACTACGTGCACGAGTCGGTACCGCTGAATGACAACGAGGTAGGAAATATGGAGACCAGGCATTGGACCCCGACACTGACGGAAAGCTAGGACTTCAACGAAGTGGTCAAGCAATGGGCCCCCGAAGGTGTGACGGTCGAGAAGAAAGACTGTCTGTCGCACCACGAAGTCATGACACGAGCCGAGGTATACGACGGCGAACGAGGTGTCAAACTCGTCGGCCACCGAGGCTACTTCCTGCGGAAATGGGGTGTGCTGCTGAATCAGGCGTTGATCAACTACGGTCTGCATTTCCTCGTGGACAAGGGCTATGACCCCATCCAGCCTCCCTTTTTCATGAAGGCCGAGTACATGGCCAAGACGGCGCAGCTGGAGCAGTTCGACGAGGAACTGTACAAGGTCATCGAGGACAAGGATGGTGAGGACAAATATCTCATTGCAACTTCAGAGCAACCGTTGTCGGCCATGTTCGCGGACGAGTGGTTGACCGAGAAGGACCTGCCCATGAAATTCGCCGGGTACAGCTCGTGTTTCAGAAAGGAGGCTGGCTCGCATGGGAGAGATGCGTGGGGTCTGTTCCGGATACATCAATTTGAGAAGGTAGATCGGTTCACCCCTCCCAGCAAACTGATGCAGACGTGCTAATTCTGATGGATCTGACAGATTGAACAATTCCTATTCGTCAAACCCGAAGAATCATGGCAAGCCCTCGAAGACATGAAGAGCGTGGCCGAGGAGTTCTACCAGTCTCTCAAATTGCCCTACCGAGTCGTTGCCATCGTCTCGGGCGCACTGAACAATGCCGCGGCCAAGAAGTATGATCTGGAAGCGTGGTTCCCATACCAGGGCGAGTACAAGGAATTGGTGTCATGCTCCAACTGCACCGACTATCAGACACGGGAGCTGGAGATTCGGTATGGCCAGAAGAAAGGCGCCATCGACGCGAGGAAGACGTACGTGCATGCTTTGAACGGGACGCTGTGTGCCACGGAGCGGACGCTGTGCTGTTTGCTGGAGAATTACCAGAAGGAAGACGGCTTTGAAGTGCCAGCTGCGCTGAAGCCTTTCTTGCCGCCTGGCACGCCGGATATTATTCCTTACACCAAGGAGTTGCCCAAGGATACGGTGTCGGCAAAGGCGAAGCAGCCGGCTAAGCCGACGGAGGGTGCCCCAGAAGGTGGACCAAAGCTCAACATGCCGGCGGCGGAAAACGTTGCGGACAAAATGAAGGACATGAAGGTTTGAAGAAGCATGTATTGATCTAGACTTGATGAGCATGAGTTTGCACTGGACATTGGGAAATGATCGTTGTGATGAATGTCGGGTATGTTGAAGACTTTCACGATGCTGCTGCAGCAACCCAGGAGGCATGCGGGAAACAAGATGCATCGATATGCTAGATTAAAGAGGCCACGAGAAACATCAGAGAATCTAAAGGTTGCTCAACAGGGGTATATCTGTTTCTTTCTGCAGCTGTTTGAAAGCAAGTCTGGCACTATCTGACTGGGAGCATTTCCGTCTCCCATGTCGAAAGGTGTCAAAACTGCATTCAGGAGCCTGCAGATATGGACCGAGAAGGGGTTACATACAGGGAATGCTCTTGCTCTCGTACCATGTTCTCATGTCAGTATTCCTCCAATATGTTGTGCCGAAACCGGAGCATGTCACACCCCCTGAGTTCCGACTACTGTAGCTGTCGGTAATATGTACAGTATATACAGGCCTAGGAGCCTGGGCCTGGGCCTGGTGTCTGTCCAGACTTCAATCAGTAAATCGGTACCAATCCTAGACTTTCCCTCGCCGAATTCCACGCGTCATACGCCTTTTGACGCATGGTATCCTTGCGTGGCGCAATGCCCTTGCCGTCCTGGTGCTGGAAGACCATGACAACACCTTCCTCCGTGTCGTTGTAGTGCGGCCAGTACGGCACGTCCTCGCCCTCGGCGGGATTGGGATCGAGTGTATACGCGAAGCTGATCCAAGACCTCATCATCGTCGTTGACACGACGACGTCGCCTTGGGTTCTGTTGTCGAGGGATGAGGCTTCGCCAAAGACGTACGACAGCTCGGCACCGTGCTGCACTGCGACGCGCCGCGCATAGGATGCGGGAAGGCCCGGGTATTCGTAGGACAGGTTCATTTGTGACAGTGGTGGCTGCTGGCTGAAGTAGTAACCCCACGTGGGGACGTGAGCGCTGGCTTTCTTCAGGAGAGCACGTCGGCCAAGGTGCATCCACGCGTCGCTGTACAGGCCGACGGCGGTCCAGTAGGTTTTGTTGGCAGTCGGGTCGGCGTTGAAGCCCTTGCCGAGATCGACGACGGAGGTGTTCTCGTAGACACTGACGATCCGGCCACCTAGGGCCTCCGAGTCGTTCAGGTATGGAGAAATAAGGTCAATGAGATCGGTGCGGTTGGGCGGGTTGAAGGGGTCGGGCATGAAGACGGAGCCCTCGTCAAGGTTGCAGCCGTGGATGATGGGGATTGGGGCTAGTTCGTAGTCGATCAGAGAATCCGTGAGGTTTTTGCTGAACCAGTCGTCGTCCAGGGTGAATTGGATGACGGACCCGCCTGTAAGGATTGGGGATAGCACGCTGATGGGGGCTGTTCGCAGGCACGCGACGCTGTCTGCAGCACTGGAACAGTTTGTCTGTGACAAAAGGTCTTGATATGCGGGCGCGCCGGCTTCAGGAGGCAAGGCGTACGGCGCCGCAAGAGCTCCAGGGCTGCCGGACTGGGTGATCATGCCTTGGAAGTATTTGTTCGTTTCGTTCAGAGTGTACGCACGGTGAAGCTGGGCCCAGCAATCCCATGCTCCTGCCGACTCGCCGAAGATGACGACTTTGCTGGAGTTCCCTCCAAAGCTCTCGATGTTCTTGTGGACCCATTGCAATGCGAGATACTGGTCTTTCAATCCGAGGTTCGAAAGGCCCTGAGCTTGGGTTGCAGGACTGGTCATGAATCCGAAGCCGCCAAGACGGTAGTTGAAGGCAACATAGATGACGGGCTGGCCGATGGATACAGAATACTGGACGAGCGCTGTCCCATTGTAGAAAATGGATTGACCGTTCTCGTTGCCGCCTCCGTGGATCCAGACCAGGACTGGTAGCTTTGACGAAGCAGTCAAGTTGTGCGGTCTGACGACGTTCACGGTCAAACAGTCCTCGCTCAGCCCGTTGTACAAGCCATAAAGCGGATCTTGCAAACACCCCGGTCCATAGGCGGTTGCGTTAAACGGGTTGGACAGAGAGCCTGTGAAAGGCTCAGGGTTTGCGAAACGGAGTGCACCTGTTGGAGGATTCGCATATGGTATGCCGAGGAATTGGTCAAGACCTTGGATGGAGCTGTTTCCGGCAAACGTCCCTGCTGGTACGCTCACAGTTGAAGCTGCAGTTCTAGCTTGAGTGAGGGTTGCAGCTACAAGCGCTGCCGCCCATAAAGCCTGGAAAACCATTACAATGTACCGTACCTTAGAGACGAACTTACAGAACAGCAGCAGAGACAGGAAGGTTCAATTTTGCAGCGAACCTGGAAGTGCTGGACGATAGCTCTTTACCAAGAGTGGGACTCCGGTCTAAGTTCATGACCCGCATCCAGCTTTTCCATCTTGGTGGTTGCAGACATCACTCGTTCTGCGTGTATCAGAAATGGGGTTCTCCGTCAAATGGGGCTGCAGAAGGCGTCCATAGACCATCGCGCTGTTAAACTCAATTGAGCGAAGTGTCGATGCGTAAGACATCAAGTCCCCTTGATCTCCACCGTATCTTCTATCAAGCGACCAGTAGGTACAGTAGGTTAGATGATGTGGTCAAGGTACAGTGCCGTCGATCGACTTTTAACATCTGATGGGCTGTACGGCGGCTCACTGCCATCCCATGCGCATTTACGGTACGTCACAGGCACGTCTACCGCCCTGGAGGGCTGCCTTACCGCCATCCTCTCTCGCGTGGTCTACAATAGAATAGCCTCTCGGCCTACATTAGCGAAGAGGTCGCAGACAACTTGGAAGCAAATTTCATTTTGTTTAATATGGAGCAGCCTTGACGGCTTGAAAAGACGCATACTCCCCCAGAGTCCGTGAAGAAGCTCGTCGTTGCAACCACCTGCGCTTCCATCAACCCCAGCTCCATCAATCTCCCAGTGAATTCTTCCTGCTCGTTGTAGCCCAAAGTCAAACATCTTGACCATTCCACAATGCCCAGAGCCGGTCTTTTTCATCATCCTGCGTATCTTCGTTCGGCTGTGATCTGGAACTACCACGCAAACGTCGTGAAAGTGCCTCAAGCGATGGTGACCATGGTCCAGCTTGCCAGTGGGATCGTGCCTTGGCGACGAGAGACCCCCAAGGGTGATGGTCTCGGTAGGTCTGTGTATGGTGTATGAAGAACCCAAGCATGCTGAATCCCAGAATCAGGAACAGAAATGACGTTGTGGTTTGAGGAATGAACGGCAAGATCTGCTGATCCATCGAGAAGACAGCAGAAGCCAAAGCGACAGGGGATATGTACAACTGTGGGTGGGTACGTCAGTGCTTTCGAAGGCTCAGCTTTAGGATGAGACAACGTACCACCATGAAGGAGAGTTGCTTATGGGAACGAACGGCGTTATAAGAAGCTTTAGCAAGCTTGCGTTGTTCTTCACCAAGCTCCATATCGAGGTAGGTGAGTTGCAATTGTAGCTGTAGCGCCAGAATTTAGACAAACGTTAGATTGGAAACTGGGCGGTGGCCTACCTCTCTTTTCATACGGCAGCATGTCTTAGCCATAGAATCGACCGATTCCCTCACCGACTGCAGCCTATGGAATGACCTTCGTATCGCATGAACAGAGTGACGGTTCTTCCATGGCTCCTTTGGATCTTTGAACTTCACGAGGTGCTCTTGTTCAAAAACTGCCCAGGCGTTGAGAGTTCTCGAGAGAACCTCTGATAGCTCTGTCAGAAAAGACAGCGCTTTCGCGGTCCAATTTAAAGACTTCATTATGGAGTCGCCGCGTTCTTCCCAATTCTCCGGCGCTGGAGGTCGTGCAATCCGGGTCTCATGGGCCTGCCCTTTGTTAGCATATGGTCGTCGACCTCTTCTCAAGGAAGAGCGAGAGAGCACGAACCTTGGCATACTTGCGAAACCCCCTTTCTACATTCCGAAGCACCTGTTCCCACTCATGGATGATTTGTTTCACCCGAACCTGCAGGATTTTCAGGAAGAAGTCTCTGGCTTTCTCCGGGGGATTGCCAGCATCGCCGGTGGCGCCGTATCCGCCAGGGACACCATGTACTCCAGAAGTTATGTCGGCAAGATATGTTCCTGCATTCCCTCCAACTTCACGATCAAAATAAGAGTCGACAAAGCCATATGCTACCCACCTCCATTCATCGACACCAGAGATCACACAAGATATCTGGGCCTCGTAGAGGAAAGAAGTACTACCCTCACAGTCCAGGATTGAAACGTCCCTGAAATTTCTCAAAGGCTCCCGGGAACTATCGAGACGGCTGTCCTCGCGTGGTTCTCGCGACGATCTCCAGGCATAATAAGGGAGGTGGAACTCCAGTTGAAATGAAGGCCATCCATCGCACTAAATTGCAGTCAGTCGAGTGCGTGTCTAATATCAACATTCACTTACCGAGGGTGCTACTTCGATAGAGCTTTGAAATGTCAAATGTTTGAAAACGGCATCCAGCAGTGCCCTCGCTTGAGATACCGAGGCTGTCGCGATGAGTGCATGAATGGCCCAGGCGTCCAGATCGGTGACGAATCTATAATGAGGGTATTTAGCCAGTGAAAACTCACTTGTGAGGCCAATACTTTACATCAGTCGTCTTTCGGTGTCCACTGCGTCATGCACCTTGTGTTCGGCGGGCCGGCTGTCATTCATAGGGTTGCTAATAGAGCGCCTTGCCTTGTCGATTGCGCACCCGTCTGATGACGGTGGTGACTCGTGGCTCCGGGAGCGCTGAGGTGAGTGATACAGCTTATTAGTTTTGCTCTTTTGGTGCGCTTGGGCTATTGGAAAGGGGCCTTACTGCGTTCCTCAATGCTTGATATAGCTGATGTGCTGTCAAGCTTTCAGCACCTGGCCTGAACCATCCCTCTCCACCTTCGGCGATCCATGCTTTGCATGGAAGTTTCTGTCCTGTCCAGATATCCGCTTGCAACGATTCTACATTAGCAGTAGAGACATACTCCTCCAAAAACTCTGCTTGGTGCAACGAGATATCAGATACGTCCAGTTCGTGCATAAATACGCGTTTCGAGGCCTGCCCATCGTCGAAGTCTTCGTCTCCGCACCCATCTTCGTCGCATTGCGCTACTGTAGAAGGTACCTCGCCCCAAGGGACGTTTTCGTCTCCCAGGATGCCATCATCAGCGTGGCCTGTCGAAATCAAAATGTCCCAATGAGGAGTCATGGCGCCTTCGATCTCCACCGACCCTTCGCTAGGGGTTGACTCAAGACTTGTGTGTGTGGCTGAATTCATGATCTCAAGCCGAGCAGACTTGCTCGCTTTGAGACACGGGTGAGTTTTGCGGCGCGCCATTGACTCCTATGTTGAAATTAGTGTTGACATAAATCCTCTACAGTGAAGAAAGCTTACCTCGTGTCTTTGATCCCTCAACATTGGCTTTGTGGAGGAGCCATAACCAGAGTCTGTGAACGATGTTCTTACTCCGAAGCGCCTACCATGTGTCAGATCCTCCTGTGGATCATCTCGTGCACGTAGTTCTGCAGAGGAGAAGTCTGCGTATGGGTTCTCAAGTAGTCTGATTCGGTCTCCGAGTTGCTCCTCCGCATTTTGAAAGACGTCGTGTGCTGGCACGATGTACGCGTTGTGTTCGCCGCCAGCGATGATATGGCCGTAGAGACCTCGAGTGCCTTCATCCACAACCCAAGCGCCACAATCGCCCTTGGCAAGTGGACGAGAGAATCGAGCCCTGTACACCCTCTGAAATGACTTGCTGTTTGGCAGACGGGTGAATGAAGGCGTGGCGTATAGGGTGCCTTTCACCATGCCAGCGGAGACGGTCGTGGCGTTGATTGAGGTGGTTTTCAAGGGCGCTCGTACGACATGTGTCGGTCGAGTTGAACGGAAGTCCTGATCGTCGCTTTGCCTCAGTATGCTAGCTGGATCATGTACTTTGAGGAGTGCGTAATCCAGGTCGGTAGAGAATGCTGCCAATTCGGCTCTTGCTGTCCCAGTATCTTCAGCGGACTGCCCATCCTGTAGCGATGCGGGCTGACTAGCGCGCTCCTGTGGGATAGGCGGCTGAAACAGATGTCCAACGGTATAGATATAGGTCTCCTGATTGTGTTGGACGAATCCTCCAAGGGTAGCTGACTGAGAAGAAGGGCCAGATTCAGTAAGCGTGGTGACTGAGACTCTCTTGCCAGTAACACCTACGGAGGCCAAGCTGGATTGATCAGGACTGGATGCTCCGGGCAGAGGTGTGGGATGCGATGCTAATTGATCAACGTAGTCGAAGTCTGGGGGTACAGCAGCGATGTCGGATGTCATGCCTGGGAAACCTGCGAGTAGCCGGCTTTCGTCGATCAGCCTCTGAGCCTCCCTGCACGGCCCAGTCTGATCGCAGATAAATACCACGACCGGGTGTGTCCTTTCTGGATCCTCGCCTACCATATAAACGGAAAACGTGACCCTAATCGAACTGGGTAGAGAGTCGAGGTATTGCTCGAGGTGGTTAATAATGTCCGGACTCAAAATTTCGAAGGCGTCTCTGGCCGGGCCCTTGGCCTCCCAATATTTGATCTTGTGGACAACCTTGAGGAAGTCTCCAGTAGATTCCGCCGAATCAGGCCAGCTTGCTTCTTGTTGTCTCCCGAAAATTGTTGCCACTCCGTTTCTAGCCAGATTGGTCATTGGGTGCGGAGAGTGCTTCTTGCCTGAGCAAGGAGCTGAGTAGAATTCATTCAGGCTAGAAGTTGTGAACCGCGGGAAAAGCAGAGAGACAGATAGAATGGAGAAAGAGCGGGCTGAGCTCGAGACGATATTGAGGGGTCTGAGGCCAAGAATGTCCGGGTATTGGGTAGGAAGGCGTCCACGCCGTCCAATCGAAGCTCAGATAGATGGGTTCTGCAAGAAACGGGGCAACAAAAGAGAAGTGATGCAAGGCAGATACATTGGGCTGTGTCATGCCTGTATTGGTCGCAACCTGCATGGATACAGCGCAGCATGGCTGTGCTCAGCGAATGACAAGCAATCCTTCTGACAACTGGTCGGTTGAGCGTGAACCGGAAGAGGCAGTGCCCCGTTATATGGTCGCTAACAGAAATATATACTGCGATTCACGCCAGCGTACAGTCCGATCAAACGAGCTTGCTCGAAAGATGGCAGGTGGAGAGGAGATCGAGCTTCGCAAGCCGGGGGCTTCGGTGACCATTACTGAAGGCCTGCTGCCATTGTGGCGTGGCAATACTTACCAAAATGCTTCCAACACCGAGATAGTCATGGACGCGTACCTACCGTATCAGAGAAAGCAGTGCTATTACGCGTGGTCTGATTGCGGTCGCCAGTTGGCGGCTCGAACAGACCGCGACATCCTTGAGATTGCAGACGACGTCGCGAAAGGACTGCCGAAAGAAAGCATCCGAAAGCGGCTAGGTCTGAGGCTTGCAAACCAAAAGGTTGGAGACAAGAGCGAACTGCTCGACGCATCAATCGACCTTTCTGCCCGGCTCCTGACGATGACGGACATCGGCCGGCTTCGCTATGCAGTCTGCCGTCGAAATGTGCTTCCATGGAACGAAGGCTCTTTGAAAGAGCTTCTTGAAGTCCATTTCAACCAACCAGTAACATTGGACCATGATGTTAAGTTGGAAAAGGCCTTTAACGCGCACAGCTTTCGCCGTATCACTGGATTTGAGGTCGACTGGACTGATAACCTAGCAGACCATCTGCGTTTGGACGAGGACAATCGGAGACTAGCCATATTTCATCATGCGTCGTTTCTGAAATGCCAGCGAAGGTATTGTTGAACATTCATGTGCATTTCTCCTGCTGACTGTGTTAGCGGGCTCTTTCCTGAAAGGTTTGTGGAGGAGACTGTTCAGACGCTGGCGTTGTTCTTCCCCCAGCTCGATCGGGAAATAACAGCATGGTTGAAAAAATTGCCACAAACTTTGAACATTGATAAGGATTTGACCAAGTGCGGCCGCCTCAGGCCTCATGCTCGCCAGATCGGGAACTTCAAATTCTGGCATGACCGCCTGGTGATGCTCAAGCAAGTATACGACCAGTCTCAACCAAGGACGCTTTCGCAGTTATGGTACGACAGGCGCAACGCGCTACAGTGGTATACTTTCTGGATTGCAATCAGTGTGTTCTGGCTCGCAATTGTGTTCGGCATGGTGCAATGCATCGAAGGCGCATTGCAGACGTATAAGGCTTTCAAACCAACTGGCGCCACAAAAACTCAGCTTTGATATTGAAAACGATCGAGGAGTGGTGGTCAAGTTACGGAGTATAGGGACCAAAAAGAAAAAGGAAAAGGAAGGACTTGCCGATTACTTTAGCTGAGCCTTGACGCGTCTAAGAATTACGCTCCATGACGTGTTATCAAGCGTGCAAGGCTGCGCAAGGCTGAATTCGCTGACCTCCTTCGTGATCTTTTACTAACGGAGCAATTCCGCTCACCAATCGCAGCTTAGGTAAGGCAGCTTACACTTCCTTCAACATCAGCGAATGATGGCGACCTCCACCTAGTCACAAAGACTCAGTGTGGCCGAGTCTCGGCCAAACAACTCTCGATCCGAGCACCATCCTTACAAAAGCCTGGGAGGGCCCTCGAATCATGCCTCCTCTCGTGATAGCGTGAAGAAGTCGTGAGAGCTTGTGATGGTAGATCTAACTCGAAGGACAGTGACAATAGCGCTAGTATTTACATTCAGCATCATTCTTGCAGCCAGCCTGCATCCGAACTCCCCACCCTATATCTCAAGCGCCTACGACGTGGCTTCCTCGAGACTGTTGAATCCTGTGAGACGATTGACCCAGCTGAGCAGATCATTCTCGACGAGTTTGGGTCGGAAGGAATCAACCATGGCGAAAAAGACCCCTGTCTACTTTGTCTCCCATGGAGTAAGGACTACAGCCTACAAAACAGATGCGAATCTCTGCTAACAATGTTCTAAGGGCCCGACAACAATGTACGACACCAAACATGCCGTCTACCCAGAATTGCAGCGTATCGGCAAAGAAATCACTGAACAAGTCAAACCCTCCGCCGTGGTAGTCTTCTCAGCACATTGGCAAGCTGAAAGACCCAACACAATCGAAGTCAATGTGTCTGAAGAGGAGCCCCTACTTTACGACTTCTATGGATTCCCACGACACTATTACTCGGAGAAATTCCCCAACAAAGGTTCTGCCTCGTTAGCGAAGCGAGTCATGGAGGTCCTGGGCGAGAATGGGATCAAGACCCAGCCGGTCGAGCGAGGCCTTGATCACGGCGTCTTCGTCCCGTTCAAGGTCATGTTCGACCCTAAGACGAACCCACTCACCGTGCCCATTGTGCAGGTTAGTCTATTTGACGATGACAGGGATGCCGCGGCGCATATAAAGCTTGGACGGGCAGTGCAGAAACTCCGGGAGGAGAACGTCCTGATCATAGCGAGCGGTATGTCGGTGCACAACCTTCGGCATTTGATGATGACCATGGGTACGGGGAAGACAATGCCGTATGCGGCGAGTTTTGACGCGGCCTTGAAGGATGCAGCAGAGACGAAGCCGGGTGAACATAGGGATGAGGTTATGGTTGATTTACTTTCCAGGCCTGATGCAAGGCAGGCGCATCCCACTTTTGAGCATTTGTTGCCGATTCATGTCGCTGTCGGCGCGTCTGGGGATGATCAAGGAAAACAGTTGTGGACGCTGGCAGAGGGGAGTATGGCCTGGGCGCAATATAGATTCGGGGAGGTGGCGGCTGAAGCCTAAGCAAAAGCCATTTTCAGTGCATCTTGAAGGTTCTCCTTTGCTTTTGCGCTTGAGCGTGCGTTGTATGTACAATCGAACTTCTCCAATGCGAGCATTTCTGGTATGGGGTATAATCGAAGGTGATCCGACCAGAGGGGCCACGTTCCTCGTCAGTATAAAACAAGGGCCACCGTTAAGTAGCCTGAGTCGCAGATTCTGAGTTGGTCTTGACTGTCTTCTCGCCTATCCTACTCGCTCTTGACCAGGGCCGTGATCTTCTCCTCGATTTCTTTGTCCGAGAGTCCTGAATGTTTTGTCAGAAGGCCTGTTCTCTTACTGTGGTAACTCGATGCCAACCTGATAATGACTCTGATTTCTCCTTTCCTAGCCCTATGCGAAATGATCAGCCTCCTCATCTACTCATGGGGTCAAGAAGTTGTTTTCGACATACCATATCTTGCCCACACCTTTGGCTCGACACCCACGGCTTCCCGTATTAAGATCGGCGTGTTGGGGTTGTGATGTTTCATCGTAGGATATGCTCGCTTGAGGAATGAACTGTGATGGTCCGTCAGTAACATGCACGAGAGCTTGCCGTCCTTGTCTGAAGTACCGGGCTGCTTCACTCCCTTGGCCGGAGCTACACAAATGGAATCGCAGCTCTCGTAGGCCTTGTGTGAAGGCATATTTTGTGGCCATGACGGCTCTTGAGCTTCTGTAACCTGGGTGAAGCCGTGAGGGTTGCTGGTGCGCCAACCCATAAATGAGCAGTTTCAATGACCTCTGGCTCGAGGCGCGGCTTTTTGGACTAACCGTAAATGGCATGGGTTCGGGGTTATTGAGAAAGCTCCGGACTGTGGCCGCAAGTCAACCGCATCTTTCTCCTCCCCAGCTTCAACCCATCACTTACATTTAACCATCTCAACTTCGCTTTCCTTTTGACATAAGCCAGGCTTCTCTCCCAGGCGACACTCTCCGCTCCTTTGATCTCTTCCTGTCGCCAGACGAGCGCTTCCAAATTCACCGAGACTTTCCACAGCCGCTCGCGACTTGACTCATTTTCTCCAACATGTCCGCCCGCTTCGGTCTGCGCTTTGCGCAACAAAGCGCTCGACAATCGCCATCCTTCACGACTCGCACTCCCTTCCAGTTCAGAAACTCCATCTTTCGACGATGGCAGGGTACCGCGACGAACCCGGCAGTCGAGGGTGCGCCGCCGCAGAGTACATGGCAAAGATTATTGACTAGCGAAGTTGGGATCAAGACGGTACACTTCTGGTATGATACGCACACAATCTCAAGAACTGTCATGCTGCTTGTGAACATCCAGGCCAATGCAGAGAGGACAGGCTAACTGGTTCTGTGTATTTCATAGGGCTCCTATCATGAAATGGGGTGTCGTCCTTGCTGGCGCAACAGACTTCCTTCGACCTGCTGAGAAGTTGTCTTTGACACAGAATCTCGCTCTTATGGCTACAGGTTCCATCTGGACGAGATGGTGTTTCGTCATCAAACCAAAGAACATGCTGTACGTCTTGCCATTTTCTAGGCGCCGCAGATTGTGCGGTCAAGGGTCCTATCCAGCATAGAACATATAACTAACCTTCGTTTCTGTGTCTTCAGTCTCGCAGCTGTCAACTTCTGCTTGTTCATTGTCGGCACTATCCAGTGTACTCGGATTTTCCTGTACAATCAATCTCAAAAGGGCACAAAGGGAGCCATTGAGCAAATGGAGAAGGATATCGTTGCTCCAGCCAAGAAACTTGAGAAAAAGGCTGAGCAGAAGCTGTGATTGGACTTGGACCAACTTGGGGTTTTGGAAAGGCGGGTAGACTGGATGTGGTGGATTGTATCTTCTTTGAGCTCAGAGCTGATATGTGCGGTCCCTCCTCATTCAGGGACCTGTGTACAGAGGACAAATAAGTGAGGACAGGGAATTCTCAGGGCTGTTGAGAAGCCTTGTTCGTGAAGTCTTACATATGCTTGAATACACTGGAGATAATGCTGAACTGTCGTGCCGGTTATATGTTGATCACGGTTGACCTAATGTCTCACCGAAGGAAAAGGTACGGGGGAGTGAGCAGTGTACCACGCAAAAAATGCGTCACTGTCGCTCTGGCAAAAGCCTGAGGGGATCAAATGTTCTGTTCGGCACCAAATCACCATTTAACAACATAAAACTGCACCTCTGCAGCAAAAAATCCTACTAGACAAGATGCTGGACGCCTTTGAGATTCTCACTACCTCCGGTGTCGTCCTGTGGTCTCGCTCCAGCTCCAGCATCGGTGCGACCGCAGTCAACCACCTGATCAACGATGTCTTCATCGAAGAAAAGGTCCGCCCAACGGTCGCGAACTCTAGCCATCCTACCTACAAGCACGACAAGTATACACTGAAGTATACATTAGTCAAAGAACTTGGTCTCATCTTTGTCGCGGTCTACCAGTCTCTTCTCCACCTTACTTGGGTCGATAAATTGCTAGACGATATACGGACAATCTTTGTCGAAGTCTACAGAGGGCAGTTGGAAGAGCTGGACTATGCTGCACAGAAATATCCATTTGACAAGTACTTCGACGAGGAACTGCGAAGATTAGACCAAAGCACAGGCGGAGCGGTTACTGCACAGCCTCCTCGCGCAGAGGTGCAAGAAGAGAAAAAGATCAGTGCTGAAGAAGGAGATACAGGAGGACCACCACCGCCGGAAGGACCTCAGTTTATCAAGGCGCAGCCTCGAGCTGTGCCTGTTCTGAACGGGGACTCCCCACAGGTTACACCTGTTCAGACACCTGAGACTTCTCGTCCGAGCACTCCTCTTCATGGGGTTGCAAGCCATCTGTTGGCAGAGAAGGCACGACCAGGAAGTCGAGGCTCTAGAAGAGCTAGGAAGGCAGCTCATGCTGTCACTCCATCTGCAAACGCGTCCTCTGGAGACGAAGCAAGAAGACCGAAAGCAGCAAGAGCCGCGTCTGCTAAGAAAGGACGAGTTTGGGGTCCTGATGGCGTGGCTGATGAAGCAGATGATGTCAACCTCGACTATTCAGCTGTCGGTGAGGAAGCAAATGGTGATGCAGGCGTCCGATCTCCACCTCCCGAGGCGATAAGTCAGGAAAGCTGGGGAACCAAAAACAAACAGGGTCAATTTGTCTTGAAAGATCTTGGTGATGAAGTCAACAACATTCTCAGCTCAGCGGATGCGGACAAAGCAGAGACCAATGGAGCAGGTACTTCGAGGTTTGGAGCCATTTCGGGGTATTTCAGAAATATCGTCGGAGGGAAGACCTTGACCAAGGAAGACCTAGAGAAGCCCCTGAGGTCTATGGAGGAACATTTAATCAATAAGAACGTTGCTCGAGATGCAGCAATCCGGCTATGTCAAGGCGTGGAGGCAGAGATGGTCGGCAAGAAGACAGGTGCATTCGAGTCTATCGACACTGCTTTGAAGCCGGCTCTGGAGAATTCCCTGAGGAAAATTCTCACTCCGAGATCATCATTGGACCTTCTTCAGCAGATCGAGACAGTAGCGAATCCTTCTGGCTCGAGAGCTCAGCCTCGCCCGTTCGTCATCACCATTCTCGGGGTCAACGGTGTTGGAAAGTCCACCAACCTGTCTAAGCTCTGCTATTTCCTGCTACAGAACAACTATCGAGTCTTGATTGCTGCCGGCGACACGTTCAGATCCGGCGCGGTGGAACAACTGAATGTCCATGTACGCAACCTGAAAGAACTGACTGAGCGAGAAAACCTCGGCGCGGTCAATATCTACGAACGGGGATACGGCAAGGATGCTGCCAATGTGGCCAAAGATGCAGTAGCATTCGCTGCCGCCAACAATTATCAAGTTGTTTTGATTGATACTGCAGGTCGAGCGCACACAAACACTCAGCTCATGGCATCTCTCGAGAAGCTTGTCGACTTCGCCAGACCGGATCTGGTGCTGCAAGTCGCAGAAGCATTGGTTGGAAATGACTCGGTCGGCCAGGCACAGAATTTCACCAAAGCGCTGGGGAAGGGCCGGAAGCTGGATGGATTCATTGTCTCGAAGATTGATACTGTTGGGTCCGGCATCGGAACCATGATCAGTCTGGTCCATGCTACTTCAGTCCCTGTGCAGTTTATCGGTGTCGGCCAGCACTACGGCGACTTGCGACAGTTGTCCGTGCCTTGGGCTGTGAACATGCTGATGAGTTAGCTGCATCTTGTCTCCTTTCACAGCCGTAGTAGGTTCACAATTTTGCCTAAGCCTTGGAACACATCCATGAGAGGCAGACCGGTAACGTTGATGCCATGCCATATTCTGGCTCAAATGAGATATGACTGAAAGATCATCAACTCGTCCCTTTTGTTTTCCTGAAGCACACACTCGCCACCCCTTGCCCTTTCTGTCCTCCAAATTCGAAGACAGGATACCTGATCCTGTCGTATACTTCGAACTTGCCAGTCTCGTTGGCGCTTCCAGTTGCTCCAGCTCCCGTGAACCACGAGGCAACCTCGTCCTCAGTCCAGTTGCAGCTCGTGACCAATAAAAATCCATCAAGTTTGACCATATCCAGCACTTTCGACGGGTAGAGCTCGCATATTCTCTTGACCCGGCCCGTCGAGGGCTCGGTGGTGGTCGAAGAGGACAGCGAAATCGCATCGAACGTGCCCTTATCCAGAACCAAGTCGAACCCACTCGGTGGTCCCTGCGCCGCGTCTCGTGGCCACCACGGCTGAGCAGTCGGATCGTCGTTGATCAGATCCAGCACTTCGAAAGTGATTTTGCCGTCGTCGGAGATCGAGGTCGAGGTCGGTGGACTCGGACTCGAACTCGAAGGTGGGAAGTATTGTCGACATAACTTCCTCGCCAACTCGACGCTTTGAGACGAGTAGTCCACGCCGATCATGCGGCCTGCATAGCCACCTTCGAGACGTAAAGAGAACAGCGCACTGCCGTTGCCTGTGCCGAGATCTAGGACTGTAGGCGCTCGAGTTGGCGCGCTCCCACGGCCGGTGTGGTTAGGTGACAAGGGAAACGAGTCGGACGTCAAAAATTCGAGAGTCTTCGCCGGTGCGCCGACGTCGTCGAACCAGGATTCAAGATCTGATGGGTCTGGTGGTTCGGCATCTCCTGCTTGATCATCGTCTTCCTCCTCGGCATCGGAGTCATCATTGTCGAGGTCGTTTTGGTAGTATCTATCCCAACTGTCGCAGTGATGGTGTTAGGAATACTCGGTACTTCGTGGACGAGTCAGGGACTTTTGGGGGGAGAGGACGCACATACTACTCCTTTGTTCCTAGTTCGCTAGGGTCCAGGTGTGTTGGGTGAGATGATGGGTGCGACGTCGTCGTCATTTTTCCCCGATGTCCCTTGGGATGAATAGCTTTGATTGCCCACCAAGAAGGAAATACCTTTTACACAAGAATTGCACCGTCCAAGTCAAAAAGTCGTTGATGAAGAAAACATTTCGAGTCCAGCATCTAATTTTATCTCAAACACCCCGCATTTCGCGCAGCCTCGTGAGCCTCGTCGATATGATTTTCTCACTTCCCCAATACCCTCTAGGTGCCCAGTGGTGGCCTCCGCGAGCTCCTCCCCCTCGACGTCCTGCACTCGTCCTGGCTGCGCCACCCTCCCCGACAGTTTCTGTGCAACTCACGGGGGCGCGTGTGAGGTGCACCCACCCTCGTTCAGCCCCAGCTCTATCGAACCCACAGTAAACAGTAACCGCCCCCTAGGCACCGTCCGTCGCCATGTTCCACTCGCGCGTCTCCGTCCCCGTACCCTCCACGCCCACCGTCGAAGACATCTTTTCCTCTGCGCTCTCGACCCTGTTCACCGACGACACACAAATCTGCCACGGGGTCCCCAGACAATCTGTTTACTACGACTCGCCGCGCTTCGGCAGGATTAGTCTGCGCATCCCTGCGCACCCAGACTTCGAAGAGGGCCGGAGGCTGTTTGCACATTATCTGTGGAACTCGGGCGTTATCGTCGCGGATGCTATTGAGTCGGCGTCTGTGCCAGAGAGTAACAATAATGTCCGTGACTCCGCATGCGCGGAAGTCTCGATCTCGCGCGACGACAACCAAGACCAGAGCGACGATGAGTGGAACAATCGATACTGGGACGTGCGAGGCAGACGCACACTCGAGTTGGGTGCTGGTATGTAGGACACGACTCGTACGTCATTTCCGACAAGCTCTGTTCAACTGTCTGACATGGTGGTCGCAGGAACGGCATTACCAAGTCTGATATCTGCGCTCTCGGGCGCAAAGAGTGTCACGATAACGGACCACCCTTCCAGTCCGGCGCTGACCATGGGCGCGATTGAGCAGAATGTTCGCGACAATCTTCGCAGGCCCAAGGCGGAGGCGACGACGGCCGAGCAGAACGTTGGTGACAACGCCGACGTCAATAAATCCCGGCCTGGTCCTCCTCCGGGGCCTGTTTTTCACGAGCAGGACACTGATGCGGAACCGAACGGCGTAGAGGGCTCGGGGCTAAAATCAAATGCTGACTCTCCGTTCAAAATCAACGCCGACATATCAGTGTATAGCTACACATGGGGAACATCGACATTCTACCTTCCCAGTTCTTACGGCAAACTTGCGCCCAGTCAACCCGAAGCATTCGACCGGATCATCATAGCTGATTGTCTATGGATGCCCTCGCAGCACGTCAACCTGTGCAAGACTATCCTGCGCTATCTCGACCCGTTAGACCCCGACTCCTGTGCCCTTGTCGTTGCCGCCTTCCACACAGGGCGGAGCATTGTGCGGAACTTCTTCGAAGTGGCAACGGGCGAGTACAAAGTCGAAAACCTGGAGGGTCGGGACGAGGACGAGGACGAAGATGTAGATGAAGAAATTCGAGCCGTCAAGGGTAAATTGAGAGCCGCCGAGATCTTCGAGATCGATACGAACGCTGTGCGAAGACCTTGGGAGCCAGTGCGGCCGAAGGAGGACAAGCACATGGCGAAGAGGTGGTGTGTTTGTGCCGTGCTTGTCAGACGATAGGCCTTTACCCCGATCTTGGCACCTTGTCAGCAAAGCAAGACGCACAAGGCCGAAAGAAGTTTGGAAGATGATGGACGAGTCTCGGAGACCGTGCGAAGCAGGTACAGAACCATCCTGCCGAGGCCTTCAAGTCCGGCCGATCTGTGTCAAACGGCCAGAGAACGGCAAGGAGTGGTAGATCTGTGGTTGCTTAGCCAGGATGAGGAGAGATCCCGGAAAGGGGGAGAAGACGTGGTTTCTCGAGCTGAACAAATCCAAATCTATTCAAAGAGGTCAAGGAGGTCAAGGAGGAGGTAAAACGGCCACACGTCCATCCCGTGTAAAATGTGGATACGATTCATCAAGGCAGTCGCGGCTCGAAGTGTACATGTCCCACACAGCCAAGTATGCCTGATAAAGGTGTCTGAGGAGCCGTAAGAGTAGGCGAGATGGTAGACCTGGGGACTGAAGACTTGTGACGCTGAGGAGTACATTTTAATGTGTTTATCAACGTGGTCCTTATTGCTTCATAGCTTCTCGTAAGATACTGATTAGGATTCTGCTTTGTTGATCGTGAGGGCATGCGGCCCAGCCATCATAGAATGTTCATCTCAATCATTGATCCTGCTAATTACATGTCCTCCAAGCACGTCGATGTCAATGTCGATGTTCGTTAATGTACACATGATCGATGAAAAGATCGACGTCATCCGTCATGAAGAAGCAGCTGCCATCTCACAATTCGTACGCTGCGGACCGCAGCCACAAAAGATGACAGCCTCATGTCGCGCCGCCTGCAGCAGTTCGTCCATCGGCCTGCATCATGCCCGCCCCACTCTTGTCCCAAGATACCGAGACCATTGCCATCACAATACCACCCAGGATAGCTTTTGGCTATTGATTACCTCCCGAACGCCACGCTGAATGCTGAATGCTGAAGAATCGAAGTCGTTGATATCAATACGAAGAATTTGAAGAATTTGGATCAAACCTGTTGAAATTGTAAGACGGTGGACCAGGAGGAGGTAAGTGGAAATGATATCGATCAGGAGGTCGTACACTAGATGAATGCGCTGGCACTGGCAGTCTCGGTGCTTTCGGCGCTGGCGCTTCGTCATCGCTCAGAGTTAAGTCAATGACATCCTCGCGAGGCCGCTTCGATCTTGAGGCAGACGGTGCGCTGGATTCCTCTCTTGAAGAAAGAGGTGGCGTTCTAACACTGTGTGGTGTCAGTGCCTCAACCTTCGGCCGAATGTTTGGTTTGTCTCCTAATTCCACGAGATCTCCATCGTCGTCGTCGTCGTCATCATCATCATCGCTTGGCGTAGGATTGGATTTCCGCTGGTTCGAAGTTTCGTTCTCCTTATGAATCGCCCATAGTCCATCAGGTTGTACAGTGACGGCTTCAGTATCTGTTGGCGTCGAGTTCAGAATGTCATTAACATACTGATCCAACACCAGATTTTCCCAGGGAGCCGCCTTGTTGCATATCGGGCATGTCCACGTTGGCGCTTGTTCTTGAAGTTGGAGGTAACATGCGGCGTCAAAGCACTGATTGTGGTTGCACCCGATGGAGCGACAGGGTGTGACGATCCGAGTGTATGCGACGGGGTCTTTCAAGGACAGAACACTCGAGGTCGCGACGATATCAGGGTCATCTGCTTTGGTTCGCACTACACATGTCAGTATGCGCTATTTGTACGGGACAGCGCGTACTCACTTTCTCTCAAGACTTGTTCCTTGCTGATCGTTCGCCCTCGCCGGATTTCGGAGACCAAGGAGTCAATACTTTTCTTCTGAGCCATATTGACAACTAGGTAGAATTTCTGTATAGCCGGTTTTGCCTGTAAGCATGATAATTCTTAACTTAGATATCGGACACAAAAGCGAAAGCACGTAGAAAGAAATCCTTTGGCACACCTTAGAAGTTAAAGCATAGATCATTTCCACGATATTCGGATAGTTTGGCGGCTTTTTCCGTAGGAAGTCAGTGATATCAGCTGGTTTTGTTGACCCAGGGCGGTTTTTTAGCCCTCGTAAATTCACTTTGACCTCGTCTGAATTGCACTTCAATTCCACGTTATGAGGAAATGCGATGTCGGATTCTCTGAATGGCAAGCCTTCTCCAGCACAGAAAACCATAATCCGATATGTCGGGTCCGATTCCAGTTGATCTGCAACCTGTTGGCCAAGCGTGACTGTGAGTCGAGCGGTCTCTCGGGACGTCTCTCGTGCTGGACCTAGGTTAGTGTGGCTTTGAAAGACACTTCTAGCGTGGTCGTACCTCTGCACTCTATAGTCTGGGTGAGCGGTCTGATTATGTTGTAGAATGGCGAATTCTTGAAATTGATCCGATCTGCTTGTCATCAGACACTTTCCTATACCTCGGAGGAGCCAGTCTTACTAGACGAATACGGAGAACTTGTTGAAGGCATGTTGGTGTATATGCCACGAGGATTCGGCGACGAAAATTGAGGAGAAGCGGAAGAGGTTGGCGTATGGGCAGAGTATGGCGAAGGGTAGGTGTGATTGTTGTTGTAGGACGGAGGAATGCCTCGAATATTTCCCCGTACCCTGCTCAAACCCATCTGATCATCGGCATTGCGCAGTTTCTCAATGTCTGTCCGAATGGCAAAGTTAGGCTGCGGTTCGAATCGAGCTGTGTGCGGGCAGTGATGTTGGGCAGTGGCCATACGTGCAATAGTCCTTATCTGGAGTTCACTCTTTACCCCCGACACAGGCAATCCCTCTGTTCTGAGCAGTGTTTTTAATTTTTCCACAGTTAAAGTCTTTACTTGAGCCACCATGGCCTGCACCTGGTCCTGCGCCTGCATGTATCCCGCCATGGTGGAAGGCGTGGTCGGCGGAACGGGTGGTGATTCGGATTCGATATGCACACGGTACTATCGTAGGTAGCCAGACATAGTTATGAGTGCACAATCAGGGGCACAGAAGGAAGCCCGGATGCTCTGGTATAGTCTTGACATAAGATCGGAGGGTGGTGAGGATGGAAGGCGGATGTCGTCGGTGGTACGAAGACCTGCGAAGAGATGTGATAGTCGACTGCGGAATGGCCCATAATTGGACTGCAAGGATTGGTGGGATTCCCACAGAATTTCTCTACTCGCTCGGCAATTCTTCACTTAATCGTCATCCAAAATTTACTCTTTCGTTCATTTGGCCCACTTGCTTTACCTTCCAGCGTTCTTTCCCTCCTCACAGGAAGATAGCGGCAGGTCAGAAGCGTTGTCAACATGGCCAAATCAGCTAGAGCCTCTAACACCAAACGAAACCGCCGAAATCTTCGTGCCAAAGTCTTTGGCCCGGCTCACGATGCTCGATTAGAAAGACTGTCTGCAAAATTACAAGAGGTGGCATCAAAGCCCAGTGTGACCGAAGAGAAGGCTATGGAGGTGGATGACACAACTCAGCAAGCAGAAGAACAGCCGACACAAGATGGTGCAGAAGGTGAGAATGTCGTAGAACGAAACCATATGCTGTGCTAATGCAGTCTTAGAAATGGAAATTGATGCTGAAGGAGTCACCTTGAAGCCTGTCAAGACTCGATCAGACAAGAACCGCTCCGGCCGAAAAGAACACCGGGTTTCCAAGAAGAAGGAGAGAAATATGATGGTGTTTGCTTCAGAAAGAGCCAGGAAAGCGAAAATGGCATCCAAGAAGAAGAGAAAGTGAAGTAGAGACTAAGAGGCCACATCTCGAAACACTTCATAATGATGGTCCAATTGCTCTTGCTCGACGTTGTGTGTCGAATGAGCGAATCTGCCCTCTGCAGGCGACGGAAGAAATAACGACGATGATGCCAGATCAATCTGAACCAAACCTCCTTGTTCGTCACATTAATACACCAAGCAGTCTAGCTGGGGCTTTTCCCAGACGAAGCAGCATGGATCAGCGGTGATCTTCACGTCCGATCCATGTCCATGGCAATTTCACCTGCGGCGACCGTGCTTGGGCTGGAAGTACTATGAGCTATCTCGATTGCTCACAAGAAATCCTGTCACGCCTAACACGAGCTCCTTTGTCACAACAGCGACATCCTCATGTCGTTCTGGTCCCGCCAATCCGCTCCTGGAGGATGTCAGGCTCAAACGAGATCTGTCCCACACCGTTGCCGAATTGACCGGATCTTGTACCTTGGTCTGGTCTGTTTCTCAGCGTCTGCAGGCGAGAGTGAAGAGATGGCAGCGCAGGCCTCTATGGCAATCTCGAGCTAGGAATACGGTGGACGTCATGCTAGGACGAGGTTCCCAGCATCAAAAAGATTCGGAGTGCCTGGGTAATTTGGCGTTCTCCCGGGTCTTCTTCCCATCATAGAACTTGATGCAAGGTGAATGAATTGACGGAGAATAACAACATGAACTGCAGACAAGAATACTAGTAGTCAATAGTGGACAGAAAGCAAAGTACTGTACCAGTCTCTCTCTGCGCCAGTGTACCACCACCCTGGCTCCCTCCAGCCTCGCGAGTCTCATGTCCACATCGTATGATATCTTCTTCTCCCCGACAATGCATCTCCTCGAAGACAGGGTGAACCACTTCACCAAGTCCTCCTGGCCCTTCTCTTACTTCCACTGATCAAATGATAGACATTGATCTTCGCATTACCACCGCAATTCTCTCTGTAATTGCCCTGACAGCCCACATTGCAATCGGCATCGCCGCCCGGCGACAGCACGGCGCCATTGATGACGCCCGCGCCGTTACAAAAGCACTGGTTCCCGTTCTCCACGCCCATCCACGCGTACCCCTTGGCGAAACAGTACGCCGCGCACAGCTCGACTGTCAGACTCGTTATCGTCGGGGCGCTGCTGCCGAATTGTGCAGTGGATCCCAGTGCCCTGGCGCCCGAAGGCTCGCTGTAGCATCCGACGTAGCCGTACTGGCTGCCGGACTGGTTGGGCACATTCACTGGGTTCGGGTTCGTCGGCTTGACGTACAGTGTGTTGTTGTACAGACTGATCGCATTGGGCCCGCCGCATGTCTGCGTGCTGTTCCCCGCGCAGGCCATGTTGCATTTGTTGCTAGCGAGCACCGTCGAGGCCGAGTTTAGCACGCTGCCCGCCAGACATTGGGTTGAGTACTCGAGGCCGAAATATGCTAAGTTCAGGGCTTGCGCGGTCAGTGCGCATTGGTCAATGGTCATGCTAGACCCGGAAGTGTAACTCGCGTTGAGCGCGCGGTTGGGCGAGGTCTCGCTGACGCAGTTCAGGTATGTTATGCCTGTCGCTTGCGGCTGTGGAGTGGGTGTGGTACTGGCGGACGATGTGCCCCCTGTTGTTGTAGGTGGAACGTAGTTGGATAACGCCCAGACGGAGATACGTGAGTTGCCGCCACAGAATTCGGTGTTGTCGCCGGTGCAGATGGCGGAACAGTTGTTTTGGAGGACTTGAGACGTCGAGATGGTGTTGCCGCAGTAGCATTCTAGAGATGTCAGTGTCAGATATGATACGACGATAGTACCGGAATAAACCAAAGCAGGGGCAGAATGACATACCTTGCGCATACTCTGTTCCGAAAAGCGTATATTGCCCTTTCTGGCAAAAGGCCGCGCAGTTTTCCAGCGACATACCAGTGCTGTTCGAGTATTTCGCGCCAGGCAGTGCTTTTGCGCCGACCCCTTCGACGAAACAACCCTGGTATGTCGCGGTGCTGCCGTCAAGGAGAGGCAGCCTCGACTGGCCTGCCACAGGAAGCCCCTTGAGCGATGGTCCGGAGTATGTCGTGTCATTCCAGATCTGCATGAGCTGCTGGCCACCACAATACTTGAACAAGTTGCCAGAGCAGACATAGTAATTCTTGCTCGCGCACGTCAAGGGATCCTGGAGGAGTTGATTCTGGGCATTGCCGCAGAAGCACTGCGTCGAAGCTTCCATGCCCGCCATGGCGTAGCCATTCTTTTTACAGAAGGCCGTGCATGATTCGATGGTCATATTGGTGTTGTCATAATATGAGCTTCCTACGAGTGGGCGGGGCGTGGAGTTGTCGAGCGCGCAGCCCATGTATTGCCATGTGCCGACCTTGTCACCAACAGCTGCGACGGAGCGGTTTTTGTAGTCCTGATTGTCGACGTTGTTGACGGTTGGTTGGACGGGGCAAATGTTTTGCGAAGCACGTTGAGGACCGCCAGTCGGTGGGTTACAGCCTGGCAGGACTGAAATCAGGCCATGTACTTTCTCGTTGATTACAGCTGGCTGTTCAGGGCAATTCTGGTTGAAATACGGATCTTCAGAGGCTGCAAGTGGCGGACAAGCACCGATTGCTCCGTTGTTGGTCGCATTAGCTCCCATGCATTGTTTGATGGCAGCCTCCTGGACTTGAGGATCCCAACCGTTGAGGAAATCGCCGTGAAAGCCGTAGCCTGTAGTGTCGCCCTGGGAGAAGACGAACATTCCTCCGTCATTTTTCGCAACGGTGTTGGGGAAGTAAATAATCTCGAGGAAAATATGAGGCAGGAGCACTGGATACCCAGGTGGACAGACACCATTATCCATACCGGACAGGTAGGCCACGTGGCTCTGGTCTGGCTTGTAGAGATTGACACCGTCCCAACAACTTTGGAAGTGGACTTGTGCGCGCAGACCTTGGTCGCACGAAGTAACGTTCAGACCTGGAGTTTCCGGCATAGGACCACTGCTGTCGAGACATGCGAAGCTTACTCTGTTGGATATGGGTGTAGGGCCGTAAGTCCTGTTTCCCCAGGTCAGAGTATTGGGATCAAAGGCTCTGGCTGCAGCATCTCCCGAGAGCACACGGAAACCAGGTGGGAATGGTTTCATGTTGGGTATATCGACACCGCGATCCAAGTAGTAAGCGACAGTACCATCGTGGGGAACCTCGATGAATGACCCGTTGCGGTACCGGTAGTACAGGCTAGGGGTCCAGTAAGCGCTCTTGTCGGATTGGACTTCGCATGAGGTGCAGAAAGCCGCCTGAAGATCGTTGAAAGTCGAGGTGGTGTTGATGTCTGCTTATCATCAGCACTGTTTGGGTGAGTAATTCCCGTCGAAAGCTTACTGTTCGGTCCGGCAATGGTGTGAGAGTGACCTGCGACACCACCAGGGGAGATGATTGGATCAACTCTTCCAACTTGAACGGTACCACAGCGCATACGCCAGAAAGCCTGGACATTGCCAAAGGTCAAGCTGAGCAGGACAGCCAGCAGGGCGCTGTGGAAGTTCCTCATCTTTGCGACCAGAAGAAAACCTGCGCAGAGAAGTCTGACCTGAGGAGGAGAGAAGGAGAGGGCGAGCAGGGCATGATTTTGTCCTCAAGACTCGACATCAAAGAGAAGAAATGGCTGCTTCGGGAAAGACAGTGGCCGCAATCGGTAATCAAAGAGTTGAGCGGATGCAGTTTCATTATGATGCAGCAATCCGTCTACCTATGAGTCGTGGTTGAGCTGGCGCCATCAGATGACATGGAATGCAAACAAAACAAAGGAAGTCGGTGATTTTGTGTGCAGCCTTGGGCACGTGGGAGAGAAAATCGAGAAGAGACAAAGGAATCATTGTTAGTTAAGGGAGGTCTGGACTCTGTACATTTCGAGGACTGTTCAAATCAGCAGCACGACTGCAATGTGGTATTCCTTCTGACTTTTTGACCAAGATGCTTGACGTGCGAGTTCGATTCGAACATTAATGTGATGGCTTCATGATCAGCCAGCTTTGACAGGGATGTGGCCTCTACGTGATAATATGTGATGACCATCTAGAGAAGTAGTTGACAAAGAACGACGTGATTTTTATGCACAGAATTGCTTGATGAAAGTCAGTCCAGATGGATGTTTTTGTCGGACTTCATGCTGAGCAGTGCTGAGCAGGAGTCTACGGAGGAGTATATATCTTTTATAGCACTTTATACGGATAATGATATCCCTTCTATAGCATTTCATACGGAGAAGTACTCGGCACTATTACGCGCATCCCGAACCCTTCCTACTTCCCAACGTCGCTGTTGGATTCAATAGTTCACGACTCTGCTCGTCCAGTCTCCCTCAGTCGCTATCCGTGTTTGTCCAGATTCGAAGATTGGTATCTGAATCTATCCCGAGCTCGGCCGAGGTCAACGGCGTGCCATGGCAAACAATGCATCCATTTCGAACTCCAGTCATGCACATCGGCCTAAAGAAGGTCCTGCGGGAAAGCAGCACGACTTACTTGGCCCTTTGATGCTATAGCTAGAATGATAAGACCCCCAGCGTACACTTTGGTTCCCCAGCATATCGCCATAGGCGGGATCGTATCATGTCCAGACTCGGCCAATGCGATAAGGGTATAACACAGCCGCCAGTCAAGCACGTATATAACATATCGCATCGGCGGAAGTCAATGCCTGGTATTCCTTGACAAGCACATCCTTCACTGTACGATGGGTTCCCATACCAAATTCCACGCGAAGCTCCGCGGTAACTTCCAGGACTTTCAACATGCTTTCACCAGCAAGCAAGCATTTTTGAAGTACCTCGAGACGTCCTGCGACGCCGGTAGCGTCGCAGGACCGGTCCGCAACAAATGGACGAATGAAGACCTTGACATCAGCCCTACAACCCATCACACGTAAAGATAGTATGATTATGCCGTTTTCTGGTGGTCTTATGGCTTCGCTCCGGGGTCCTGGTACATCGGAGTCGCGCTGCCTGTCATAGGGCTGACTCCCGGTCAAGCTTTGGGCTGTCTTTTCCTCGGGGTTTTCTTCGGTTCCGTGGGGATCGTCATGCACTCGCGTGCAGCTGCAGTGTACCACTTTGGCTTCCCCGTCGAGACCCGGATGGTCTGTGGCCTTCGCGGCGCATACTTTCCCATCTTGATTTGTGCCTTGTACGCACTTATCTTGGGGGCGTCACCATCGCGACGGGCGGATACTTTACGACTGTCTTGCTGCGTTGCATTTTCGGCGACAGTTTCTGGAACCTGCCCAACCATATACCGAAGAGCTCGAATATCACGGTGCAGCAGCTGATAGGTTTGTGTCCCCAAAGAATCATTCGAGGCGCGCAAGTTTTGGAAGCTGACGAAACGTGCTTTGCTGCTGCAGGGATTATTGGCTATTGGGTCATGACCTGTTGGACGATCAATGTTCCCATCCCTAAGCTGCCTCGAGCATACGAGATCCAGATGTTCCTCATCCCTCCTGTGATCATCGGTACATCTGCCATTGCATGCTCAAGCGTCGTTGACCGGTTCTTGCATAGGTCTCTTCGCTTCTTGTACGTTGACCCGCCGAGGACATACGCATCGGGATTTGACGGCGTCGAACGGAAGCATGGCGCGGCGTTGTCGTGGGCATTGGTAAGAAGTGTTCCGTGGTTGCAAAAAGGTGGAATGGATTCTGACATGCGACAGCTGTCTGTCGTTAACTCGGGTCTGGCCAAAACCACCACACTCATGGTCAACCAACCGGACATCGCACGCTACGCCCGGAGCAAGATGGCTCCTGTCTGGTCACAGCTCGTCATGTTCCCTGTGGCAAGTACAGCTTGCGCAGCCATGGGCATATACGCCACACAAAGCATCTACAATGCATGGGGAAACATGGATTGGAACCCGTGAGTTCGACAGCCCTCCTCTTCAGTCCAGAACTATTGTCGTGGTCGTCGTTGTTAGTGCACGAACTGACAAGGGCTTTCCTCAGGTGGGTGTTGAACCATGACATGCTGGACCATGATTTCAGCCACGGCCGGAGGGCCGGCATCGCCATCATTAACATTGTGTTCATTTTTGGAAACGCCCTCACAGAGCTCGGGGCCAATGTAGTCCCGTTTGGAGCGGACTTTATGTCCTTGTTTCCTAGATGGCTCAACATCAAGCGGGGCATGTGGCTGTGCTATATCCTCGGTGTCTGTACCTGTCCATGGCAGATCCTTGCGACAGCCACGGGCTTTCTCAAGTTCCTGAATGGGTACAGTATCTTCCTGGGGCCTTTTCTCGGTATGGCTTTGACGGATTACCTGGTGGTTGGCAAAGGCAATGTCTTCGTTAAGGATCTATACAAAGTGGGTGGAAGGTATTGATACTTCCACGGCGTAGCTTGGAGGCCGATACTGACGTGGCTTTTCTCTTTTGCTTTTATGGTACGTTCTAGACCCAAGTCCAATGCGTCCGGTGTGTGGTCTGCTTGCTAACCCAAAAACATAAACAGCTTCCTGGATTTGCGGAAACCTTTGGCACCCAGCTTGGTAGCAGTGGCGGTTGGACCCACCTGTATGCCTGTAGCTGGTTCTACACCTGCACGGTCAGCAGCATAGTCTATTTTGCATTGGGATTCGTTGAGAAGTACGCCAAAGAGGAAAAGGCCATGTCATTTGAGAGCTTAGGAGGTGCCAGTGGTGTTGTCCAGGAGCTGCACGCCGTCGATCCCGAGAGCGACGTGTCCGAGGTCAATCTCCCTGTTGAACAGAAGGTCTAGCCAGCACGTGTGCAAAGTCGGTGAGTTAGGAACACAGTAGTGCGTCGTAGTGATAAGATGCAAGAATTCCAAGGCGTCTAGATGCGAGACCAGACAAAGAAGCGAAATGAGCTCGAAGGTCAAGTGATACAGCCCATTATTCCCCTTTCGTCTTAGTTCACGACGCGTCGCGTCCGTTTCGCGTTTTTGGTAAAGCGTGGGCGGCGAGCAAGCTCAAATCGAGATCAGAAGCAACAAGCAGGCCTCTTCCCTGCAAGGACTCGAAGCATCGCCCGGGTTGACGCAAGCTACCCGTTTGTGCAGAAGATGTTTCATAGGTTCTGACCAGGCTTTTGACCCATGGTAGACAATCAATTCTCCGACGCCAATCGATACGAACGGGTGACGGAGCGAACTGGGTGGGTGGGCAAAGCTCGACAGCTACGACTACGAGTAGGAGCTACTGCACGGAGTACATAGTACAAATAGTGAAGCCGTGACCGGCTTGTACTGTATGCAGGTTGCTGCAGAACCGTTAGCCCTTTCATCGTGGCGCGCAGGTTGGAGATCGAAAAGATACTAGTAGTGGCCCATCGGTGACCAGGCGCGCCAGGCAAAGAAGAACCTCTTTTCTCAGAGCAGCTTTCACTGATGGTGATCAGGATTGAGGACCACTCACTCACTACCAGGTACCTTAGCAGAATCAGGATTACCCTGAGAATCAGATGACGATGGAGCTCTCTACTATGTACCATAGCATACGGAGTAGCTTGTTTAGGCCTGGGTGAGCCCCGTTGAACAACTGCGGGTGCCTGTGTGCCATGCCAGGGGTTGTTCCCGTCAGTGCCCGTGCCCGTCGCAGCTCCCGGCGCGTGGTCGATCATGAGTGATGGGTGCCTCCGAGTCCCGTCAAGTTTTAGACTTCCCACTGCCTCTTCCGTCCACCCAGTCCTGCATCTTGCATCCTGCATCTCGCATCCCTCACCATCTGCACACCTTCGGCCTCCGACTCTCACACCGCCAGTAAAGCACCCCCTCTTTGGTCGCATTGTCCATACCACTCGTCCTCGACCTTCGCTATATCCTTGCGACTGTCTCTGCCATCCGAAAACACCATCTTCCCAACGGCGCGCGTCACAAAAGCTTCCGGCGCATCCTGACCGTCTGCCCACGTCACTGCCAGCGCTTTGGCCCATTGGCGCCGTACCCTCGCCCGCCATGTTACTTCCATCTGCGTTCTCCTGCGATGGAGGACACTCGACCGAGTCGAGAGCCCAGCGACCCATGTTGCCCTCCTTCGCTGCATACCAACCACAACACTCTGTCCAAGTGCGCCCGAGCCCACTGTCCTCCAGTTGTCGCGCCCTGCACGCAATCCTAGGCGCCCCTTTGACGATAGAACGGTCCACTCCGCCTCCTCCACCACCTCAATCGCATGATCCTTTCCGAATATCGCATGAAGCAAACGCATCGAAACAGACACTACCACAACAACCACCGCGCAGAAGCACACACAAGAGACGGCGCAGCGACTTCGAGGCCGACCTCATCCCATCGGCAATGTCAGATACAATGATGGAAGACTGCCCACAGACCCCTCAGCCAGTCCGAACGCCCAAGAGACGGAGAAAGGTGCCATTGTCAATACCCATGGGTCTTTCGGCCGACGACTTCCGCGCCCTAGACACTCCGTCTGAAGAGAAAGAGGACCTTGACCTCGACATGCCCATCATGAGTCCCTTTGTGAGCAACACGCATTCAGATCAAGACTCTGCATACGGATCATCGCCGTCAATAGACGATTCGGACTGGACCATCGACGACGATAGAATGCTTGTCGAGACTGTCCTCGAGAAACTAAAACTCTCCAAGCGAGACTGGAATGATTGTGCAAGAAAATTGGGAAAGGACAAAGACAGCCTGGGCAGGCGATGGAGTCTTCTCGTAGGAGAAGGTAACGTCGGTCTGAGAAGAGGAGGGAGGATTTCAAGAACAGACTTGGACATTCCGTCTTGGTAGCCTTGTTCCTACCACCCAGTTCTTGATTTGTATAAGTACATTTATCATCTTGTTTCTCGCCCGCTCCAGCGAGTCGGCCATTCATAGATACCCTCATATCATGCAATTTATGTCCTTTGATTTCCTTCACGTGTCGTCACATTGTTACGCCGTACGGACAAGGAGTCCGAGTATCTCCTGATTCGTCACCATTTGTGATCACTTCAAGCTTTCGTCCACAGTATGATGACTTTTGTAGTCATTGTCGGTTTTGTATGGTATTGCATCGTATCGGTAGCAGGAGAAAGTACGGCTGGGCGACAGTTGCGATGCCGAGTCATTAGCCATCGGTGGCCCTGCAGACCGCTTCATGTGCATCCAGACACATGACTTGGGTGGCTGTATCAGTCAGCCAAATCCCATAACACTGCTCGCGACAAGAGCAGCGTGGTCATGGTGCTTCAGAATCGTATCTCATAACTCCCAGCTTTAGTCATGTAGCGAACCCATTTAACACTGCTGTAGTTGTTCTTTTCGAAAACCTTCAGATATCGAACCAACAAACCTGAGCTGGTAAACATGAGCAGTGAAAAGTTCATGCTAAGAGGTGGCCGTGACCAGGCCTTTTGGTTGGTCATGCTAGTAAGATGTGCTTCAGCACTAAGCACAAACTCGCTACCGCCGGTAAATCGCGCAATCTTCCAAACGATGCAGTTGTTCTCGGGTTCGTACTTGGCTTTGCCTTGCGTGGTCCTCTCCGTGATGCTGGCAGTGTTCAGTGGTGTTGGTATTCGTATCACCACATTGGTCGCAAACAGCTTGCTGCCGTAGTTCGCTTTGACAGCGATACTGTATTCCACCTTGGTTGTGCCGACCTCACGAACAATAGCATGCACTTTGAAGGGTAGGTTGACGTTCTCAACCGCCCGGTACCGCATAAGCTCGAATTCTCCGTCTGGAGGGACAAAGGATATCGTTCGGTCCGTCTCAAATTTGCCAAGTTGTACGCACTGATGGAACTGACAATCTTCCAAGGTCACCGAACCTGCGGCCGCTCGGGTGGCCTTCCTCCTGCCCTCTTGGCTGCTGATAGGGCCGTCCAAGCCATGAGCGATTTGTCCAACAACTAGTTGGTCATTCAGCCCGAATTTGCACTCAGGTGTACCAGTCAAGTATGCCCTCATGACGATCTGACCGGTAACATCTGCCCTCAACACCGTCCCCGTCGCGCTCATGAGCAGATTCACATCCTCTATGACATCCACGAAAGCCTCGTTCTTGCGGTATTTGATATCTCCTCTTCTCCACGACTGGGCACCCGTGGCCTGCATTGTGATTTTGGAAGTATCGCTGGACGGTGCGGATACGGACCGAATGGCAGAGGAGATGTTGTCAGGTGTAATGTACATCTTGAGGACGTCGACATCGGTGTTTTGAGGGTATCCAAAGTCGAGAATCTCTATGAGTAGGGTAAGTCAAAGCATTTGGAATGAAGCGTGTCTATTACCATCGAGTAGTTCATAGATCAGGACAAAGTTGTTCTTAACAGCCTCCTCATCGAACTTTCCAAAGTACTGTTTCCCCAGACCAATAAACCTGTAGAGGAATTCGAAGACAATGGCAGCATTGGCATTGCTTTTAGTGACAGCAACAAGATAGATGTTCTCGTGCTTAACATGGCTGAAGGTCGTTGAACCCAGGGTAAGGATGGGTGATCTGACTTGGGCATTGGAGATGACCTGGATGCGAAAGATGTCTGCAAGTCGAGGGCGGCAATCGGGACGAAATGCTCGAAAGATCAGGTTCTCACCCTTCTGATTGAAGAGGAGAATACCGCTCAACATGTTGGCTTTAGCAGCCTTAATGGCCGCTTCACAAGAGAATTGAAAGTTGAGTAGTTTACGAACGACTGGGGATTGTAGGAAGGGGAGGCATCGGACTTTATTTCTCCGATTCAGCCTCACGCAGCCTCATCAGCCATCCCAGAGTTACTTCCTGGCGAACTTCTATCATCCTTTGCTAAGACACATTGTTGCGAGCCCTTCAATCATTGCAGGACATTTATCGAAGATCTAGCCATCACTCGCGTTGAGACGTGCATTTGTTTGCTTTGCCTTCCACCACCGCCAACGGCAGAGCGAAAGTGCCTTCCTTTTGAACGCTCCGACCGATACGATATTTGCTCTTTCCTGCTATAACATCAAACAGTCCATTGACTCGGCCGAATTCCTCTGGATGCTGTCTTAGTTCCCAGCGGAGCACGTTTAACGGAAAGATCATCCGGGCTCTAATGTGTTCGAAGCTTCCATGGGAACATGCTTCCAAGTCTTGAAGGATTTGCCTGGCCAACATCAACCTCCGACCTTGGTCTACGTATGGCCCAAACTGAGATACGACACTGTCATGCTCGCTGCTTGGGTGACCTCTGTAGCGGTGAAGCAAGGCCGCGGCGAACAGGGAATATGACAAGTCCAGAGCGTTCAAAGTCGCCGAGGTGATCGTTGTCCCGGCCTCCTCCCCGAAGTCGACTGAGCACAAATTTTGGTCGATGTTTCCGGGCGGGCAGGATCGTGCCTGTTCAATGGAGATCTGCAAAAGCTCCTTCCGCAAGGCCGTCACGGCATCCAAGCCACACTGGAGTCCGCGTAATACCTGCACGAATTCCACTTGACGGGGAACCGGGTCCGCCGATGCATCCTGGGAGATTATGGAGTCTCCTTGATGGGATAAGTCTGAAAGGTAAAAGCCGTAGTCGATATACCTCTGCTCAAAATTTTTGTGGCCGTCCACCCAAGGCTCAGTCAACCATTCCGCTCGCCCCAAGAAGGACGGCCTTCTCTGCATCATGCCGACTATCATGACATAGTACCTCGTGGATTCGAGGATTGTCTGCGTAAGCGGTGAGTGGTGACATCTCGGGCCACGGAGCTCCAGGATTCGAGCAATGCCCTGAATATGATTGAACCAGGAAGTCATGTTTTCGGAGGTAGCCTCAAAGGCCTCGTACAAGATCATACATCGTGCAGCAGCTAGAGTCTCCTCATGACGCATCAGAATCGGGTCATACAGCGCTTGCTGCATCAGGCGCAGCGCCTGGCCATATACCTGGTGGCCTTTGATGACGGTTGCTTGGTCGTCGTTCAGCCTTCCTAGACGAATGCATGCCAAGGAAAACAATGCTTGCCGAAGAGTTTCGGTTGGGAAGGTGATGCGGAGGGAGTGATACAGCCAAGCTGGATCAGCAGTCTTGCTTGGATGTTTCAATGATCTTGAAGCGTAGCTCTCGTAGAACGCGGAAATCAGTTGGTCTTCGAGTAAACACTCGCTCGACGGTGAACGAGCCAGTGGCGGTATGTGCCCAGAGTCTGTGGGGGCTGCAGCAGTTGAGGCAGGACCAGCATGAGTCTCGTCCAGAGGCTTTCGCTTCTGTAGACCTTCTTGGCCTCGATTTATGAACACGGGGTATCTGGCGTAGCCTTCGCAGTGTCTCCCTGACGTGGTGCATCTTTGACAGGAAGGCTTTGCCAGATCGCACTGAAGAAGAGATTAGCCTTTCAATTCCGGGCCTCTGGTGATCCAACGGTACGTACTCGAATCTTCCTACGCCTGCAGGTGGTGCAGCCCTGTGACCTTCCTGGAATGCCGACCATGTTTACATTCTGATATTGGTGAAGGAGGTGCGCCGATACAAGAACTCCAGAAGGGCCACCTCAGTGAGAGAGCAAAGAAACCAGAGGTGGTCATCCTGGCTCAGCCTCAAGAGGTCACCGTCATGATTCCCTTCGTTGGGCTACGGGAGCTGGAACATGTCCAGGACGCTCATCATCGGACGTTTCGGACATGTCCAATAATGGGCGATGGTCCTAATGATGTTCACAGATGCCGTTGATCTAGCATCATCCTGATCTTTGAGCTAACCAAATTGTGGTGCCAAGTCCCGAAGTCCCTATGACTGGAGGAAGAAGATCATTGGATGAATTCAGGAGCGACCAGACTTACAACTACCACGGGAGGCTGCCACAAATAGACTCATTCAAGTTCCAATTGTCTATCATCGTGAGAAGGGGTATCTATCACTCGCCAAGCGCTCAGAAAAGATTCCAAAACTGCACAGAATAGCCGCCCAAACCCAGCCAACTCCATCTCGCTCACACTTAATAAATATATGGTGGCGGGGCATACTGTAAATCCTCCTCAATATACCCCAGCAAAGGGTCGAAAGTGCACCGACTGAGTATCGCCGCTGGCTTTGCAGTACGAAGGGTGACCGGAAGGCTAAACTCCGCGTTGTACGCAGTCTTGACATTGTCGTCATTACTCATTTCAAACTTCATCACCAGGTCGAGTGTGTAGGAAATACTCAAGAGGTCCGTCGATATTGATGGGTGTGTAGCCGACTCCGGCAGAAGGAGATTGAGCTCCATTTGCGTGGTATAAGATGAGTCTACCAATGTCGAGTTGTATGGTGGTGGTAGCGTCAGGGCGAGCTTCTGCGTTGATACCGTGTCGGATCTGACCATAGACTCTACAGCCGAGGATCCAGTACTGAAGACCCTCCGTGTGAACCATTGCGTTTTGATCGAGCACTTCAGCGAGTCTGACAGCAACGATTGTGCTTGTCGCCGCGCATTCGGAGGAAGCCTGACGTTCACCGAGACAGGAATCGTCAACCTCCGACACCCTGTGGCAAGTCTGGACGAGTCCGAGACAATGAAACCCAGCTTCTGGGGCATACTCACCGACACCTCCGGTTGCAAGTGAGACCCGAAGTAGCGCAGCGACCGCCTCTGGGGCTTTGCCATTTGTTTGAGACTCCCAGACTGCTCATTCGATGACACTTCAACTTGCAAGGGTGTGTGTAGCGAGGAGACATCGACAGGGCAGCTTAGTCGTCGGACGACGTGGCCAGATGCTGAATGCACGAATTCGGCTTCGAGCTGGTACACCACGTCGCACCGTCCCTCAACCAAGTGTCTATCCCTGATCGCTGTCACGCGTGTGATGTATGTGGAACCTGTCAGGGACATGGAGGGCATGAAGCCGTCGACGTCGCCGTCGCCGTGGCAGGATGATTTGTTCTTGCGTGCTCCTCTCGTTGGAGCCGATGATGGTAGGGGACAGGAGAAATCGAGATGTTGCTCTTCAGTCAGTTGGCGAGACGCGGAGTATGCGGGCTTGAAAGCGAGGGCCGACAGGACTTCGGTCGATGGATTCAACTTTTCAACTGCCACTCTCGACCCGATTGTGCTTCGAATTGCACCTTGCAGTCTGATCTTGACCTGGTCGAAGTGTCCATCCTGGTTGTGTATTGCGATCCGGGCGTGCAACCTTAGATGGGGTGAAGCGCTGGATTTGTCTTCGATGCTTGAGAACGTCTCCTCTGCAGCGGACACGCCGAGGACGTGTATCGTTGGTGTCGACATTTGATTTTTTTTCCGCAATCAGGCTGAACGTGGAGATTAATAATACAACAAGTTCAATGTCTTGAGGAAATTTCTGTGAATCTTGTCGTGACAAGTCCAGGGTATTTGAATGGCAGAGTGAGGCAAGTCTAGTAGCCTTGCTGCCTTGTTTCAGGGATATAGGGGGCGGCTGAAGACGCGTCTTGCTGCCCAATCCAAGGTGATTTCCTAGGCAACGTTGAACTTGAACCTCTCACCTTTGAGTTGACGCCCAACGCGGGACGCTCGCCATCTTATATTGTGGACCGTGGGCGCCATACTTGTTCAGGTTTGTGACGCCTCACGAAAATATTATTATTGTAAAATAATTCCCAAGCGAGGCGCTTCAGTATCCACGGCGAAACGAATATGCGCTGCCAAAATTGCTTGCCGAATTTCAGGCGGGTGCGCCTTTATCACCAAAAAGCGCCATCAGCACCTATCACAGAAAGCCGCGGAGACAAGATCCAGCGTTCCTCCTTGGCCGGGCACTGGAAAAGGACGGGCCAGACCAGCTGCATTGGGCATGCGAGTGCGAGATGGGCACGTGTACTTTCGGTTCTTCGCTTGGATAAGCCGTAAAGGGCTAGTGACAGCAACTCTCGCCCTCGCAGATCTTGAAATGGCTAGCCGCATAACAATGAACAAGGTCTGGCTTCAACGCCTCAGCCTTGTCCACGACAACGCTTTCTGAGTACCATCCGGTTGACTCAGACAGAGCTGAAGATCCCCAATTCGCCGCTAGCAGCGACCACCTGCCGGGCTCAATATGCCCACTACAGCCTCGCCTCAGTCCCCATCGCATTCTCCCAACTCTCCTTCCCCTGGAAATATTCAATTTTCCTGCCAAGGTGTCGTCTCCTCAACCACTCACTCGCCTTCTCAGGCACGTCTTTCTCGTCGTTTTGGGGCTGCAAATCAATATCTCCACCTTGTAGTCGGCCGAGCTTGACATCATGTCCCGGTCGACAGAAGTAGACGAGACTATATCGAACTTCGTCCTTTTGTGCGCCGGGGGGAGTAACCACACGATGCAGATTACTCCGCAACCGACCAGCCGTAAACTTGACCATCGCATCGCCAAGGTTGATGATTGCGCAGCCTGGCATGGGTTTGACGTAGACCCAGTCCGAAGTATTCGGCAGAAGAACTTGAAGACCACCGATCTGGTTGAAGAGAATGGTTAGTGAGCCGAAGTCCGTATGCTCTCCTAGAGCTGGGTTTGGTGTTGCGTCCTGTGGCGGCGGAGGTGCGCGGATGAACCGGGTATGACAGCCCGAAGGTTGTTCAAGGCGGTGGAGGTCCGAAAGGATGCTCGAGCTAGGTAAATTGAGGGCGCGTGATAACGAGGTGAAGAGGACTTGCAGTACCGCGTCGTTTTGTTGGACGTAAGTTTGGAGCAGATTGTGGTTCGAGGCAATAAGCCCTGGTTGTGGCAAGGCTTGCTGGCTGATGCTAAGGATGTCGTCTTTGGCTATGTCTGGGACCCAAGGTAAGCATGAGCATAGAGAACTCTCGATACTGGACTCCAGCTTACTGTAAATCTCGTTCCTGTCGAGCGTCCCTTTACCGTCGATGACCTCGGCGCCCATAGCCTTGTAACCGTAATACTTTCCCTCCTTCGCAAAGTTGTACTTGTTCTTCTCCACCAATGGCAGAGCAAACATATCGCGCTCAAGCTCGAACAATCGGCTGGCACTGGCCAGGAGGCGTTCACCTTCAGGTGACCCGCGCATATCGAGGTAGAAAAAGCCCAGATATCTGCTGGCATCATATAGCCTCTGCACCTCTGCAGAGTCATTTGCGATGAGTTTGTGAAGATGAAGGGTTGTTAGCGGCGCGGTCGGCACGTTGTCCGGGAATGGTACTTGCGCCATTGTTGATAATACCCCTGTTGCCAACGACTGACCGTCGATGTTGACCTTGGAACCTACAGTCTTAAGATCCTGTACGCGACAAATTTGAGGTGGGAATAGCAGCTGGGTACGAAGCCTAATCAAGCCACTTGAGTTCCAGTAACTTACATATGCATGACACCTCCGAGAGGAGCAAGAGATGGGAGATGAGGACTCCATCCAATCGACACTCTCTCCAACTTAAGCGGCGATCGTCGCAGTAAAAGGCCAGCCCGGCCATCATGCCGAACATCTTCTCCTCATACTGAATGATGACCGCGACACACAGTAGGCTGCTTTCGAAGAGATGGGGAGATGCATAGGAAGAGGATGGCGGCAAGTCTCCACGCCGAGGATTAATAGGCTATTGCAAGCCTCGGGGTCTGAATTTAAGCGGTTCTGGGCGCACGCCTTAGCGGTTTCTTGAACTCTAGGCGTCTATTTCGGCTCCAATCAACCCATTCGAATGGCGCCATCATGCTGGCGCTCATGAGGGGAAACCCGCCGGAGATGGGGGGCATCATGGGGGAATTTTGTGGAGGCTCACTAGGCTTCCACGACTGATTTCTATCTAACGTTTTCGCTGCGCCCCATACGAGTACTACAACCAAACCACAAGGCCAAGATGAGATCGACATTCCTCGTATAACATGATGGGACTGGGACATGTTGGACACAATTGGAGTAACCAAGAATGGAAGGCCGTAAGTATCATCACCAAAAGATCTTCTTAAGTATCGCTCAAGTCCCGTCACATGCACATGTAAGTCCGACCTCTTATTCCACCTCCTGTTCGCAACCGTCCGAGTACTGTCCCTAGTCTTCAAAATGGCCAGCATATCCAGGTCGCACGAAGTGCGCGAGATCAACGACGCAGGGAAAGTCGCCGACATCCTTCAACAGGTCCACGATGAGAAAGACGCCGCCGCGGTCCATGACGAGTTGGCTCGTTCCAAGGCCGGCGGGTACATTCCTCAGACCAGCGAGGAGAAGCATCAATCTCAGGCCTTGAACCGCAAATTCGACATATTTTTGCTTCCAGTCTGCGTGATGATATATCTCTTGAACGGCCTCGATCGGTCGAATCTGGGTAACGCGCAAACAGGAGGCTTTACCAAGGATTTGGGCATTCCTGCTGACACCATCAACACCGCGACGTCGCTGTTCTTCTGCACCGTGAGCCTTAATTCCCCTTCTTCTGCACCTTGTCAACCCAGATGCAGTGTTGCTGACGGCGCCGGCTATATCACAGTTCGTCCCCTTTCAACCCATCTCCACCGCCATCGGCAAACGCGTCGGCCAAGCACGCTGGCTCAGCTTCATCAGTTTCGGCTGGGGGATCCTGACCCTCGCCCACGCCTTCGTCAAGACCAAAGGCCAAGTCATCGCTGTGCGGTTGTTGATCGGCGTCTTTGAAGCCGGCTTGTATGTCTCTCACCGCAGCGCCTGTCAAACTGGTGAAGCAGCAAACAAACTGAAGCTCCCCATTGTTTCCCCAGATCGTCCAGTCCTCCGAAAGCACTGCTAACGCCACGAACAGCTATCCTACGTGTGTATCGTATCTCTCGACATTCTATCCTCGCTTCGATCTGGCATACCGCATCGCCCTGTTCTACGGGTCATATGCCGTCGCCGGCGCATTTGGCGGCCTGATAGCCTACGGCGTGTTCCACATTGATGGAAGCCTGTACAGCTGGCAATACCTGTTCATCATCGAAGGGTCGATCACGCTGCTCGTCGCCATCATCACGCCGTTCTGGCTTGTCGCGGGGCCGAAACAGGCGTGGTTCTTGAAGCAGCATGAACGTGAGTATGCCGAACGACGGATGGTGATCGACTCCGCCGCCAATCTCGATTCGACGTACAAGATCACCAAGCGGGATATCCTTGAAGGCGCAATGGATTGGAAACTATGGTGTGTGCTGCCATGGAATATCCTGGCCAGTATCGCGCCGCAGGGTTTTACCATTTTCTTCCCGATCGTGGTCAAGGTGAGCAACTCAATTTCAATGCCCAATCCCCGATCCTCAGGTTTTCCCACGGCCACGAGCTGACCCGGCATGTCATTCAGGGCTTGGGATATTCCGGTGCAACGGCAAAGTAAGTACCAGCAAGCGCGTGTCTAGCAGAGATTCGATGCTGACGATTGCTACAGCTTGATGACTGTCCCTCCATACGTGGTCGGAACCGTGGTCCTCCTGATTGTCGCCGCCTCGTCCGACCACTTCCACGAACGCACACTGCACATCCTCTTCGGCATCACAGTCGTCATCATCGGACTGATTCTTGACATTGTCCTTCCGCTAGAAAACGTTCACGCCCGCTATGGTGGCCTCGTCGTCCTTCTCGCCGGCACATTTGTCGCCGCACCCATCACCGTCGCTTGGTTGGCGGGCAATACGCCAGAGCCCGGCAAGCGCACATTCGTCCTCGGCATCAACGGCTGGGGGAACCTTGGCGGCATCATCGGTAGTGAACTGTACAAGCCCAAATACGGTCCCGATTACCACTTCCCGCTCAAGGTCACGGCAGGCTTGATCGGCGTCGCGTGGGTCGGATATGCTGCGTATCATTTCGAGCTCAAGTTTGCAAACAAGTATAAAGCTCGCAAAGTGGCCCGGATGACACCTGCCGAGATCGAGGAAGAAAACAGAAGCGAGAAGAGGTATGCCGATCGTAAATACACCTTTGTCTACTCGCTGTAACAGAACGGAGAGTGGATTGGAGAGTGATACTAGTATCTGTCCAAAGCACGTAGCAGATCCAGTTCGAGTAGAGCTACTAAATCAAATATCTCAATTAAGTACAATTGCATCTCAGTTCAATAGTTGAGAGACAGTCATGTCCAATTCAATCCTAGATTTATCATGGAGAGCCAATCAAGCACCCGCAAAATACTAGTAGTTACCGAGTAGGATACTTTCTCAAATTTGCGCCCCTAACGCCATGCTTTTGACTCTGCCGTATCAGCTACCCATCCAGCAGGGGAGAGCATACTAGTAATAGCTCAAATTCCCAAATCCACGGCTTCTGGAGTCCGCAGTGAGATTTGTAGAGGAGCTTTCGTGAGACGTCTCAATTGGGCCCAAGAGGGTGAATTTCCACCTTGTGCACTTTCAATTGAGGCAACGAGGAATCCTCCGGCGGGCCAAATTACCAATGTCCCAGATCAGTCGACTTCCCGGATTTCAGAACCCCAGCCCCATGCCTCTCGCAGTTCTCTGACTCGTTGCGCAGTGGATGCTCCCGTCTCTTTTTCAATATTTCCCAGCAATTCCAGAACCACGAACCTGTCTTCTTTCTCTTCGAAGCACAGCCCAGCCAGGTGAAGTGAATGGACCATCTGTCTACTCACAGCTGGGGGTGGCTTGCCCAGGGCGATGCCGCAAATCTGGCGACTATGATGTTCCGACTCTTCCGAGACTTTTCTGAACATACGTAGCCGGTTGGCCATGAACCTCGAATCGCTTTCGTCCACCGGCTGCTTAAGAAGGAGCAATATCTGCGCAAAATGGTAAAGTTGTAGTGCTGCCGCGCACATGGGCACGCTGAAGAAAATCCGTGTAAATCGTGGTCTGGCCTCCGGAGGTTGCTCGTATGGATGTTGAGCCACAGCACCCATCATTGCGTACGGCTGGAATGTAAAGGGCAGGTTGTCATACCAATCCTCCAATTGCCGGCGTAATTGTTTCCATCGAGTAATTCGATTCTGCACTGGCGTGGGTGTGCCGGTCTCTGAGGGCGACCGGAAACCCAGCGTACCAGGACTGTCAAAGACGCTTGGGGTGCCTGATGAGTTGTTTGCCGCCTCGTCCTGAGGAGCAACGAAATTCATGATCCGTAATACTATCCAAATGAGAGTACAAGCCACCATGTCTTCGCGGTCCCCTGGCTGGTATGACACAATAGAATTAACTGGTGTCGAAGGATCACTATAGGTTAGCGTACCATCATCAGTTACGGGTAGGCCCAGGGCTTTCCACATAGTCAGACTGTCAGGGTCCAACCGGGTCTTGGAACGATTGACATAAGCTGCCAAATAGTCTGCTCGTGCAAAGTTCCAGAATGCTGCTCGGCTGGCTTTCAATGAGATGAACGGATTGGCCCTGGGACTGGGGTTCGTAACCGCCTGTGGAAGAATTTTGGTATCTAACAGCGCTTTGAACCCGTCAAGGTGCCTATCGCGTTTCGTCAGTCAAAGGCAATAGGGAAGATAAAGTATTACGTACTGTGACCAATCCTTCGTCGGGTTGTCCAAGGACTCATACAAGGAGAAAACTGATATGGCGGCGACCAAAGCCTCCATGTCTGCTCCAGCAGACGACTGCTCGCTTATGCGCCGCCTTTTGTTGGAGCCACTGATTGCGGACGGCTCTTTATTGCCGGCATCGGGAAACATCCTTGTGGCATTATATCTGGAGGCATGTCCAGTCAGGTCATTGCTGGAGTCGCTCAACCAGCGTTGCAAGAAAATCCTCAGGTAGGATATACCCCTATCGTAGTAGTTTGCCGCCTTATAGAACCAATCGGTATGCTGCAAACTACCTTCTTCCCCCAACAACGGCACGAGATGCTGCAAGTCGTGTTTGGACACGCCTCTGGCCAGAAGCTGACCGATCTGGTTCGCAGCGACAGCCGCCATGGCGGACCTTAGCATTACGTTTTGGACTGCTTTCAACGGTACTATTCGGCTGAAGTAGGTATCCAGATCGAAAAGGTCCATTCTGCTTGACGTCAGCTGGGGGCGAAATCAACATCTCCGCTGAGATGGGACTTACGAAGGCGATACTGCTTGTACAAAATGCCTGGTCAGCGCAGCCAATTCCGTCGTGCGTTCGTGTAGATACTTCTGGCTATACTCCGGTCGCTTCCGTCCTCCTTCAGAGCTGTCATAGACTGACGACCTCCCGCTGAGAGAGGCATAGTCGTTGGTGAGCAGGTCCTCGTCGGTTTCAGGCTCGTTGGTGTCGGTAAGGATCACTGGAAGACCTGGGATAAACCCACAGGCATTGTTGCCGTTGGCGTAATATGTGTCAATGTCTAGGTCGAAGTAGTCTTCGCTGACATAGGTATCGGTCTCTGATGGCGCATATTGCGGTTTGCCACGCAACAACTTGGCTGTGCCTTGTTCTTGGCCGTACTGGAATTGGTCCAGTTGTTGCGGAGTATGCTGGTTACCGATCGAAGGAAGTGAAACAGGCCGGCTGGCTGGTGGCTGAGGAGATGCAGACGCAAAGAATGGTTGAGGTGGCTGGCCAGAAAACACGTTGAAGCCTGGACTTTGTGCTTGACTAACACCGAACAGAGGATATTGAGTATTTGGCCCCGATAATCTGGGGCTGAGTGATGCTATGCCCGGGAGAGTGAGGGGAGTCGAGATTGGCGGTGAAATGATGTCCGGAAGAGCGTTGTTGGCATGGCCTTGGGTTGGAAACCCCTGGTGTGGAGGGGTGTTGGTCTGTTGAGGCTCTTGTTGCGTAATTGGGACTATAGTACTTGCGGGAGGAGTGTTGACAGGCCTCCTCGAGAGATCTGGCATAGGTTGATAATTGCCATCATACTTCCTTCGGACCTTGACACCCTCATCCAGGAATTTGCGCTCGGTATCATAGCCAGTACATGGTCTGCCCAATTTCTCGCATCGTAGACACCCCGGAATTCTCTTATCACACTAGTGGCCGTGAGCGACGAGAACAGCCGTGGGATAGTACCGGATACTCTTACCTTGACCCGGCGTTGCCTGCAGGAATGACAGGCTCTGTCGGACACAGCTACGCCATCAGAAGCGTTGGCTTCCATGCGCGGAGCGACTCCTTGTTGCTCGAGAGGGGATTGAAAGGTCAGAGGGGCAAAAGACTCCGGAGCAGTGGCATCAACAACAGTTCCCCAAATCGGCCTGGCGGTAAAGGGTACAAATCAAGGAAACTCAGACGAAATAACGTTCCAGGCTTGGACAGCGGGCGAGTATGGAATTGAAATGAAGGATAGATGATAGGATCTGAGCGGGCGGAGAAAGAAGGTGGATGGAAGGTGGTTTGGGCTGACTGAAAAGGAAAAGACGGAGCGAAGTGGCATTGTAATCGCCACGTGATTGCTGACAAAGTTCATGCGGTGTAACGTAAATGCACGTGACCACTTCTGCACGTGATCCACCATTCCGGCGTACCGGCTTGGTTGAGTTGTTGAGTCTCTTTTTGTGCTGACACAAACGAGCAATTTCTATCACTCAAATGCCTCCCATCAAGCTCCAAGCTCTTCAATTCGTCAGCTGATACTAGTATCGGTGGAAACTGTCACGGAAGGCAAGAGTTCGCAAGAGCATAAAGTGGTCTGATCGCCCTCGACTCCCTCTTCTGGTTCTTTTTCTCCTTCTTCCCTCGCCTTTCGCTGATGGCTGCCGAATCAGGCTAGACAAGGCGATGAGATGTCTCTCACCATCCAGAGAGTAAGCCGAATCCTTTGGATTGGGTAGCCCGTTGATATTGATGCTGATGCTGATGCTTGTCCTAGCTGTTCATCTATCCTGTCAAATCTCTGCCACCAGTGCAAGTCACTTCCGTCGAACTCACCAATGAAGGTCTTCGCTTTGATCGATGTTTCGTCCTGGTGACTCCTCCCAAGGACAATTCACGCGAGGCCAAATTCTTGACCATCAAAAAGCATTTCAAGCTCATGCTATTTAAACCCACCATTGACGACTCCTGGACCAAGCTGACCATCAGTCACATCCACGCCAATCCACCGTCTTCAATCACCGTCCCTCTTACTCCATCCCCATTGTCGCTGCTTCAAAGCAAGACCTTCGAAGTCAGCATTTTCGGTACGACGGCCATTGGCATTGATCTAGGCGAGGAATCGGCTTCATTCTTCTCCAAGCATCTCGGTCAAGATGTACGGCTCTTGTCCATTGGAGGCACAGGACGTCGTGAGATTCCCGGGGCTGCCTACCTACCCAGTCAGCACAATGCCCTCTCCTTAGCTCTGAGAGAGGGCCTCCAGCCTCAGCGTATCCGGTTTGCGGATGCTGCTCCCTTGCTCATTACTTCTACGGCATCAGAGGAAGACGCTCGGTCACGTCTGCCCAAGGAATGGCAGCACGAGGACATCATCGTGCGCTTTAGGCCAAACATCCATGTGGATGTCAAGGGTCAACTACCAGCATACGATGAGGATAATTGGTCCTCACTCCTTGTTCGATCCCAATCCGATGAAGCACAGGAAGTCACCATCAAGTGTATCTTCCGCACCGTGCGCTGCCTTAGTCTGAACGCTGATCCCGACACTGGCGAGATGATACATCGAGATCGACAGCTTTACGGGCTACTAGCTAGCGACAGGAGAGTCAACGACAAGTTTCCCCGTAAGTCTATCCCTACCTGATGAACATATTTAGTTTCGGTCTAACAAACTCCCAGACAAACCTGTGTTCGGTCAATACGGCTTTGCTGGACCATCGGGTGCCATCCTGCGCACTGGAGACCAAGTTTTTGTAACCGAGCGAAAACAGCGGACATAATAGTCGGATGACCAGCCACATTCTCCATTTACGGAGTCGAATCGACATACCTCGTTCCTACATACAGTTCCTGCGTGCACGTCGCATACTGTGCCACCTGAGTCTTCCTGCCGCCGCACCGTCACTACCCAGGACTTGATCGTCACATATACCCCGCGCAGTAATTCAGTGTGACAGGGTCAGCAAGGTGCGCTCCGCGAGTCCACAGCAGTGCAGTGTCCATGGGCAGGACAGCACGACAATTCGCAGACCCGACAGCCATGGCCTTGCTATCGAGACACTTGCCAAGCTCAACGTCACAATGACCGACATACCTTCCTTGAACGAGCCCTGGCTACCTTCTGTGTAAAACGGCTACGGTCAAGCAGGTCGCAGAAGAGCAACAACGCTGTGCGATGCTAATACCTCAGACTACGACCATTGTCGTACTAAGCCACAACTGTCCCCAACAGATACGGCCATTCGAGAAATGACTTGAGAACACGGCTTGACCACCAATGACAACATCCAATATGAAATCATTAACGAACACGACCCATTATTTAAAAGCCCATATGGCTCGGACACAGTGGTCATGATTCAACGCCGAACTGGATCAATAGGTCCATACGAATCTATTTCCATATAATGCTTTATAACCATCATTAATCTCATCAATGGGTATCATCACGGCCGTGATCGGTCTATCCCGGCCCTATTGTCCGGCAAATGTTGCTGCATCTGTCCATCTTGAACTCCTGTCGCTCGGTGCAAAATTGACAATTCTCCCATTTGCATCATGTCTCACCCAAATGGACTCTCCGGCCTCACCACGCCGCGTCCCTCCTTCCACTTCCGTTCCTTCTCTCGATCAAACCTCCAAATACCATTGATGCCTTTCAGTCTCTCGACCTCGCCGTCATGGCCCACCATCTCGAACAACCGCTCGATGACTTCTTTATTCTCGCCATCCAGGTCCGGCGTCCGATTGAAGAACATGCTCTCCCACTGCTGGCCCTGTTCCTGCTCTTGTTCCCTCATGCGTCTCTGCGCCTCCTCGAGCTTACTCTTCTCATTTACGATAGTCGTCTGATCACCCCGGCGGATTGCATCAAACGTCTCCTTCCACGCCCGTCGACTTTCCCATGGGCTCTGCTTCTCGACAGGCGCTATCGTCGCCGGCACAGGCTGGTTCTTGGCGTCCGCTAGGTCAAAGACCTCGATCTCGTGGCCGTGCGTGTTGTATATGCTGAACCGGCTGCTCCAGTGTCCGCCCATCATGTATATGGCGTCCTTGGTTATATCGTCCGTCCGGTACACGCTGGCCTCAAAGACGTTGCGCTCCCCACCCCACAGTTTTTTTGGGATGAATTTCATCTCGGCCGTGAAACCAGTGGAGCTGATGATCTTGTATGTGTCGCCGAGTTCGGGCCAGGGGACGCCTGTCAACACACCCCGTGCCCGTACATCGGGTAGCGGAAGCAGGTACGTCTCGTTGTACTTGTCGACCGTCAGCAGGGCATGGCCAGATTGGCGAATGATGATCGATGTGCCGGACAAGGTTGTTTGTTGCGTGGAGTAGGCCTCGGCGTGGACGCCATGCTCATCGGACGACAAGTAGCATGCCGTGGTGGGTGGGTGATGGGAGACTTGCTCGCTTATCACCCGGACTGTGGAAGAGGTGTCCTTTTCCGAAGACAAGTCATGGTCGGTATATTCACACAAGAACAGTTCGCCAAGGAACGGGTTGAGCGGCTTCTTCAGGCCCTCTTTGACGGTCCGCCCGACGTAATATTGTCGTTGGAGCGAGGCGAGGTACAACTTGAGGACGGCCAAGCACCGCTTTTCAGGCGAGGTCTCATGTGCGGGTGCTGTGAATAGTGATGGTCGTTCGGCCCAGTAGCTGGGGAATTCGGTGAGAGATTGAGGGGCGAGGATGAATGGCGGGGCAGTGATGTGTGAGATGTCGCCTGAGACTGTGGCTAGGAAAGAGAGGAAGTCTCTTAGGGCGGATACATTGCCCAGCCTGGCGACCATTTTGTGTTAGTTTCGACTGTCGACTAAAAGTGTGGTGTAGAGAATCAGTCGTGGAATATCGTGGATCAAATGTTTATAGTGACGGCACTTGATTGGGGGGAAATGGAAGAGTCACGAGCGACGGTAGCGAGATATAAAAATCTTGTGGCAAAGATAGAACGTCCAAGAACTGGGTGGCGTGGAAATTCGGTGAAAGCTTTGGGACTGAGGGACATAAAAAGAAAACACTCGGGTATTTGTATCTTCTCGTATTCAATAGAAGGGAGAATGGAGAAAGGGACCAGGAACAGCAACGAGGAAAAGGAGTGGAAGATAATGAATGATCAGGCTCACCTTCCATCACTTGGTGTGTGGCTCTGGCTTTGGCGACTCGCATCCGAATCCCAGACCGACGAACCATCCGACTGTTCAGATTCGCTTTTCTCCCTGCTTCTTCTGCGTTTCATCTTTACTCGCAGTCTGTCCATATTGGCGCTAGATAGGAAAGACGGGGACGGGAGCTTCGTTATCGTCCACCAGCCTCACGGGTTGTCACCGGCCGCGCGTCCAACTGGCGTAAGCGGAGATTCTCCTGGGTTAGAGAACGGTTTTTCGAAACAAAGGTTAAGCGTCAAGCGATGCGAAAGGGAAAGGGAAAATTTGTTGAGATATTTGGAGCGTTTCAAAAATAGCAAAACCCTGGTCGCTGGTCGGCCTGTGTCACGTCGAATGCCTGACGATGATGAAACGAATAGAGAAACACCAACCTATCACCGTCGGGCAATGACCACCCAGGATAATGTAAGCAACGGCTACGAGCATGTGAAAAGGTCGTGATGGTCGTGATGGTCGTGATGGTCGTGAACGGCGTCCACGAACCGACCAGATTCTTCCAGCGACGTCCCATCCGACAAGAAACGATAGCCTTGTAGCGAATTGCTGTGCATCGGGGAGCAGGAAGAGGAGACCAGATCAGATCACGCGTGCCGGCGACTTCTTCCGAGTTCTCGTATGAAAATAAAAAAACCACTGCCATCTCTTGACCATCTTACGCACAAGACCATCTCTTTGTTCATCTCAGCTCACTGTGGCGACTGGAGTCAACCTTCGCACCACACCCATCTTACATCCGGTATGTCCTCAAGCCATTGAGCACGCAGCTTTTCAATTTCGTGCGGATGGATGACGATCCGAGCGATCTCCAGACTTTTCGAATATGGTTAAGTTTACGCGGAATGCGAGCGAGGCTGTGCATTGCTGTGAGCGATTTTCCCAGTAGAGTGGATTCTGTGGACAATGCGTGGTGATTTTGGCAACTCGCACCCAACTCGAGCATAATCAGACTCAATGAACCGAGGTTGAAGAGTCTTGATATCTCTGTACACCTGGTTGCTGATAATAATGGTATCTCTAGCCATTCTCCAGACGCTGTGGTACAATGTAGTTGCCTGCTATTGAGACTCCCTAGTCGCATAAACACTCCACACATCGCCATCGACAGCCACTCAACAAGACCAGCATGATTTAAAAACGACGCAAACCACAATCGCTTCTTCAGCTGCGATTCATAACATCATGTCCACATGCCAATCGACGCCATGTTGAGCCCGACAATGCTTCTTCAAACATACCAATTAGGCGATAGCCTCTTCAATCGTCTATGAGATCTATGACAACTCTTGGTCTCCGCAAAGGTGGTGCGATCTCTTGCAGCTCCTGCTCGTCATCGGGCCTCTCGCTTGCGCTTTACAGGTCCTCCAGTCGCAGAAGTGCCAACCACGTCCTCATCCAGCTGCAGACGAGCACGCTTCGCAAGAACCAAGAATGTTATTCCCATCTTCTCCAGTAGAGTCTTCACGCTTTCGCTTGTTGTTGTCGTCGAACAAAGGTGAAGGAGGAATCGAGGCCCGCGGTTCTGCTTTGATCCTCGGAAGGACTTCGTATCGACCTAGTTGGTCAAGAGGCGCCCAGTTCGACTTCCGCTCCGTTCTGATGCCGCCTTCGCGTGTCGGTACAAGCGTGGTATTGCTGTCAAGGTCGATGATGCTGCCGGCTTGACTTCCAGACTCCGCCCGAGCCAATCTCTCCTGCTTCGCGTCAGTTGCCGGATACATGTTGCCGCAGAACCAACTGACCTCCAATTCCATGATGCGCAGGTTACGTTCTCTTTCTCGTTGCTTGGTGATTCGCAGCATATCTTCAGTGCGTTGCAGAATGAGAGCGGAATCTGGCGGTGGCGCCGTCGCTCAGCTAAGAAGGAATACATCCCAGGTGTTGAAGGATCTCTTTACAAAGTCAATGTTGGGCGCGATTATAATGTATCATCACTTACTTCTGTTTCGGTATAGGAAGAAGAATTCATAGGGTCTGCCGTGATTTCCCTTGATCGGAATGTGATCCTCATACTGAAGTTCTGGTGGTGAAGTGGGGGTCCGTGAAGAATAGCTGGCAACTCATTAGCACAGCCCTGTGGCGAGAAGATCGCTCTCATACTGGACATTGTTCTTTATTTCCTTTCCCTTGAGAAGCCTCTCGGAGAGCTCATCCACAATCCTGGGCATTTCCTCGTCGAACACGTAGGGTTTGTTGCGTTTCTGTGATTTGGCACGGTAGACTGTCAACAAGGTCCGTCGGGGAGAAGCCTTCGGGCAACGGGGTATCCTCTCCTGGCGGCGGTCAGTATGCGGACTCTGAATCAAAGGCTGAACTGCTCACCAAGTCCAAGCGCGCCGAACTCATATTCATAGTCATGCCACGTCCCTGTGCTCTCATCCTTCCAAGGAGTGGATACCCATTCTCGCTCAACGGCCTTCACTAATGTGCCTCCATGAACATCGCATGCAGAATAGCCTACAGTTTTAAACAAGAAGGAATCGTCGTCATCGACCTGAAATTTGTAGTACACGAAAGCTGCGAAGCGAAACTGGAAGCCAGGCAGGAATGCCATTCTGATTTGGAATTTCTGGCCAGCTTCTACTTCCACGTAGCGCGTCAGCTTCTGGTCTGGCTCCGCTTCGCCATCAGGAGGATGATATTCCACCAAAGGCTGGCCATCCACCAGTAGGCGAACGTCGATAAAGTCTTTGGACGGCATGGTGGGAAAAGTGAGCTGACGTCGGTAATAGACTTGAGATCCCAAATTTGAACTTGTAAGAGTTGAGGTGCAGATAAGCGGGAGAGGGAAGAGCGAGTGCTGAAAAGAGGCGAATGTGAAGATTGCCGGAATTCAGTGAAGTGATGCACAAGTAACTCTCCCTCCCACAACCTGCCAAGTCCCAATCACTCCTTCTCTGCCTTCTCGCTCAGCTAAGGTAAGCATGGCTGCTACCTTCAATCCTCGGATAGTGGCAGACACTGGTATACTGACGGCATTGTCAACACGACTACCTACCAAGTACGACAGGACACCCTGAAATTTTGCTCCAAGTATGTCCTCGTGACTCCAACATATGGCTTTCAATCAGGCTCACCGAGACCCTTCAACGTCTTCTTGACCATCCTGTCCAGCAATCGACCTGGGAGCCGGAGCAGCCCCCTTTCTATTTCAACAGAACATTCCGAGCTCATGAGATAGACGACCAGAGCTGACTCTCATGATCTCGTCCTCCACGGCAGCGTATTGGGCCCTTTCGAAGAAATCAGACGGCTGCAAAAGCAAAACCCACTTATGGGGAGGAGAATTGTCGTGCACGATTGCCAGCCATTGGTAGAATGCGGTCGTGGCTTCGACCGTGCTGACCTCTGAGCGCCGGCCACTGCAACCACTTTGTCGCAACATCGTAACGTCAAGAAGTCGCAGTCCGCCAGAGCGTTAACCGCTTTATCGGTCGTCGACTGTCGTCTCTACCAATGTAGACGATATCGGGTTTGACCACATACACCTCTCATGTTTTGACAGTCCAAGAAAAGGAGGAGAGGAAGATTGCGAGTGGCCTTACTTTCGGGTAGTCATACCATACGCTCGGTCCTGGACTGCTCGGAGATCAGCGGCTAGCACTGGTTGGCAGTGCCTCACATGCAACAAGGCGTGAGCTGTCAACTTTTGCAATATCTCCACGACTTCTTATCAATCCAAGAATCCAGTCAAAAGCTCCCTCAGCGGACAACATTGGGAGGGACGCGCATTGTGTCTCCTTACCATCGTAGCATAATGCAGACATAGAAAGCAAAGCTTCACCATTGCAGCACATGTTTTCGAACCAAGAGCTGGAACTCAACTACTTTTCGCAACACTACTCGACGGTAAATCTATTGACGGGCTAGATTGTCCACTTCATTTCATTGCGAATCTCCTACAATGTCCGCTTCACCCTCTGAGATCGTGGTGCTAGGCGCAGGTGTCGCCGGACTGACCACGGCATTCGAGGCTCGACAGCAATTCCCTGCAGCGCACATCACCGTGGTCGCAAAGTATCTTCCTGGATTCACCTCTCCGACGGAATATGTGTCGCCGTGGGCTGGCGCGAACTGGCATTCCTTTGAAAAGGAACGCAATCAGTTTGCGGAATACGATGCTGTCTCGTTCGCCAAGTTCATCCAGATCGCCGCCAAAACACCAGAAAGCGGCGTGAAGAGCCTGCCGATGCGCGTGGTCTACGACCACGAAGAAGCACGGCAGAAGCCACTATGGTACGGCGACGTGGTCGGCGGGATTAAAGAAGCCCCCAAACATGTGCTTCCCGCCGGCGCCGTCATGGCCTTGGACATGGACAGCTTCATGATCAACACGGTCGCGTATCTTCAATGGTAAGCCCGGTTGCTCTTTGAACCACTGATTTCTAACGCTACTAGGCTGCAAACACAACTCCTCAAGGCAAACGTCAAATTCATAAGGAGAACGTGCAACCACATCCAAACGCTCATGCAAGATTTCCCGAACGCCAAGGTGTTCTTCAACTGCACGGGTCTCGGCGCTCGCCATCTCGGCGGCGTCGAAGACGAGGCAGTCTATCCGACCAAGGGTCAGACAATCCTCATCGCCGAGCCCAAGAAGCCCCTAGAACGCATGTACATTTCTTCCTCCGCGGCCTGGCCGGCGGGTGAGTTCGCGCACGTTTTTCCACGACCCCTCGGCGGCGGCGTCATCATCGGCGGCGTCCGTCGCGACAACGACTGGACCGCCGAACCAGACATGGAACTGGCGGAACGGATCAAACAGAGATGTTGCGCCCTGGCCCCGGAGTTGGGCAAGCCAGAGGAACTGCAAATCTTAAGCCACAATGTCGGCTTGCGACGTAAGTACACACCTACAATTTGCACCATCATTCGCAGAATTGCAGGCAATCGCATTTTTTGCAGGATGCTGACACGTAAGCCACGGCCCAGCGAGCAGGAAAGGCGGCGCCCGAGTCGAGTTGGAGAAGCGCAATGGGAATTTCCTCATCCACAACTACGGCGCATCAGGCGCTGGATATCAGTCTTCATGGTAAGTGAATGGCATATATGCCCATGTATATACCTACGACCTGGGACCCCCCAAAAAGAAAGACAGAACCACTAACCAGAGAAATCAAGGGGCATGGCCGCACATGCTGTAGACTTGGTGAAGAACCAGTTGACAGCTAGATCTAAGCTATGAATATGAACAGAAGTACTAGTACTTTTGCTCGAACCTGCGGACATGGGGAAATGAATGCTCGTGGGCACGCCACCAGTGAGCCTGCCACTTCCGGCCTGCATGGACTATGTTATGCAAAACTTCGAGCTATGAACGGAAGCAGCTTGCTCAAGCTTGGGCGCATGGGAGCTTGTTCCGTGGTCATCCATTTAGACACATTACGCTTTTCTCCCTGCGTGGACCGTCACACGAAACGCGGACTCAATAAGCTATCAAGCCTACAGAAGATTCAGTATTTTCCAACTCCGAAGCTCGAATGAGAGGAAGCTGCCATGATCCCGTTGAACATGAATCAGAGGTCAAGAAGCTAGGTAGGAAAAGTCGAAGTTGCAACTTCACAAGAAGACTTCAACTGGCCTTCAGTTTCTTACCCATCACTATATTAACCTGCTGAATATCAACGAATTTGGATTCTGATACCGATTGATACAACACTTCCAGCCCTCGCTTGGCCCATTCAGACTTACAAGTCCTTGTCTCCACTGAACCCTTTCCTACCCTCACCCACTTGAACAGTTTCGACCTCCTCACCACTCAATGACCGTGTCTCGGCCGGCCCAAACGTCCCAAAGTAATCCAAATCATCAACCTCCGCAAGACCCGCGATGGGTGACACCTTATTCAGGACAACGTACGTCGAGACAGACAACAGCAAGCCCAGCGGGTATGAAATGTCGTACAAGTTCGACCACCCCGGCAGTGTCTTGGTGGCTCCGTACTTGACAAACTCCGCAAAGCCAGGGACATTGATCCAGACCCCCATTGCCCAAGCCACAAGTGCCCGCCAATTCATGCCTTGCCAGTACCAGTATATACTTCTCGGATTGTTCTCGTACAGGTCGGTAAGCTTGACCAGACGCCTGCGCAGGAGAAAGTAGTCCGCGAACATGACTCCCGTCATCGGTCCCAGGAACACACCGTATCCTCCCAGCACAGTAAGAAATTTACTCGCTCCATTGAGGAGTTGCCAGGGTTGTACAATGAAGGCGAGAGCGGCCATGAGCAGCATGCCTCGGCGAATCGTGAAGAAGCGAGGCAGCAGAGCCGACAGGTCGATCCCGGCGGAAACACCGTTGTTCGCGACCACCATACCGAATTGGGCGACAAGGAATGAGAGACTGGCAAAAGCCACCGCGGCACGAGATCGAGACGAATTGTTGTAGTGTTGCTGAAGAGCACTGAACAAATCGTAAGGTGCCCACAGGAGAGTTCCTTGTTGTTCAGGGAACAGTTGTGCCGCGCAGGATGTGCAGATGATCCCGATGAGCGCAACGACAATCGTGCCCATCGGCACCATGACCAGCTGCGCAAGGATCTGATCTTTCGGCTTCCTCGCGTAGCGGGTATAGTCCGACTGCACAAAGATATGCACACTGATCGAGCTGATGTTTGTGCATATACCCAAGGTCATCATCCAGCCGAGATGGCTACCCTTTGCCTGTGTGATGCCAGTGAGTCCGCTCACGTCGTGAACGAGGGTCCCCGCACCCTTGGCCGTCGCGGTAAACCAGATCAAGCTGACGAAGATTGTCGGAATTACCACCGAGCAGGAGATCAGGAAAGGGATCTTGTACTTTTCCGGCTTGATCCATACGAGGGGCAGATACAAGATCGTGAAGATGATGAAACTTGCGAAATCGCCCGTGGTCATGGTTCCGTTGGCCAGGGGTGTGTCGACTTTGGCGAATGACGGCCAGATCGCGGTCAGAAAGACCCGGACACATTGCCCACCCCAGTATACCTGCGTTGAGAACCAGATGCAGGCCAGGAATATGCGCTGGATTACGATGAAAATGAAGCCCCGTGTGCCCCAGGAGCAGCGCTGGATGATTGGGAAGCCGATGTGCCATTTGGCGCCTGGTGCGCCGCTCGCAACGCACAAAAAGCCAACAATGACGTTCCCGATGATGACTGTCAGCATGGCTTGCCAGACGTTAAGTCCAAGGGCGATTAGCGAGGAGCCAGTGGTCCATCCGCCTATATTGAATGATCCAGTAATCACCCATAGCGTTACGAACTGCCAAGGGCCGTATGTCCGTCTGTGCGGCTCTAGGGGTCGGATATCGAGATTGACATGTTTGGCAAAAGACTCGTCGTTGTTGCCTTTGACTTCGAGGCGCTTGAGGATGCTTCCGAATGCCGCCATATCGACCAGATGATTTCGAATGGAGTAGGAGTCGCAATGCCGGGAAAGACAAGGATCTCCGTGCCCCTTCTTCGTAGGACGTTGCGAGTATTTGTGTGTTTTCGAAGGACGATCCGATATCAGCCAGACACCCGGCGTCAACCACAAATTCGTTCTTCACATTATGGTTATCACCACGATATTCTTCGGTTGCCCCAGACTTTCTTCTTTGGTGGAGAAATCCGGCGTTCAAGACTGGGCAAGTTGGACTTGACGCAGCTAATCAGCTTCTGCCATGTTATCCAGATTTACCAGTTTATCCGCCTTGGGCCAATCACATCAGGAGTTATGAGTGTTTGCCAGCACAAGTTGAATTCATCCGTTTATGCGCTTTAGTCAAGAAGGTATGTCGAGCTGATACAAGATCCAGATTGAGCCGATAAACTGTAGAACGGCAGATTAATGTTCTGTGTTTGTCCTCGATAGCACAAATCGTTCCTTATCTTTGCCGTATTTATTCGAGGCGTTGGCTTGATAACCATTCAAGGACCAAGTCAGGGCTGGAAAGACGTAATCCTTAGTCTGCTGGTCCAGTTAGTCAAGGTAAAGCATCAATTCTCTCGAGACACCTGGCGGCTATGTCTTCGACAACCACAGAAGAGGGCACACCTCGCACAATAACCCTCACCAATGGCAAGACCTTCACATTCGGGTCGAATGCGTCAACGACGGACGAAGCAATTCCTGTTATTGATGTCTCAGGCATGTACAGTGACAAGCTGGAGGACAGGCAGGCGGTTGCTGAAGAGATCCGCAAAGCCGCTCATGGCATTGGATTTCTCTCCATAGTCAACCATGTAAGTATTGGACCATTGTCGCTTCGTTATCCCGACAGGCAACCTGGACTGTACTGATCGAAATGCTTCTCAAAGGGTATTGACATGAGCCTGGCACAGAATGTGCTAGACCAAGCAAAATCATTCTTTGCTCTACCAGCCAAGAAGAAAATGGAAGTGTGCACGGATCTGATCCCGGATGAGTATTGCGGATACCATCCAATGCAGCACTACAACCCCAACGGCTGGAAGCAGCGAGGTTAGTATTGAATATCGCCAGATTAGCCATGGAGAGACTGACCTTGATTGAGATCTGTACGAGGCGTATAATTGGAATTACAATGCCGCCAATGATCCTGAATATCCGGATTCCTCAATTCCGGAAATCAATCTTTGGCCGACGGAGATGCGGGAATTCAAAAAGACGCTGTGCGCATATCAGACAGAAATGATACGGCTTGCTCGCAGATTGACGAAGATGTTTGCTCTGGCGCTGCACATGCCTGAAAATTCGTTTGATGATATCGTCAAAAGGCCAGAGGCAGGGGCGAGGATATTGCATTATCCCCAACAGGAAGCATCCCGGGACGACCAGAATGGGATAGGAGCACACACTGATGTGGAATATTTCACCATCATCACGGCAGACACAGAAGGCCTAGAAGTGCTCAGTAAATCCGGCCGGTGGATCAAGGTGAAACCGATCCCTGGATCGTTCATCGTCAACATTGCGGACTGTTTTATGCGTCAGACGAACGATTTCTTCGTAAGCACGGTACACCGTGTCATCAATGAGAGCGGCAGAGAAAGGTATTCTGTTCCATTCTTCTGGGGCTTCGATCGGCAAAGCGTCCTCAACCCTATCCCAACTTGTGTCAGTGAGGACAATCCAAACAAGTATCCAGTGATGACGGCTGGAGAGTACTATTTGTGGCGGACAAGGAGGCAGAAGACGATGTGGAAGATTGGAGAGGGCAAGGCACAAGCTTACTGATTCAGGCTGAAATCAGAGAAAAGTTAGACATCTAGTACCTGGTTGTATCAGATGATCTGTAGTTGCTCTGCCCAGTCCCAGGGAATACGTTGCAGTAATTCAAGCGGGATAAATATCTCTGGATCGAAAGCTTGATCGTCAGGGATCTCCCCGTCGTAGCTGAGTGTATCGTGTGCCGGAAACTCTGGTTGCTGCGCAGGGTCGAGATAGCAATCAATCTCCTCGACGTATGCACGGAGTCGTTTGCCCGCTTCAGCTGCAGCAGGCAGACAGGTTGCGAGGTTCTCCAATAGCTCGGACATGCACACCCTACGTTGCATTAGCTCCCATGCACAGATATGTGCAGCAGGGGATTCACACATCACCGTTCTCAGGTGCTGATAGTCAGACTTTGCAAGTTCTTTCTTGATGAAGCTGCTAAGGATATGACCCAGCCCGGACAATTCTTGCAACTGGATGGTGTCAGCAATGCACAGCCTTGCGAGGATGATGCGCCCACCATTGCCAAGCCCATGGCTCGCATGTACTCAAGAGGAATAGCAGATATCTCCTCGATCAGTTCGAGGGCTGTTCGGCACGCCTCGTCAAACGTAGTATCATTGGCAGTGAAAGACAGCATTCGTAAAAGCTTGCCGCATTAGCTATAGACCAACGAGGCGAGTTGGACAAGCTTACCTGGTAGGTGGCTATGATGTTCGCAGTCTGGAAGCCACACCGATTCAGCCGGACATCTCGCGACATTCTTTGTGCTTTCTTGAATCGCAAAGGCAGATTGGAATATGCCAAGTCCAACGGCCCTAAGATCTTTTCCTGGGGATCATAGTCGATGAGAAAGGCGGTAGACAGGCAGCGATTCTCTTGGTTTATCGTCATCCGCCGGTTCTTGAAGTAGGCGATAAGGTGCTCAATACCACGATAGATGTCGGTAATGAAGTTCCACCCACTCAACCACTCTAGGTCCTCCAGCGACTCGGTGAGATCTCGGTCTGGCAACACCGGATAAGCGACCGCAGATTGTAGCTCAGGGCATCGTACGGCATGTCCCAGGACAAGAGAGGTGTGGATCTCGAGACGATACATGTGCCAGTAGAGTCTCCTTCGTTCTTCCCTCTCGATGATAGTAATATCGCTAGGCCAGCGTCGTTCGTCGTAGAATCCCTGCTCTGCCAGTGCTCCATGATATAAGCCAAGGAATTGTTGGAGCAAGGACGCATTTCCATACTCTCGAGCGGTGAGACATACGATGCTGATGGCCTGGAGGTATTCGAGATCAAGAGACTCGCCAAAATCTTTTGGGATTGTCGCAATCGCTTCGTCAAGGTATACATTAGGGTTGAGATCCGTAGAAACGTTTGATGGAGAGAAGACTGCGCCACTAGTAATGCGATAAGCGCTCAATGCACACATGGCCATGAGTCGTGCGTGCGAGTCCCTGCCACAAGGAATTTGTCCCGTGTACCACTGTTGCATGAAGGACTGCTCGTGGATCGTGATGGCTCTAAGTTCAGTCAGTACGGCGTCTCTACACCATGCTTAGGCCAACCGACACAGGATAAACGGACTCGAAAAAGTTAATAAGCAGTTTTTGTATCAGTTCTCGCGACCCGTGCTTGCATTCAATGAGACTCCATGGGCTGCCCGACGTCTTCGAGCCTCGAGGCTTTCCTCTCTTAGCTGTCACGCGGTTCCAAGTGCAAATGACCCCGTAATCAATGCAGGTCAGGCACCTGGTGTTATCGGCAGGATCGAGCCTGCACCCACGGCCTCTTTTGTGGCAAAAGTCGCACGCTCTCAGAGCGCGCTTTTGCTTGACGACCTTGACCTCCGAAGTCGCCATTGATGGGAGTCTGGATTTCTTACCTAGCCGAGTCTATCGGATTAGGTCATTATCGCGATTCTTGGTCTCTCGTAGCCGCTGTTGGGCACGTTACTGTATTGATCATATTGCTAAGACAAGGGCAGGTCCTATAACCTGAGACATAGGAAGGCAGAAAGAGTGAGCATAAAACTATCATGGAAGAGTGAATGATAGAAGTTGCAATCAAGTCAATGGCTGGCAGCTGTGACCGAGAGATGCGCTTGGATTCTTGTGGTTCGCCGTAAAAACGTTCGGCAAAGCATGCGGCAATATACGTCAAAGATCAACATGGCCGTGCATGGCATATGTACCTGATGTAAGCACAGCTGAGAGACTAGTTCATATCGTGGTGATCCAAGCATTGCGTTTCTCAATGGCTCGTGTATTCGGACTGAGGAAGCGTTCATGTGCTCACCACGCGGCTAGATAATCCAGAGACGGGTGGTTTGCCAACCTCAATATGGCCTCATGAAGCCTGCCTCGGCACAACCGACCTCACCCAGTCGGCCAATTCGTCCAGATTCCTGGTCTGGATATGGATTCTCCCTGGACTAGTGAATCGACAACCGACGAGTTCACCCGTGGTCATGCTTGAGAGAGCGCCTTTGCCGGCCCTTTCAACGCTATACTTGCAGTTCCATGCCACGAGATGGCCGTTGTCGACAATATGCTGTTCATTGGGTTGAAGCTGGAAATCCACTGTTAGATACTATCCGGAGAATTATGGTTCACGTGGCAAGCAGGTAGGTGGCGCCGAGTTACTTACCTACCTCCTTTGTCATGATCCCGCCGTAAGACGTCGCCCATACCGTCCCACGCCCACCGACATGATACACGAACAGTCTCTCTCCACTGAAGAAGGTATTTCCCAGTCCCTGGGTCTGGTGTTGCTTGCTCACACCGCCAGTACACGCGAGAAACGCATCCTTTCCCAACATCCACCCTTCGCCGTTTATAGTTATGGAAACCACATCTCCGAGCAATCTTGGTGCGAGCGACACCTCGCCGGGACCACTGTAGGTCGACTCTGCCATGTGTCCGCCAGCGAGCATCTTGGTGAAACTCAACTTGACTTTTCCTTGAGTGTAACTGTGGGCGACATCGGAATCATGGCGCCGGGCGGAAGGCGGACGTTGAGCACTGTATTTGCATCTCTGTGCGCAAAGCAGTATTGAATACCGTCGTCGCTGATTATCCAATCGCCGGACTGCAATGTTGGGGCGCTCTGATATTGTTGCGGAGGAAATTCGCCTCCATGCTGAGGGAATTGATTTCCCTGTGGAGGGTACTGGTTGTATGGTGCTTTTGAGCTCAGCGCTTCGCCTCGCAACTAGTGACCCTCGGATGCTTACCATCGTGTCCATACTGCTGTGACTGGTAGGGTCCTGGATTGTACGCCATGGCTGATATTTCGTGGATCACTTTGGCCAATACTTGCTATGTATTCCGTAAGTGCAGATGGCGTTTTCAAGAGAGGTGCAGCAGGGTGTCGGGAAGTTTGTAGGTGAAAGGGGCCTCGTATTCATGCCTCTTTCGCCAACTCGCCACGCTATTAAGGAAACCCTTTCCTTCCAAATGTCAGATACAAGCTTGAGTAAGAATCCTTCCCTTGTCGTATAAGCTTTGACCATTGCATTTCGGAGCTCAGCCGGTATTTCAGGCGTCGTTCTATTCGTGGGGGGGCTAAAAGCTCGGCCTCGTGAGCCTAACAATCGACTGGAATTCTACAAGCAGGAGGATGTGTGAGACAGGCCACCTCTTGTCCGGGCCCCCATGTCTACTACGTACGGTCATCGGCAATGCAGAAGAAGGAAAGTGCCGCTCGGTTGTTCTCTTGAAGGTCAAGGATGGACAAATGCATGCTTGATCGCCTTGTATTTAACACTGTTGATCCTTTGGTGCTTATACATCTTTTGACTAGGCTCTGAGTCGTGGCGGGTCTGAGGCTGGAGAAGCGCCCTGCAGCCTCATGCAGCATGCCGACCTTGCCAGTCCCCTTGCACAAGCAGAATGCATTGCGGAAGCTGGATGCATGCATGCTGCAGAAGCTGCATTCAGATGTCCATCACCTCGCCGCCAGTTGAGCACTTTTACCTTCCAACCACCCTGAATTTCACCCTTTATAGCCATAATTCTTGGATCTAGCGTACACTCCAGAACCAGGGTTTGAAGAATCCTTGCTCAAAAAACAATACAGTCTGCACCCAGACCGGAAAGAAACCATCGACTTTTCCAAAACCAGGTCCTTTTGTTGGCCTCGTCTTTACCGACCTGCCAGTCCAATCCATACTCCCTGTCGAGTCTAACTGTTTCCCCCCTCAGTAGTATAATTGTCCTTGGGGGATCGCATTTGAATCATAAAACATCGTGGCAAAGAAAACCCAACAAACGCAATCATTAGCTCATAAAAACAAAACAACGGGACAAATAGATCAGGAGATCTCCGGTGGTAACCAGCCGTGCTCCGTAGAATAGTACATTGCCGTCTCACCCGATAAGTCGAGTCAATGTGAAGGGGGTGCCGGGAAAAGGGAGTAAGACACACGAGTATTACGTCGAGGACGAGAGTTGGTGGTACCAGCCCGTCTGCGTCCACTTGCTCTCGACGGGTCGCCGCCGGGCATTGATGACTTCCTTTCAGGAATTGGAATGGAAGGCGCTGATGAGCCACGGTCGTGCCTGAGTGTGGGCGACGTCGTTGGAAAATCAGACGAGCCATAAATAGCTTCACCGTTCTCGTTGTAATCCGTTTGAGACTCTTCACGAATGGTTTCTTGGCTGCCCTCTCTGTTGTGATGCTCACCACAAGGCGAGACTTCTTGATGGTCTAATTTGAGACTCTCCATTGATTCGCCAAAATTGGCCAAGTGGGCAAAATCCGACAATGAAGTGCTCGAGTGCGATGATCTCTGCGTTCCAACAACCGAGGAAGCAATGGAAAGGATAATGCTTTCTTGAGAACTTGACTTGCTGATCGAAGAAAATGGGCTTCGCAAGATCTGTGGACGGTAGATATCGGTCGGATGATGTGAGGCACCAGGTCGCGGGACAAAAGCGGTCTCGGGTTCTGCAATAAAGACATCCGGCACTGGCTGAAGGGGGCCGATCCCAAGTCCCAGTAAAGGTGAGGATGGCTCCTTGGGTTCGGCACTAGACCACCTCTCTGCCCTCTGCTCGAGGTCTGGTTGGTATGTCGTCTTTGGGAGTTGCATCATCAAAGGAGTGGAAGCTGACGAGGACGCCTCATCGACGGCGTTCTGCCCGATGACCAGGTAATTCTCCTGCGGGATACTACTACCGTCTGGCCTCTCGACTGTCGCATCTGAATCACTCTTGTCTTCGTCAGCATCGAGGTCCCAAGAGTAGTCAATTGCGTCTTCCCAATCCTGAATCTGCACAGGTCTCATTGTGAGAGAGCATCTGGCTGGGCAAGGATGACTTTCTGGATCTGCCACAGGTTCATCCAAAGACGCCTCCACATTTCTCATTGTAGAGGTCAAGTTATAATATGCGGCTTGGAGCTGAAGCTCGCCCGATGACTGGCTGCGTCGCTTTTGTTCTCTTGTCAAAGCGCACATGCCGTCTGTCGGTAGAACGGTACTCTCCATCTTGTCTTCTTCCAGCACAGCTTCCATCCTGATCACGGGTGGTGAAGGCAGTGGAGCTGTGCGCAGTGGGAGGGCACTGTCGTCCCTCGTAGATACGGCGTGTACGACATCTGGCAATATTGGTAGCGGTTTGCCGAGCATGCTATTGCGGCAGATGGGGCTCAGGACTGACAGCTTTTCCGAAAGCTGAAAGGACGGGGAGAGATCGCTGGGTGTGACGGACAGTCTGGTGGGACGAGAAAAGTTTTCCATAGACCGAGAGAGTCGAACATCAGCGGGGCTGCATGGAGATAAGAGAGGATCCTTTGGAGGAGGCTCAGGGCGAGGAGGCGTGATAGGCAGATAGGGGATGGCGTCAGTAGTGGGCGAGGTTGGTTCATCCGACCCAGAATGCACTGGCCGTTCAACGTTTTGTGGTAGATCTGTGATAGGAATCCCACGTACACTGTCCTCAGGTTGCTGGACAGCTTGGATGGTTTTGAATTCAGAACTCAGTTCGGATTTGGCGACAGTGTCCATGTTCCGGAAATGAGCTTGATCACCATGAGACAAGTGCTGAAAGGCGAACGGCCCGGATATGCTTCGTTTCATACCAGTTCCTAAGACAAGTCAGTCAAGAGTCAGGCGGGGTCGTAGATGGTACTCACGTTTTGAGCTGTTGGTGAGTTGCCGGTGCAGAGCCTTGCCCGGGGAGCTTTCTCCGACCCTTCCTGCACTACGCTCTGGTGACTTCTCTTCCAGTTGCGAAGGGAGGAGATTGAGCTTGCTGCCTTGTCGCTTCAATATACGAGTGCCTCTGGAGAGCAAACTCTTCGCGTTGGTCTCATATCGGTCCGTCAATGGAAGACCGCCTTCAACGCAGCTCTGCCGAGACGAAGGTCTAGAGGGATATTCGTTTGAGCCATCCGACAATGAACGCGTGTATTGGGAGACTGATGAAGTGGCGGTGTTTGTCCGTGACCTTCCCTGGGATTTCGAAGACTCGCCGCTGACACTGGAGTCGAAGCTAGTATACCCCTTCATTATTTCCGTCAAAGCCTGTCTGGGCGGCTCGGCAGTGTCTTTGGAAAACCAGTCATGAGCGACGGCGTGCAGCTTGTCGCCGCCTTGCTTGGGATGTCCGTGGATCCATTGAAAGCGACCCATTTAGACTCTTCCAGTCGTCGATATAGGACAGCCGTCACGTGTCCGGGAATCTGATTTTGTCGGATGTCATCCAACCTGGACCAGCTCGTGCTCAGTGTCCACAACACTGTCTGCTGATAGCTACAAGACGTTCGGAACCGCCAGCGGCTGGATCGTGCAGATTTGATACAACTGAAGAGAGGAGAGGCCACGGCAAGATGAGGGCTTTTTGAGTGGGCGCCACCGGTGTGTCAACCTAGGCACACATGTCAATGATATTGCCCTTACGTAGAAACGGCGCAAGTATCTCGAAGACATGCAATCTTACCAGCAACCAAGATTCAAAGGCGGACGAGTTTCATAGGCAAAGCCACCAATTATCTGCTTTGATACCTCGTCTGATGTTGCAGGTCATGCGTCTGATTCCAAAGATTGGCCTGAAGTGATGTCTCTCAAAACGTAAATCGAGCTTTGCACAGGCTCCCCGTGATCGACTTGCATATAGTTCTGTCGAGGAGATGGAAAAAATAGAATGTCGTCACACGAGACCCGAGACGCCGTTCCCCAAAAGACCGAGACGATACGAGAAGAAAGGATAGATCGGAAGATGTTTCAGATGAAGGTCGCTCGAAAGGTGATATACAATTTTCACAGGTTTGATAGAGGACGTGAACCACCCCAATGGGTGAGGAGCAAGAGATATCTGCAATTGGCCTTTCCTACCATTGGATACACAAGGCAGAACGGTGGAGAGAGTGGTCTGCATTCGTTTGGGTCGCTTTCGCGACTCCGACGATGTGAGCACAGGGGGTCAAAAGTGGTCCATCATGCCGGCAAGGCTTCATGGCGGATAACGAGCAAGGGAAGCAGTTGCTAGCCTCAAAAGACATAGTCCAGCAGTGTGATGCTTTTCGCAAGACGCGTTCTGAGACGGCCGGCTTGAAAAATAACCCCGTACTCGCGAGGAGAGAGGCAGGGAAGTTGGGGACAATTGCCGGTGAGGTGGAGTTTGAAGGAGCAGGGCGAGGAGATTTGATGGGGCCATGTTCTCGTCAGGAACGGGTGAACACTGCAGCAAAGTTGTCGAGGAACACGCAGATGGCGCCAAAAGTGGGACTGCGCCCCATGCGTGGCGGAAGCCACCTCCCGGGACCTGATGCTCGGGTACCAGGGTTCGACGGACGCATAGCGACCTGACTCCGATACCCAGGTTGGTTAGTCGGCCATATTCTCATTTGTCTCGGTCATGGGCCGACAAACTGCCAGAGAAAGGTGGTTCCGGGTCAACATCACATCACCTCGCACCTGTCTTCTCGCTCTTCGGCTGTCGTGGCTGTCAGTGAGGAGAAAAAGGCGAGCATGTCAGAAAACCCGAAGTCCTCGTGCTTGACGCCGGCATGACAGCTGACAATTCCAGCTTTAATCGGACCAAGCAGCCAAATGTTCGGTGTAGTCATTGTCGTCCTGTACTCAGAAAACGGCCAGCACGTTCAGAATCGAGAGAACTCTTATGGCGTGACCTCGATCAGCTGTTCGGACGGCAGAGCCCCCAAAGAGACTGATCGAGCATCCCTCCTGGCCGTTTTCGGAGCTTGGTGCTGCAATGATCAACAAAATCAAGCCACCTCTTGAGATGGCCAGCGGGTTATGTGAAGGCTAGAGTATGGATCTTCGGCAGAAGGGGGCCTTAGACCTTTTTCGCTTGGTGATGGCGAGAGCCTGCCAGAGCCTGGGGAGGCACGAGAGGATGCCGTTGCGCAACGGTGTGCTCCGTTCTGAGAATGGAGAAACGAATGTCAAATCGTCAAGGGGAGGATGACGCGGTCTGGTCCAAGGACGAGGAAGGGAACTGTAGCCATGTTAGCACGGGAATGGTTTGAAGCTGCTGGCAAGCTAGAGGGGCCGGTGAGTGAGGCTAGAGAAGTGAATAGCAGGGCCGGAAAGAGATTCAGGAGCAGTAAGCCAGAAGTTTGTGTACACAGTAGGCGCAGGCAGGCCTAGCCGCAGCCTGGGAAAGACAACAAGGTAAGTCGGGTGAGGGTACTCGCTGCGCTCACTGGTACTGTGCTAGTCACCGTAGCTCCGTACCTGGTGTGAGTTGCTGTTGATCTGCCAAGTCCATCATCCACAAAAGGGAAGGCGCGTTTGTTTCTGAACAAGATCATCATCGTGCATCGAGCTTCCCCTGCGTCTCCCACTATACCCTCTGCATCAACAATGGTCCACCGGCAAGCCTGCACCGAGTCCACCCTCCTGTGTTTCTCCTTCTTCTATGGACCTTCTCTCTGCTCTAAGTTGACGCAAATCCATCTTGGCTGCACCGAAAGTCCGGACTGACAAGAGGCGGCTCCCTGCCTTGCATCTTTCGCAAGCCCGTCAGAGCCATCATCCCTGCTAGGCCCATCGGTGCTTTGCAGGCCCAATCAGCTCGTCCGACCCTTACCCATACCATGTCGGCAGTCCACTTGTCGGCACTACGATGGCTTCGGGTCTCTGAAAAAAGTGAGGCCTAAGGTGGAGATGAGAATACTGCTCCGAACCCTCTGGTGATCTAAACAGTGTTATTGCTGGGTTACCTGCGTCCAACGACGAAAGGATGGTGATGTTCTGCCATACACCGGACACATTCAACGCTTGCTCAAGCTATACAGACCTGAGACATTGCCGTCGGCAGACGATGAGATCTCCTGCCACGCTGCCACGCGTTTCGTATTCTGAACGGTTTGTAGATCAAAAGCCACGGGCTTGGTGCGCTAGTAAGAGGACCTTCCAATACTGTTACGTGGCCCACCATGCTGGCACCAACGAATATGTAGTACAAGCCCCTCCAGACACGGTACATGAAAGGACGATCATCTTGCTCACATTGTGTTGGTGATCTTCACTGAGATGGTAATAACACCCGGGGCAGAGACAGCTATTCGGACGACCTTGACTTCCACATTGATGCCGACCGTCCTACCTGGTCGTCGTGGACATCACAAACAACAACGATTTCCGAGCCAACGGTATCAATATTCCACATGTCGATCACAATGAGCTTCTTTGAGGTGTCCTACATTTTACTCTCCGAAATGTCCAAAACATAGGACTGTCACCGTGTTGAGCAAAATCCTCGTTACCCCAGGTCGGGTGAGTATCACACGTTTGAAGTCGAGTTTCAGAGGTCACCATTGGTTATCTCACGTTTCAACAATGTTGATTTGACATACTGACTTTCGCGGCGTACAAGAACAGCGAAAAGTATTAGCACTTGTGAAGAAAGCTAGCCTCGCTAGCCCTGGTGTGCTGCTTTGGCTTGCGACCCATCGCTTTGATAAAGATCGGCATCTGAAACGCCTATGAAGACCGGATTGAGCCAGCTAACATCATTTCATCAGTTCACAGCGTTTGGTGCTCGACTAGAGCTTTCATCTCATATTAGGTTTGTCAAATCCACCAAGATGGTGAAGGAACAGAAGAAATGTCGACTGGACGTGGGATATTCAGCCAAGGATGGACAATGTACTTGTTGTGCATGTGATGGAACCATGAACCTGCCACATGTGCATAGTCACATTGCTTCTAGAGGTCGGCCACATCTCGTTTAGCAGAAAGTGACTCAATGTACCGATCCCCTGTGCGGCAACCCAGGTGAATGCTTCCCCCGGTTCCTAGCTGTTGATGTCGCCTTTGTTACTGCGTTTGCCCGCTGAGGCAGTCAAGCTCAGCAGCCCGAGGTCAACTTCTTCGGAAGCAAGAATGCACAGTTGAAGGCCACACATTCTGCGAGACGCGCAGCAAATATCAGAGCTCGGGTCTGGACTCGGCCAGTCATGGATGACTAAGAGAACACCAGTGAAGTCTCTCGAGCGTGGGAACGGCTCAACCGCGTCTGCAGGTGGCGCCAGCGGCCGCGAAATAAAACCTCTGGCATGAATAAGCGATCCGTCCTTGCAGTTACAGCAGGACTTTCATGTCAAAATGCCTGCCCATGCACCAGCGAGTCGGGGCAATGCAGCTCTGCATATGAACAGAAGAGGAAGCTCAATCTTTGTGACGGTCGCCTGGAAGTGCATTTCCAAGTTTTTGGCATGAAGAGTCGTATGGCGTACGGGATCCCCGTACAGGCTCCTCATTATCCAGGGACTAACAGCCCATTTCAAGGAAGACAGAAGACAAGCCAAGAGACTGTTAGCCGGAAATAGGGCAAGAACGCAGAAGCTGGTCTGTCGTCGTCGACATGTGACAACTGCAGTGAAGCGAGACGAGGGTATCGTGGCATGACCGAGTTTTGACGTCAAATCATCGATTTCTGCGTCGACAACAATTCACACAGTTGGATTTGGCCCTTGAGATGCCTACGACATACTGTACGTGGACATACCAGGTGCTCAAGCTTCGATTACCTCACCACTGTTGCTGTTGCTCGCAGTGCAGTGCAGTGCAGTAGGAATTGAGTTGCGTGTCACTGATGATGACAGGCACCTAACAGGCCTGTCTAAATCGGCTCTGGATGAAGGATTTGATTGATTTACATGACAGACCCTTGACCATGCAGACACATTTCTCTCCATCCATATCCGTCTGGAAGGTCCCAAGTACTCGTACCCAACGGGGATGAAGGCGGCCGTGCTTGCATGAATGCTCTAGTCCTATTTATCGCAGCATTTTTCACGCCTTGATCATTTTCATTGGTGGCACCTTTTTCACTTTTCAGGAAATGATTTCGTGTTGTTGCCTTTCTCCGCATGTCTCAACCGCGCGCTTTTCCTGGTCCTCGACGTGTTGAAGTGGAAGTGGAAGACACCCACGACACCATGCACGACCATGCAAGCCTCAGCTTCAGGTGACAGGCACCCCACCTACTTATTGAGACATTCTATGGACTCTTTCCCTGCTTCTCCATTCATTTTATCGTTGTCCGTATCGGAATTGGATCTAACTCCCGCTGTCCGGGCTCCTCGTTTTGAAAGTTCAGCTATTCAGAGAACGCGTATCCTTGCAGTCAACGGCTGTGGTGCAGCTTCCACGCTTCCCAACGCGCCCAAAAGGGTGGCCCTTTTTTACCCCTCTACTCACGCACGCTTATGTCCCGGTACCTGATGTACCGCCCTTTGACCCGCCGGTGCTGCCCCCATGATGCCCCTATCGGCCTTTGGCTAAATGGCAGTTCCGTATCCTGCGCCGGTACCCGACTTTTCGGTTCTCCCTCAACGATACATCCAAGGGGCCCACCAATACTAGTATGGGCTTTCATTAAATTTCGCATGCCGAATTCCGCAATCACTCTCTCGATTGATAGCCCAAGTTTCAGCTGTCAGAAAACTATCAGCCCTACCGCGTATACGGAGCTGGTCGACCAACAGCCATGGAATGTCTTACCGTGCTTTGCCCCCCTGACTGGGATTTACTTGGAGAGGCATTCATCAAGGTAGGCGGTCGCGTGCCTTCCGATGTCTCCAAAGTCCCTACCGACCAGTCATGACGATACTTGCAGAGAGTTCGGTGGCATTACCATTCTCTTGTCCATCTATCCGGACAAATCTCGCTGTCATCCTTGCTGTCATCCTGCCAATGCGGGTACCTGCGTGACCATGCGAAGTGATGTACTGTACTTGAAGAAAGGAGGGCCGTGACACAATCTGCAATCCAATCAAAGCCGCAAACTCATGGACAAAAATTCTGTCGCTGCATATCCGACTCCATTTCTTGTCCACAGCCTTGTCTTCTTGGAAAAATGCGGAAATGGACGTTTGTCGGGCGTGACGCCCCTGCCACTCATCATTTGCTGCAGTTCTCATCACGCGTCCGGGCATGAGTACTTAGTACCTGTTACAGTGTACTTAAGGTTGGAGCTGCTGAGACATTGATGTTTTATTGCCATGGAGTCTCTAGGAATCGCTTCAGTGTGCTGCGGTGTCTGCTTCTCCAAAATGACACTGAACAGGCATCTTCCCCCCTTAGGCTTGCAGCTTTTGACGACTGCTGACTCGACTCTGCAGCTAAACTCAGGCCTTGCAAACTCATATGCCATGACAGACAAGGAGAGAGAGAGAGAGAGAGAGAGAGAGAGAGAGAGAAAAAACACCAAGCTGAAACAGGGGCGTTTCCACCGGACACCTCCCCCATAGGGTCCTGTGGGAAAAGCCCGAATACTGACCACCAGGCCAACATCTTCATCCTCAAGCATCGCAGTCACATCAGCATCTCGGAACCTGGAACCTGGGCGGACCTTTGCACCCGAAGCCATGCTGTCCTACGCAGGCATGCTTAGTGAAAGGGCCTGTATCTTGAACGCCGTTTCTCAAAGGCGCTCACCCAGTGCTCTCGACTGCCAAATCCCTAACTAAAAAAATTATGTGCACACACACTCTCTCTAGAGTCACTCACCCAAACAAGACCCGGTTCCCTACTTCAACGATCCTCCTCTCACCTTCGCTCATGTTCGGCGTGATCTGCCAGGTCTTCTTGCCCAAGCCCATAGCCCGTTTCCCTTCATCATTGACCTGATCCCAATCCACGGCACCCTTGAACCCGATTTCTCCGTCACCACCAGCTCCGGGGAAATCCGGTGGCGGACTATATCTCAACGCACTCATGCGCTGTCTGTGCAAGAACTCGATATTCGAGCGTGTCATTGCACACGCTGGAATGTACAGGACACTACTATCCCCCTTCCCGCGATGCTCCTTGTCGACCGCGTGGATCATGTCACAATGCCATGCGACATAATCACCGGGCTCGACATGCGGCATGCTGACCATGGTTGTTTCAAGATCCAAGTCCGGATGGGTCTCAGTGTTATATTCTTGACACGCTCCTGGCACCGAGTTCGGAAACGTTGCATCAAGGTTCAATTTGCCCGTTTTGGTGTCAAAGAAAGGCCGCAGGATAAGGTAAGCCGACGCATGCCGCACGAGCGGGCACACTTTCAATGTCCCTTCGCCAGGCCCAGTCGACGACATGCTGAGCCATCCCTGGAAGAGGCGGAACATGCTGCATGCCCCGGCGCCGTTGTACATGTCCATCCGCGCGGTGATACGGTGGCGGGCGTCGTAGGGGTCGTACTCCTCCCACCGACCGTGCAGGATGGCCTGGTATACGCGCGAGTACTCCGGGTCTTCCCAGCGTTCGAGGCTGCCACCGTCGGTGTGCGGGCCCAGCGCGAACTTGGCGTCGCCGGGCTGTCGGATGCGGAAGCGGTCGGCGTATGTGAGTGGGTAAGTCGTCGAGATCTCGGAGCCCGGATCGGAAGAGTGCCAGAACGACGCGAGGAAGGACTGCGCCTTGAGCAGGTTTGGATGTGCGCGGGCGTTGACTTGCGAGGGCGTCCAGTAGAGCTCGTACACGGCCGGATTGCCCGGTGGGAAGGCCTTGACTTTGGAGTGGTTAGCCGCAATGTATTCCTGAGCTTGCTGTTTGAACGCGAGTGCTTCATGCCACGGCACGACGTTGCGGATCACGGCTGTCCCGCGATGGCGAAGGGCGTTGAGCTTAGCCTGGGGCACTGTGCCGGCAGCGACATCTTGGTACTCGATACTCGGTATGACCTAGAGACGTCTGTCAGTTGGGGGTCTAGGTATATGGTGGACGGACAATGACGGCATACGTTGCTGCCCTCCGATCTTATCTCTTCGATTTCCGTCTTCAAGCTAGCTAGGAGTCTCTGCCAAGATTCGGTCAGAGCCTCTTCATTGCCTTTGATCAATGACTTTTTCAAGTCGCTGAATCGTGGTGGCAGAGGGTCTGGCTTCTTGCCGGACAGTGAGGGGAAGACTGAACTGATGTCGCCGGCTTCCTTGGTCAAGGTCGACGCCGCTCGGCGCCAGGCCGACAGGAGGCTGGTTTTCATGTTCAAAGGAAAGAGAAGTAAGGGGAATATGGCGTCGTATGGCCCTTGTTGATCTCTCGTTCTCAGCCGTGCCATTTATCTTCGACGATTCCGACAGAGCGTCCGGATAGGCTTCCATATTTAGATTAGTGTGACAGATGGGGATGGTGGGATGGCCACTGATAGCATTATATGACGATGAGGAGACGACAAGACAAATGTGACCTCGGGCCAACAGCCACCGACCAAGCGGTTTAGCCGACAATCCAGAACAACTGGCTTCCTTCGCAGCGTACTCACGAGCGAAGTGTGGTAAGCCCCGGCAAAGAGAGAAAGGGAGTGATACTTCGAGTCAGGAAATACTAGTCGTAGGTAACGGTGCTGTGAGATACAAAGAGCGACAAGTAGCCCTCTCCGGGTCTCCTCACTACCAGGTTATTCGTCGTCTCTTGCAAGTTCAACAATGGCTCAAACAGTGGAAGGAAAAGCAGCCATTGTCACTGGCGCTGGCTCAGGTATGTACCAGAGGTGAGTTGTTTCCGAATGGATACTGAACGGAGTTACGGGCAGGTATCAACCTCGAATTCGCCCGGCTGTTGCTTCAACATGGAGCAAACGTCGTCTTCGCCGACCTGGCTTTACGTCCAGAGGCAGAGGATCTGGTTCGACAGTATCAGTCTGGACCGAACAAAGCAGTCTTCCAGAAAACGGATGTGACTTCATGGGCCGACCTGAACGATATGTTCCAAGCGGCCGTGAACAACTTCCGCGGTGTCGACATCGTATGCCCGGGCGCAGGAGTCTTCGAACCGCCCTGGAGCAGTTTCTGGTATCCTCCAGGATCAGACAAGTCCGGGGACGACCCGGTCAGCGGCCGGTACAAGCTGCTCGACATCAATCTCACACATCCAATCCGCGTCACGCAGCTTGCCATGTCTCATTTCCTGGCAGCGTCGCCACCGTCCAGCGCGAGCAATCCAAAGTCGATCGTCCACATTGCAAGCATAGCAGGCCAATCGGCTTCACTGCCTTTCCCGCTGTATCACGTATCCAAGCACGGCGTGCAAGCGTTGGTCCGATCTCTGGCGAGTCTGGAGCAGACCCACGGGATCCGCGTGGCGTGCGTGATGCCGGGCGTTGTCAAGACGCCGCTGTTCATGGAGCATCCCGAGAAATTGAAGATGTTCAGGTCCTCGGGAGATACTCCGGACGTGTGGGTGACGCCTGAGGAAGTGGCGCAGGTCATGCTGGCGTGCGTCAAAGATGACGAGATCGACGCCAACATGAGAGCGACCGCGGACAAGGGAGACGAGAGGGAAAGGGTTCCGATCAAAGGAGGTTCATGTCTAGAAGTGCTCGCGGGTTTCGTCAGAGATGTGCCGCTGTACGGTAATGTTGGGCCATTTGCGGCGGGAAGGCCGGGTGCGACGGTGCAGGACGTTACTAAGATGGTCGATGAGGTTTATGAGGTGTTGAAGCCCGGGTGGGGGCAGTATTGAGATATGTCTGAGTCTATCAGGCAGAAGGAGAACGAGGGAAAGAGAGGACCTGGTGGGATGAGAAACTTGGTGAGAGTAGGGCAGATATGGGCAGCTGCCAGCGTTTTCGACACTCCGAGTCGTCAGGTGGTTGGAATTGTTCCTCATGCTAGCAGTGCATACCTAGGTAAGGTACTGAATGTTCATTCTCACCTCTAAATCCGCGAGAGGCGATAGCAGGTCCGACACTGGTAACTTACGACGTAGAGAAGCAGGCCTCTGAGCGTTGCCCAGTTGTCACTCACTTGATGTTGGGGAAGGCGTGGGAAGGGCAGTCTCGTCCGCCACCGTAAGCGGGAAATATCTGCCTCAAGCGTAGTGCAACGATAAAATTGTTGAAATACCCTACAAGAGCATTATTGATGTGACAAGTAAATCCTGATTGATACCTGGTTGATGACTTGGCCGAATGAAGCGAGATTGACAATCCTTCTCAAAACCCCACGACCAGGTTGGAGTCGCTCGACGCGACTTGTTCACGCGTCCAAGATGTACCAAAAACACATGACGTATCATCTATCCCAATATTCCGTATTGTAATCTCATGAAGCTCCTCCTGAGGCATTTTGGAATTGCGTCTACAACAAAGCTGCCGCCCGAAATCCCAATCCAATCCATCTTGTTCGACATCGCGTCGAACAGCCGTCACCATGTCTGCCCAGCTTGCTGCTGGACCCGAAATCGTCGATATCTCGTCATCTGAAGCACATACTGAAGCATCAGACGACGTTTCTGAGTCTGGCTCCTCGGATGATGCCCAGTCCACCACAGCTCATACTCTAGAGGAAGCGATCATATCTGCAACAGCTTCTCGCGTCAAGCAAGTCCTGCTAAATATTTGCTACAAGAACGCAATATGCCGACACCTTGCCAGCGAGGAGCTGCTGGTGTCAACATATAGTAGTGTTCCGGCGACCGAAAACGGCGGCAGTAAGAAACGAGTCCGCAAGGCGTTCGAGATGTGTTGTCAATGCGAGGAAGAATACGATGTTCTCGAGAATGAGAAGACCAAAGGTCTGTGCGTATATCATCCTGGTAAGTCTGGATCTTCCCAGGCAGAGCAGCATTACGAGCACGTATACTCAACAATTTCCTGCAGGCTATAAAGACCTCGATACTGAGGCCGACATCTGGGCTGATCATGACCCTAGTTGCCACGGCAATCCTCATGATTTTGACGACGATCCTGACTACGCAGAGGGTTTCAAATGGGATTGTTGTGACGAAGACGCTATCACCGAGGGATGCAAGACGTCGAAGCATCGGCCGGACCCCAGCAAACGGAGGAAGTGAGATTCTGTAAAGCAGAAGATATAGCAGTACATTTGTAGTAGACAAGACTGCAAGTACAGTACTCCGTACTACTACGTAGTATATTCTTCTTTATACCCTGGCAAGGCTGAAGCTGAGATTGACACACCGTACCCCTGAGTGCGTCACAGTGAGTCCGTGGCGTCTAGCCCAAAGAGCATCCTTTTCTGGACGTCGATTGTCTTCTCCGGGGATTGTACTCCCACGACTCGGTATATAGCATGCCCTTCGACAGCAGCAGATTGTAGCAACCCTCTCGAGTCGCACATCAGGCAATTAACAATGCCGTACACGCTTCCGTCCGAACCAGGTGCGCCCTATGTCGGCGGCAGCAACAACGATGGCTCCGTAGGCTCTTCTCCGAACGGGCGTACGGACGCCAGTCATACCCTCGAAGAGGCTATTGAAACCGCTACAGCATCTCGGCTTCGCACGGTCCTACACCAAATGTGCCAGGACAGCCACTTAGTCCGAGACCTCACCACCAAAGCTCTGCTTTCCGCGACAACCACTCCTGCGGAAGGCACCAGCGAAAGCAATCTGAACGGCAGCAGGAAACGTAAGCGCTTCGAGGTCTGTGGGCAATGTGGCGACGAGTACGAGGTCGAAAGGAATGAGATGGGTTTATGTGTTGATCATCCTGGTAAGTATTCCCTGAGCAAACAGTGGATTTCGGCAACATTAGTGTTTCGCCCCAATGCCTGAAACTGATAGAACCTCTTCCTGTGACAGGTCAAAAGGAGGCTGACCACGACTCAGCTGTGTGGGATGATTACAATCTGGATGTCGCTGGCGACATGGATGACCACGTGGACGATCCGGACTGTCAAGATGGATTTTCCTGGAACTGTTGTGATGGGAAGCTAGGATCTGTAGGTTGTAAGAGGACAAGACACCGTGCCACCAACCCTGGCGAGAAGAAAGGAAGAAATGGAGAGAGTGAGTCAGAACCCGAGAAAAGCTTTCAGTTCAAGTACAAGTGTCTCGTACGTACATCAACGCAAGGAGTGTACTGCGGTCAATCGGAGCCGTTAAAAACAGCTTGGCAAATCAAGGTCGACAATGAAAATTTGGCGCGTCCACCATAACATAGCTGTTGTATCTTGTCCTCAAGCAGGAGCAAATCCCCCATGGAAGAGGACTCTGCCCACACGTGTTCAATGCTCGAGCTCATCCCTGCTGTATCACAAACTTAGTTAGAAGGATTCGTAGCATGCTGATGGATTTTGAGGCCGGGAGCAGCCTTCGACTCGGTGAGTGTGACCAAACATGTCCGGGCAAAGGCCCCCCTTGCAGCTCGAAGCTCAGAAACAATGGAATGAACAAAGCTACACCTCATTGCAACACCATCGACTCAAATTCCGAGACTGTTCAGAGAAGCCTGGCCCGAAACATGCTAGGTCCTTCCACCAAAGCGACGCCCCGATGCCCCAGCGAAGGGGCCCAAGGGAACCACCCCGCGTCCGGGCGGGCCGACGAGTAGGGTCGTGCATTCCACTGAAACCTATACTGGTGTAGAGAGCAGAGGTAATGCCATGCAGGAATTAACATCGCCGACCTGCCCGCGCGCCGAATGCTTCTTTGGTGCCCTTCGTCAGGGCATAGGAGCGCCTCTGAAGTGGGCGGTACCTGTATTGACGTCAACAGCATCGAGTATCTCGATCAAATGAACGGGGAGTAGGGGATATTCAACATGCCAACAGTTCATATCGCAGCTTGAGCTGGCGGACCACCCCTGCAACGGCGGCATCCCCACCATCTAGTTTGACTGCACCGAAAAGAGCTTTGACAAATGTGGCCATAGTCTTATCGGACACACTCGTCGCCCCGGAATTCAGAATGATGCATTTATCGAGACCATTATTGTTTCCGACTTTGGCCAGATACTCATTATTCACCACCTCTTGTCGAATTGTAGTCCATTCGACTGTGGGAAGTCAGGTAGCGAACAGACTTGGTAGACTGGAAGAAGGCACCTATTGATAGATTCAATCTGTACCACTCCTGGCACAAATTTTGGAGAAGTACAACCTCGCCAAAGATTGCAAGAGCATCGTTCTTTTTGGCATCGGCGCCTGGCTCTCGGCGATAGCCTGGAAAGTTGTATAGCGCTTCGAGGCCAAAGGCCTTGTTGGCGAACTCGTAGCCGATGACAGCCTCACATTGCTTGACTTTATCCATATCCGAGGACATCTTCGGATGTTGGGTACGGATATTGAGATTCGAGAGCGATGAAGCTTTGTTGATAGGAGAAAGCAAGGACAGGTGGAAGACAGAGATTGAATAGCAAGTGGAGAGAAAGCAAAGTGGGCGCTGACGATTAGAAGGGTCAAGCTGAATGCCATGAGGGAGTCGATTTTCGGATGAGCACAAGGCAATGGCTTGAGCTCTGGTCTGGCAAGAAGATGAATGGTAGCATCGTTGAGGGGTAGCAATCACAAAGGCCAGCACTTTGCCCAACTGGAAGTGCAGAAACACATGCTGGTATCTCGTCACAGGATGCCACATGTCCTCGCCAATCAGGATTTCAGGCCTGAGAGTTGGCACAATGCCATGTGAGTGATAGAGCGGGTGATTGGTGTACGATGTTCAACGTAGCTGAGTGCCATTGGCGTGAAGACGGAAACCGGTGAGGCTCATATATCATGAGACTGCTCCAAAGAGTGCTGATCAGTGTGTTGTCACTCGCATCAACGAGCCTTCCTGGTTAGAACGTATAGATGAAGTAGGGTATTTGGTTTGATATAGCGGATTCATATTGACAATGTGAAAGAGAAGCCATCAGGCGGCGAAGAAGTTTAGCCTAGCGAGCTTGGGATGACTAACTAGTGCTAACCCTGATTCAGACTAGTGCCGTGCTGACTAAAATGGACCGAAATATTGTATCTTGAGCTTCGACTGTGAGCAATCGTGCTTGTCTACCTCCAGATGGTACATCGTGGTCGCACTTCATAATCTCCGTATCTGGAGTACTACCACCACTACCAAACCATGAGCCCATGCTCAGAAGATCTCCCCACGCTTTTGTAGTCGATGCACAGCTTGATCTCATGAAGCAGGGTCTAGACTCCTGCATCTTGGGAACAGGAGCGCATTGACCATGATCTCGGCCGTTGATCGATTGAGTCGTGCACGGACAGTCTAATTTTCTGAGATCACCTCAAGGACGATCAGTATTGCCTATGTCACTCATCCTGCCTGCTCAAGCCGATGTACCACGAGGGTCATGATGCTGATAGCATAGATCAGGAGGAGCAGAACTCAATACCTTTCACGCATCGAGCTGCTTTTACGCACATACGTGGGCATTTGGCCAAAAAGTCAAGTATCCACGTCGAGCTGCCGCACGGTCAACGCCCATAATGGATAAGGTATCGATAAAAGTAGGTTTGGAACCATCAATGATCTGGCTATGTACATCGAGAACGGACTGCAACCTCGGGCAATCTACAAATACTCAAGCACGGTAAGGTCGCGAAAACCTCCGGATTCTAATTTGCAAGCGTCAACTCACTGGGCTCCGATATGCGAGAAATCGTCATCTTCGCAGATCAAACCGCCAGCAGCCAGGCAGTATTACAAGCAGCCTGCAAGAGGCGGGATCAAAGATTGCTACAGCGCTTCTTACGCAGGACGACAGAGGCACTCAGGCGAGAGACCTACTGTCGCTTCCATACGGCCGGATGCAATTTCGGATTTTCCTCGACGGAAGAGCTCATTCAACGTTATTATGCGTGCCCAACAACAGACGTTGCATTTGAATGTGCATTAGTATGCATGGCACAGTTGGCTCACTTCATAGGGTGCGTGGACCATCAAGGTTCAATTCGATAGCGCTAACCCGTGTCCAGCACATTCGAAAATAGATCGCCATCTTATCCGCGACAGACCCCCGAGACGTGCCTTGTCGGTGTCGGTATTGGGCTCATTGTAGCAAATGCTGTGGCCTCGGTAGATTCCTTACCCTCGCTCATCCCTCTCGCCGTCGAGACTGTATTGGTAGCATTCAGACTAGGAGCCTATTTACAGTTTCTTACTGCTCAACTTCTCCACAAATCGCTGGGGCCGTCCTGGTCGACGGCGGTGGAATCCGACGAAAAGAGAGTGATAGCGTCGCTGAAAATCTTCCATGACCAGGCAAATATTCACGCGGTCTCCAGACTCCGGCTGAGCGTTGTCACCCCCGACTATGCCGTGGTCTCAGGACCTCCGTTGGTGCTGGACAGGTTCTTGAAAGATTCTGGTCTTTGCTCTACGTTAATTCGGAGCTCCGACAATGTGTACGAACCATACCATGCGATGCACATGATCCCTGAGTCAATCATCGACAACGACATACTTCTTCCAACCACGAGGAGCCTTTTCCATGAAGCGGAACCTCGTATGCCCTTTTTCTGTGGGACAAGTGCGAAACCTCTGGGAGGATTTACGCCACTTGAGAGTCTAGCCAGCGCGCTCAAGGAGATGACAATGTCAACAGTAAAATGGACGGAGCTTTTCGAAGGGCTATGTCCAAGGTGGCGTCAAGCGATCAATGTGCTCTCCGTCGGCTCAAGACTAAAGGGTAGCAGCATCATCTCGAATCTCAGCTCGCGGAATTTCAATGTCCAATTGGAGGATATGTCAGATTGGATAGCCCTAGGCCTCCAGGACAACTGCAGAATTGGCGATCCTTCTATCATTGAAACGGTAGCTTGTGTTGAGCTTGAACCATCGGAAAAAGCACTTAAAAGATCAGCAGCTCCGGACACGAGGATAGGGAAGGAGCAACTCAAATCTCCTCCAACATACACCTTAGACGCCGGCTGTGCTTCCAAGTCCGAAAAGTTGTGTGCAAATATTGCTGAGGCAGAGTGCCTGGATCTTTCTGAACGGGATTGGATTAGTCCAAGCGGAATATCATGTCTAGCTTAGAGGCATCATCCGGGTCTTTCGCCCGCAACCTGGTGGATTACGACAGCGTCCAAAACCCACTCAGACCTGACCGTCATGCGAATACTCTATATGCAAGTTTGGGGTGTGACCAGGATCGTGGAGTGGTACGGAGTCTGAGTCCTCGAGATTATGTACCTTAAGTATCACTAGCAGGCTTAATAGGTGATTCTGCATATTGTATATTAGTTTCATGGGAGAACCTTGGGAAAATTGCCCTAGATACACGTCGTCGTCGTCGTCGTCGCTGCTGTCTTGAGTCGTGATTTCTATCGCTCGATGTACCTGAGCACGTGATGAATTTTGAGGTACGGTGGAGTGTCGAATCCAAAGGCGCTAGTCGATATTTCCCTCCAAGCCCTCTCACCTTCAGGCTGCTCGTCCTGTCGTGATCCCCGTCAACTTCTTATCAACGCAATGTAAACATGCCGGCGGCAACATCTCAGCCGCCGGTCAAGCTTTCGCTTCCTCTGGTAAGTCGATATCCAATGTCTTGTTCGAGATATCCTTGTTGTTCGCATGATTTTCCCAAACCTCCTCCGCCTAGCCCTTGCCACTCTGATGCATGGAATTGTTCGAGAGACGTTGGCCGCGGATCAAGTCTGACACGTTTGATAGCAATTTCAGCAAGAGATCTATCATCTGTTACGCGCCGAAGATGTTCTGGTGATTCTTGCTAGAGGTTTGGGTCTGCTCAAGATCGTCACGAACCTTCTTCACTCCTACGATGCTGCCGGCAACTCCCTGGTCATTATCGTCGGAGCCGAAGACCGTGAAAATGAGTGGATCGGCGAGGCTCTCGCGGAGCACTATGCCATCTCTCGAAGTCCGCTTGCGAAAGGTCTTCGTGTCATCAACACTGACAAGGCAACTGTGGCGGCGCGCGAGAAAATCTACTCTGAAGGTGGTATCGTCTCGGTCACTAGTCGCATACTCATCGTCGACTTGCTATCGAAGCTTCTTGATCCCGAAACTGTGACCGGACTTATTGTGCTGCATGCCGAACGCGTCGTTGCTACAACCACCGAAGCGTTCATTACGCGCATCTTCCGACAACACAACAAAATTGGCTTCCTTAAAGCTTTCAGCGACTCGCCAGAGCCACTCACCTCCTCCTACGCGCCTTTGGCAGCAATGATGAGAAATCTCTTCTTGCGGAAGCCGTCCTTGTGGCCACGATTTCACGTATCCATTGCACAGAGCTTGGAGGGGAAGAAGAGAGCCGATGTGATTGAGCTAGAGATCCCCATGACCGAGTCGATGCGAGCTATCCAGAATGCTGTCATGGAATGTGTGGAGATGAGCATATCTGAACTCAAGAAAGCCAACCCGGGGCTGGAAATGGATGACTGGACACCTGATTCTGCTCTACACCAAAACTTTGATGCTATTGTCCGGAGGCAACTTGACCCAGTTTGGCATCGAGTCAGTTGGCGTACAAAACAAATCGCAAATGATCTCACGGTCCTGCGCTCGATCTTGCACTCTCTTCTCAGTTACGATTCTGTCTCACTTCTGAAGTATCTGGACACTGTACACGCAACGCATTCCCCTCCACCGGGCTCCACGAGACATGACCAGTCGCCATGGCTCTTTTCTGATGCTGCGTCTACCATCTTCCAGTCAGCAAAGAATCGAGTATACAACGGCAAGGCAGAAGACGCCGGAGCATTGCCTACCTCGAAGTTGCCCGACTCACTTAGCCCAGTCTTGGAAGAGCAACCAAAATGGGCTGTACTGGCAGAAATCTTGCAAGAGATTGAGGTGGACGCTTATTTGAACCCGACCCTGCGGGACGATTCCAACGATACGGTCCTCATAATGTGCAATGATCAACGTGCCTGTCGCCAAGTCAAAGAATATCTCCAGACAATGCACGTGAAGCCGCTACCGCAGGACATGAATGACGGCCAAGCTCCCCATGAAATCGAAGCCGAGGAAGAGAGAGGTTCCGCAGAGTTCATGATGAGAAGAAAACTCCGAGAATATCTCTGTTGGAAGAAGACTTTTGCTCAAGTCAGCGCTTCGCTATTTGAGGAGAACCAGAAATCTCTCAATGACATTAAGGGCAATACGGCTGCAGCCCGGCTCAACAGTAAAGCACCTGCAAACAAGCGGAGACGTTTACGTGGCGGAGGTGGCGCCGGAATGGGTCCATCGCGCACTGCCAATGGTGCTGTGACCGTGATTGAAGACAAGGCCGCACAGGTTGCCAGTCTACTCGCTGAGCTACGGCCTACCGAGTCAGAGTCGCTTCAAAAGGAGGACATTATTGTTGACGACTTGAGAGATGCTGGAGAAGATTTCTTCGAGCTGTATGAACCCGATGATCAGATTGTGGTACATCCATATGATGGTGACCAGGACGACCAGCTTCTTGAAGAGATCAGACCAAGGTACATCATCATGTATTCACCTGCTACAGACTTCATCCGCAGAGTCGAAGTTTACAGATCGAGTCACTCGGACAGAAGTGTACGTGCATACTTCATGTACTATGGCGGTAGCATCGAAGAGCAACGCTATCTTTCCGCGGTCAGGCGGGAGAAGGATGCCTTTACCAAACTGATCAGGGAACGTGGAAGCATGGCTGTCACGATGACTGATGCTGGCAACATTGATCCGCAGGAAGCTTTCTTGCGGACCGTTAACACCCGCATCGCTGGTGGTGGACGTCTTGCAGCAACAGCCGCGCCTCCAACGGTTGTGGTGGATGTTCGTGAATTCCGATCAGCTCTGCCTAGTTTGCTGCATGGCCGGAGCATGATAACTGTCCCCTGCCAACTGACAGTCGGTGACTATGTTTTGTCGCCTAACATCTGTGTCGAGCGAAAATCAATACGCGATCTTATTGCTTCCTTCAAGAATGGCCGACTATTCAATCAAGCAGAGACGATGCTCCAACACTATAAATATCCATTTTTGCTGATCGAGTTCGACGCCAACAAATCATTCACTCTTGACCCGTTTGCAGATCTTACCTCCGTATCGGCTCTGAAAATGCCTGATTCTGACACCAAAGATTTGCAGTCGAAGCTGGTTCTTCTTACGCTGGCGTTTCCGAGACTGAAGGTGATCTGGTCATCTTCGCCTTATCAAACGGCAGAAATATTTGAGGAGCTCAAAAAGCAGCAAGAAGAGCCAGATCCTTTGAAAGCCGTACAAATTGGTTTAGCTGAAGGTGAGGATCCCGATGAGAGGACCTTCAATACAGGACCGCAAGAACTCCTCAGGACGATTCCTGGTGTGACTGCAAAGAACGCCAGCAGGCTGTACCTCGAGACAAAGAACGTTCTCGAAGTTGCGAACATGAGCCTTGACGAACTGGATCCTATGGTTGGCAGGGAATCTGGTAGACAAATTGTAAGATTCTTCACGAGAAGTGTCTTTGACGACGAAGATCAATAGCTTGATCAAGCTACGCACCAGTCGGAATTGCTCTGCAGCAGACGCATTAGCAGCATACATCAGTCTGTGATGTCTACAAATGCGGGCAGCATGCTATCACGGACATACTCGAGTGCATCAGCCAGATCATTGACTGTGCACGAGTTATCCTGATCAGCAAATTCAGGTACGAACGTCCTCGGTCTGATAGCGTGGCGTCTTGCTGTCCCTTGCCTGCGCTGCGCCTGCACCATAGCCACCGTCAAGACCTGAATATAACCACTACGGATATGTAGCCTCAACAAAACGAAATGCTGGGGGATGCCTGCTTGTCCGTGGTGGTCCTGAAGCGCCACTCGATCAGCTCGAGTTCTCAATTGGATGAGTTCATCGTGAGAGACACTAATGCTATGAGGGACGAGTGGCATCGTCCACTTTTCGAGTCTGCCGCGCATCGACGCAGACACAGGTTCCAGCCTTATTGGACATCCCTCAACTATCCCTTCAGCTGGCCTTGGCATCTCGTATTGGATGCAGCTTCTCGCTAAGCAACACGATTCACAACCCTCAATACTGGCAAGTTGCTTTCTCCAGACCTTCGCATACCGGAAAATCGAGCGCCATTCGCTAGGCTTCGTCCTGGACCGCTGGCTGGATCGAGTTTGAAAACTCGAGATGGATTTTACCTCAGCCCAACCTCGTGTTCGGAGGAACATAGCAGCTTGCTCGCTTGAAGTAGCCTTAGCATGGTTTATGGAGAAGCGCACAATAGAGAATATATCTTCCAAGCTCATCAAGCTCATCAAGCTCGTCGAAGCTTTGATCACATTCTCTTGGTCAGCCTTGTTGTATTGTCTAATACTTTTTGACCTCGGATCGAAATGAGGTCCTTTGTCTACCTTTGCCTGACGGCTAGGAACTTGTTAATGTGGTCGACCTTTGCGTTCGGAGATGTAGAGCATCATCTGGTGGCACGCTCTTACATCGCGCATCAAGCCGGTCTGCCAAACGCCTTTCTGAACGGCGCGTACCTGAAGAGCCCTCATCTTCTCAAGCGACAAGATTGCACCGGCACCTTGTGTCCTGGTAAGCCTTTCCACCCACTCGCGACCGCAGAACCTCGCCCTTCTGAATTGTTAATTCTGTTTCAGATGGCTGCCACATCCACGCAAACGACGTATGTTGCCCGAATGGTGAGGGCGCATGTCTCGCGGGCCAAGCATGCTGCGGCTCCGGCTGCGTGCCACTCGACGGGAGTATCTGTTGCTCGGACGGCGGGTATTGCAAACCGGGCCGTGTGTGCGCCGAGTACCAGGGTCAGCCCGTATGCTGCTTCGATGAGGCATGCACGGGCATCGAGCAGGGTGATGGAAGTACATATACGGTCACAGATGGGGCGGCGACGCCAGTGGGGACGAGCATGGCGAGCACTGTACCTGCTTTGACGGGAGGAGAGACTACCAGTGCTGCGTCAATGACAACCTCGACGGCAGCACCGCCATATTCGAATACTTCAGCAACTACAACTGTCGCTTCAGGTGCGAGCTCGGGTTCGGGTTCGGGGTCCGTAAGCGCGCCGCCATATAGCGAAGCGCCTCCGTACACATCGGTGTCGGTGAGTACGAGTACAGTCGTGGCGCCCACGTCACCTGGCACTCCAGCGACCCAGACGACTCCTATTGTCCCATCAGAGACTCCTACGCCTTCTCAGGCCGGGCCAAGTATAGTCATTGTCACGACGCAGGTGTCGGTTTCAGCAACAGGGGTTTCTAGTCAATCTAGTCAAAGCACGGAGACATTTGGGACTTTGACACTCACTCCTAGCCTGGCGGGAAGCAGTGGTGCGACTCCATCCTTTGCGACACCATCCTTTGCGACAAACTCGTTTGCATCAAGACCTCACGTGCCGGGACTGCTGGAATGGGTGGTTGCAACATTGCTTATGTATTTGCTGTGAGGCTGGCAAGGCTTAGGAAGTTCTGATGCAAGATCCCTTCTATTCTCCTCGGGCAATATGCGAGGCTGACGCATCTGACCATACGGTGTCATCCACACATGATCGGTAAAGAAGAGATCTCATTGCAAGTCTTTCATGCTGACCTTTCTTCCAAAACTTCCCATCATGATCGTATGTGTAAAAGCTAAGCCATGCAGCCGGAAGCCTGGTTCAAGCCTCATCGCATTCATGCGCGTTGCAATTCACCAACTTCTATCCATGAAAATAACTTTTGCACTCAGATGTCGTCAATATCAACCTCCTTGTCTGATTCGCTGTCCCTGTCTTCGTCGAACTCGACATTGTCATCCACACCCTCGTGGCCGTAGGTATCTGTTTCGTTGATCTTCGCATTCTCGGGTAGCTCGCCGTAAGCCTTGAGTGATCTGGCCTCGTCGGCGGAGTATTTGAGGATGACATCGCCTTTTTCATCTTGGTAGTCGCGCAACGAGAGCAGGATGATGTCGCCCTGGTTGATCCACACCTTTTTCCGCAGTTTTCCCCGGATGTGTGCTAGACGTTTCTCGCCGTCGAAACAGAGTGCCTCGAGACGGCCGTTGCCCAGCATCTTGACGACTTGTGCGTACTCTTGTCCCTCTTCTTTGAAGGTCAACTCGCGCTTTTCATTGTCGTTTTCGTTCTTTCCTCGACGTCGGTTCTTGCCTCCCTGTTTGAAAAAGCCACTCAGTAAGAAGTCCACAATGTAAATGCAACGTCATCATGTCTTTGCTCCTTCCTGTCGCTTGTCTCGCGATTCGAGAACGGGGTGGCATTGTTGGATGCGCAGGAATGATCCGGCGTTATGCGGCATGCGGTGTGTGGATGAATGGACTCACCTTTCCCTTGTTCTTGGGCATATTGGCTGGTTTCTCTTATGACAATAATCTGTTGGTTCTTGTGATTTGTTTGAGCAGTGTAGCACAGTAGAGAGGAGTTATCTGGTGGTGCGCTGTATGAATGTGTGGTGTTGTGTTGGTGGAAGGATCGAAGGCGAATTTAGAGGGTTGACGTCGTGGCGGTTTTGGCGGGCACCTAGCGGGGGGCGACTAAGGCGACTACACACGGGTGACGGCGGCGAAATTTCCAGGCGCATGAGTCAGTTATTTGCAGTCTTTTGTTTGGGGAGTTTTCTTGACCGCCTCGTGCCCTCCAACAATCACAGCACCGCCTGCGCCTGTAGTACATCACATCCCACCTCAGGTACTGTAGGTACCATCCACCGTTATGGCTTCTTTGCAACCACTGAACAGCGCTAGGTGATAACACCCCTTCAGTTACTTGCTTCACGCGATGTGATCTCTTCCTACACTCTTTCGATGGCATTGGCTCCTTTCAAAGCTGTTCGCTTCCCCAGCATACTTGGTCTCCAGGCAAATTACTGCCCCTTCGTGCGACCTTCTACTCTGGACGAGAAAGCTTTTGTCTCCCGGTGGCACCCCCGCGTGTTTGCCACTCGGGACAAGTATGCAAGAGCGTCGCCGGATGCTCTGTCATGGTGGGTGGTGAGCGGTACGAGCCAAAAAGTTGTTCCACAAGCTGTGGTGCGCAACCGGCTGAAAAGAAGATGGGCGAACGCATTTGCAGACAGTATGAGACAGAACGGCTTCCACGCCAATGGGAAGCTGTTGTCGGGACCCAAAGATGGAAGAAGTTCTATTCCAGGGCTGAAAGGCAGTCTCGAACTTCTCATCTACAGTCGAACTGGGCTAGACGCTCCCTACGACAAGCTTGTTCAAGCGACCGATGTACTCGTCAAGACGCTTCGACGTGGAGGCCCTAAGTTCAGTCCAGACTTGTGGCCTAGACCTGCATCCATTTGGCACAAAGGACGAAGAGAAGACGCAGATTCCACGTGGTCCATTGTCAAGCCACAGAAATAAAGACGACTGTCACTTGGTACCGAACTTCGGATGTATACTACATGATACCCTGTGTATGATAAAGAGACTATACCGCCCTTTACAACTGGCTCGCCACAATTCTCCTGTCTTTCATATGCTCTTGCTGCACGCGGTGCAGTGATTCTATGAACATCGTTTGTGTGTCTCCTGAAAAAAGCTTCTTGACATGATCAGGTCCACAAGTTGCTTAGAATTCAGACTTCTCGTGTCTCGGAACGTGATGGCGATGAAGATGTAAGTTCGTCTGGTCGCATGATCAATTACTCAGAAGACAAGCAGACGAGGCTGAACAAACACGGAAAAGCCCTGCACGGTAACCAATGATTATGCTTATTTCCTCATCGATGATTGACTGCGCTAAGCGACCATCTTTAAAGCAGATTGCTTCATCTTTTTTGCACTCAGTTGCAAAATGGCCCCTGCTATATCCAATCTGGAAACAGCCACGGCACATCGATGCCAAGTGTGACCGGCGAGACGTATCATGCTGCGATTTCAGCCAAGCCTGGTGCGGTCTCGTCTCCAGTCGGAAGACGGTGGAACAACGGTATGGAATTGTAAAAGCCAAACAAACAGAAGCAGAAGCCCCAGATTCGCTGATCTGATCTTGGTGGTATCATGACCTATGCTTGAAGTGAGACATCTGATCATGGGCTCAAAGTCACGCCACGCCACAAGCGTTTGTCCATTTGTAGGGACGTATATATACGTCAAGCCATATCGCTGAATGGCTTCAGCGGATCATCCCAACCACGCAACATAACAGCAGAAAGAAAGACTCGAGACAGTTCCAGTATCCAGGCGTCGCAACTATCAGTCAAGGCTCTCAGAGGAGAGGAGAGAAATATCCAAACATTGTAACACCAAAGTGGACTTCACTTCCGAAAGAGCACCAGAAATACCTTCATCATGTGTTTCGGATTCTTCGATCGAAGGCGCTGTGGTTACTATGGCTGGGCTCCAGAAGAACCAGTCAAGGTCGTCCATCCAGACCGCTTAATGCGGGCGCCATCCTCAAGGCAGGAGATGGTGCGAGCCCCGATATTCAACCATCATGACGATTACCATAGAGCGAGCAGTACGAGTCCGCATCACGGCAGAAGATTCTCATGAGACGGACAGGAGTTGGGTTCTCGGATCCAGTTTGATGCGGCAATACGTGAGGCCAAATACCGTCCGCGATCGCTCACGGGCGAGCAGATTTGTGCAGACACGGACAGTGAATAATATTGTCTTCAGCGGCAAGACGACGGCTCGGCAGCGATGGCCCTGCGAACGGTGAGGGAGCTGCTGCTGATATAGCTCGAAGACAGGAGAAGCTCGAGAGGGTGGCGTGGATGGGTAGGCTCGCGTGGTTCGCCAACGATGGGGCCCGCAGCACTGGGTGCACTGGGCAGGATGGAAACGGCAAAGATTCACCGTAGCAGGACGTAGGGCGGAGCACATCCCCATGTTATCGCTGTGATCAATTTATGTTCTCGAGGGAAGGGCGATTCATCTCTGCTCAGCTAGTACTTGTTCATGGCATATCTGTGCAACCCGCCGCATGAGAAGGACGTCCCCGTTCCTTACGAGATGTGAAGATTGGCATGCGTCCGTAACGGATACTGAAAGATGATGGAACACGGAATCCCAAGCCTCAGTCCTTTGGGCTGGCCTGTCGGTTCCCGACCAGACTTGCAAGGCAACCTCAGCCCCCACAACATGATTGGATCGCTCCTGTAACCGCTGGAAACAAGGCGCATTTTGGGCAGTCTAGTGTGGCTTACTGGGCTGTGCTGTTGACCACCTGAAATACAAGACGATGCGTTGTCCTTGACGTCGGCATCGTTATCACAAGCGAACTCAACCCCAGATGTATTCACGGAAATGCTGGAACGGATCCGCCGCCTCAGGAATGCTCAGCGTAAAGTATCTGAACCAAAGGTAAAGTCAAAGGGGCCAGATTCGCACGAAGCAGTGGTTTTGTCCAACCCACAGCCTTGCATATACTCCTTGACCAAATCGAACTCTTTAGATAGCTCGGAGAAACTTCAGAATGGCACAGCTAGCACCGAAGGCCATGGACAGCACCGCAAAACAGCGGCAACAGATGCACTTTCCATCGAGGACCGCCCTGCGACAGTGCGTTTTGGCACCGTCCACCCGGATGATGCTCAGTCTGATGACAAACCACTTCTAGAGCATAGCCCTGGAGCCGGACCTATATGTCGCCCCAAGTCTTATTGGGGTGCAGCGCTTCATCGGCTTGAATCCAAGTCACCTGATGTATATGGCGCTTTCGAACGATTGCAACGGGACTTGCCAGATGGAGACCTGCCTGAAGCTTTGCTCGCCGTAATCCAGAAGCATCGCCAAGTCATGGAACAGCGAGAATGGTCCCTTCCTTTCAAAGTCAGGGGAAGATCTGTCAAGCTCAGGCGCCAACTCGACACCGTCGCAAGGGCTTTGCTCGGATTCAAAGGCCTTGGAGCAGCAGTTTCTCGCGTTGATCTCATGCAGATTGCTCCTGCGGCGTGGGGTTGCTTCACATTTATCTTGCAGGTGAGATGCTCCTTACGTTTGATGTTCTCATTTGTTCTGACAATGACTTCTGTAGGTTGCATTGAACGATTCCGAGCAGCATGCGGCAGCGATCGAAGGTGTATCAGAAATCGCCCCTATCATTTCTAGATACACAATACTAGAATATCTGTACCTCCAGGACAAGAACTACTCGCTCAAGACAATATTCGAGGAATCAATAATCGACTTGTACACCATCATATTGCAATACCAAACCAACCTGGCAATCTATTTCCAGAGGCACGCCTTCACCCGGCTCTTGCGTTCTGTACCAAGCTTGGACGATTTCCCACTGCTTTTGAAGAAAATAAGAGGTCAAGATGAAGTCTGCAAAGGTTTCACGAGTATTTTCGATGAAGAGAACGCACTCAACCGGCATCAGGAAGTTCATGCTTTCTTCCGACAAATTGACCAAAGGCTCGAGCGAACGCAAGAAGAGCTAGATGCCTTTTCACGAACGGCGAAAATGCAACGAAATGCAGACGTATTACGCTGGCTATGTAACGGTTCCGTCTTGGCTTACCATCAGACCATTCTTGAAGACTTCAAAATGGGCACTGCATATGTCCATGCCGGGCAATGGCTCAGGCAGCATCCAGACTTCGTCAGATGGCGGAACTGTTCGGTATCTAACCCCGCTATCTTTTGGCTCCATGGCTCGATTGGCACTGGGAAGACTTCCATAACATCAAGAGTGATCGAATGGTATCTGGAAGATTCACTGGGTCGCGATGGCCATCGCACGGCTTTCTTCTACTGCTCGAAGACTCAAGGCAACCAGCAAGGCACGGCGACGAAAGTCTTATTCTGCGCATTGTTGCAGCAGCTTGCGTGGTCAAGAGATGGCACATCCATCACACCAGTGCTAGAGGCCGAGTTTGAGAGACATCGTTGCATTCCTGCCGCTTCAGATACTCTGTCCCGCGACAAATGCATCGAACTCTTGAAGGATGCCGTCTCTTCCTTGGAAAGGGCTTTCGTTGTCGTCGACGGCTTGGACGAGTGTTGTGATTCAATCGAGGTCGCTACGATGCTTGAAGAACTGGTCGACGCGGTTGGCCCGAAGTTGAGGATCTTTCTGACTAGCCGAGACGAAGGTCCGCTCCGAGATGTGATCTTAGACTGTTACAAGGTTCCAATGAGGTCGCAAAGCACTCGGGAAGATCTCCAATATTTTGTCCAGCACGAAGTTTTCGACAGGAGACCTCGTCTTTTCAGGGGCTCTCGGCAAGACCTTGAAGAAGAAATCGTTGAGATCCTTAGCCGCAAAGCGGAGGGAATGTAAGTATCGCCATCAAGTACTCCAGGCCGAACATCTGACGCATTCAAACAGGTTCAGGTGGGCGGAATTGCAGCTAGCCATCATTTTCGATAAGAGAACACCGTACCGAATACCAGAGGATGTGCAAGCAAAACTTGCGGCCCTTGGCCGTGAGACAGCAGTACCGAGCCTCAGAGATGCCTACGACGAGGTCTACAACATGAATACTAAGGCCGACAGAACGGACCGACAGCACGCAATCAAGGCTTACAAATTGTTATTATGCTGTCGCCGCCCACTTCGGACAGAGGAGCTCACCGAGGCCGTGGCTACCAATCGCGACGGAACTGTCCACCCGCTAGTCGACAACGTCTACGTGCTCGAGATCACGAGAAACTTGGTTTTCGAAGATGAGAGATCGCAGACTGTTCGGTTCTCACATCAGTCAGTTGTTGAATATCTGAAAGGGAGAAAATGCAAGAAAACCCGGGAATTCGATAAAGTCCAGAACAATTCACAAATGGCTGAAGCCTGTCTTCTGGCTACTCCCAGAGAAAGGAATGAGACACCGGGGTTCTACGAATATGCCCGCGAATGGTGGCTCATGCATACCGACATGGCTGAATCTGGACTTTCGGATATTGGCAAGTTGATCTTTTCGCGTGAAGATTCCGACATCGATCAACTCAATCGCTTATCAATATTCAACCAGGCGTGCCCTCCGCGGCCAATGCCCAAGTCTCAGCTGCAGTCGGGACGACATTCACAGACTTTGTCCCACGGCCAAAGTACACTGCTAGCAGTTATGTTCGAGGCTGCTTTTGCAGCGCAGCAACGTATAATGCACTGGGAGTCACTTGGCCACGGTGTCGTATATCGGCCCGACCCTGGCGACACTGTGCTTCACTGTGCGGTTGCCATGCCTGACACTCAATTGCTGCTGGCATTGCTCACTCACGGTTCACAGGTCTTTTTGAACACGCGAAATGTGAAAGGCGAGACTCCATTGCATAGAGCCATCACCAAAGGTACTGTGCAGGCAATCGGAGTTTTGCTTGACGCAGGTGCATCGCCTTTCTGTAGAAACAACACAGGAGAAACGTTGATTCATGCTGCGACTCGTGCTCGAAAAATCCCTCTTGTCGACAGCTTGATCGATGACACCGAGCTTCCTTGTCTACACCTTACCATTCCTCGTCAGCTTATGCAAGGACAAGCGGCTTGCCAGCCATCAAGCTTGACACGCCAGGTTCCAGAGATCGGCCACCAGGATGGTATCGACAGAAGTCTCTCTCATATTCCCCATAAGGAAGTCATCTCTCCTGAGGTCTGTAAAATACAGATGTTCATTTCTAGAGGAGTCGACCTGCACAGCGAGGACATCTTCGGCAACACCGCACTTCATATTGCAGCCGGCACGAGCAGGTGGTTGGAGATGCACAGTATCCTTGAACGACACAATCTGTCGTATCTGCTAATGATCAACGCCAACGTCAATGCACAGAACAAGCACGGATGGACCCCACTCCATATTGCCTGTACCCGCGGTTTCGTTTACGATGCGATATTGATGCTAAACCGTCATCCCAACTTGGAACTGGCAACGCGAACGGGCTGGACCGCTCTACATCTCGCCGCCTTCTGTGGGCGCGCACAAATTACCAGGATGTTACTGGAGAAGGGCTCGAGTGTTGATGCAAGAACAAACGCGGGCTGGAATGCTCTTCACCTTGCTGCAGTGAACGGACATTATCAAGTTGTGGCAGAATTACTGAGTCGTGGGGCAGACGCCTTGGGGACGGGACCCAGCAACTGGACACCACGAGCACTTGCTCAACACTTTGGTCACAAGTATGTGCTTCACATTTTGCGGCAAGTGAAAGGCTGTCGGGAGGGCGCAGCAAGCAGCGCAATGACTCCCATTCCCGGACCGCTCATCAAACCCTTTCCAGAGAATGAGCCTTGGCTCTTCCCATTTGCTGAATCTCAAGGATGGTGCTACGACGTGCATCACCCGTCGCTAGTGTTTGGACATCGCGATGGTTCTTGGCTTTACCAACAGAGCCGGTTGCTTCCCCCAGCATGGGAAGTACATCTGTCCGACAACAAGGACTGTTACAGGCCCTACTTCATTAACCATACGACGCGCAAAACATCGTTCAACGATCCCAGAGGCGAGTTCTACCAGGCTTTCCAGATCCCTGAAAAGGACGCCATACCATGGCCTTACACACTGTCCACGTGTTGAATTCAGGTCTTAGAGGCCTGGAAGCTATGATCTTTGGCAAATCACTATATGCTCTGACACCATTTCTGGTCAATACATTGCTGGAGGGACTGGTCTTGAACGATTAAAACGCCGCAAAAGAGATTCCCTGCGCACGGCTTGCAAACCGCTTTACCAGGATCGATGGGAAGGAACAACTAGAAGATCGTCCTTCTTCAAGTGATATATTACGCTGACATGTTTCACGAAGACGATTTTGGTTCCTAGCAACCAGCGAGGCTGGTAAAATTGAATGATAGTTTCAGTGACCTCGTCGTGTCTCCTGAAGGCATAATGAGAAGTAGGGCGAAGTAGAGATGCCCGATATTACCCTCCAGGTCACGTGTACAGCAGCGACCCTCGAAACTTGAGAGCTATTTCGTTGCATTGCTCTAGCATTATTGATCTGTTGGTGGCACCACACTACATTTCGACGTTGTATCTGTATCCTCCTGTCTATCTTGTCTGCAAAGATGCTGGTCTCCTTGACCGTTGGCAAGGTGGATGCTGGAGTAGCAGTCCTCCTCACCGAAGACAAGCGACTGGTAAGCTGGGGTGCGTCGTGTCAAGATACATTCTGATAAATTTCCCAGATAGAGTTCCCGTCAATACTATTGCCTTCATCTATAGCGTCGGGGTCGATCGTCGATATCACCGTATCACAAAACTTCGAAGCCGAACAGAAATCGCAGGCTGCGTTCTCGGCCCTACAGAACCGAATCCTAAACACTTACGGGATCAACACTCCTTCTACACCTGCATTACGCTTGCGAAATGCTACTCAGACTTCCCTCGTCCTGGAATGGGACCCTATCCAGCTGGCGACCACTACCCTTCACTCCCTCTCCCTGTACAGAAATGGAAGCAAAGCAGGAAACATCCCGAGACCTTTGGAACAGACGGCCACAAAGATCAGTGGATTGGCCGTAGATAATGAATACTCTTTCTATCTCGTACTGCGAACAAGTGGTGGCACCTACACGAGCAACGAGCTTACCGTCAAGACGCATGCAATGAACAACTTGACGGGTATTACAGTGACACCCGGAATTCTACCTCCACCGTTAAGAGAGTCCCTCGAGGCTGCAGTCGAGCGCATTGGAGCGAAGATTATTGACACAATCAGAATAGACACTACGCATTTTGTCTGCACAGAGGGTCGAGGACGTGACTGGGAAAGAGCCAATGAAATGAACATCCCCGTCGTGAGGCCGGAATGGATCGAAGGCTGTGAAAGAGAAGGGAAGATAATTGGGGTTCGCGGATATTATCTGGATGCGGATCCCAAACAGAGACAAGTCGGCTCAAATCCATCCCTCGCGGGCAGGCCTTCAACAGCGGGCGCTCCCCAACAAGCCAATATGCCGCAACGACCAAAAGAGCCTTCGACGACGCCGAAGAGCCCCGACAGGGAAAGCACAGTTAGCGGAGAACCAGGTCCTGAAGTGCCTCCCACTCCACCGCAGAAGGACCTGCCGCCTGCGCCCGCACCCGTCGATGACGAAGAAGACGAAGACATCGAAGAAGAGGCGGAAAGACCGCCAGCCGAGCCCAAGGACAAACATAAGGCTGAATCTTCTGATGAGGATGAGGAGGAGTCGCCCACTGACGAAGCTGGCGAGGCTCACGGTGCACAGAATCATCGGCCCAATGTTGAGGATGCCAAAGAAGGAGCAGACATGGAAGACGTTGCATTATGATGACAATCTACAAAGAATGTTTACCGGTCGACTAATCAGTCGCATTGAGCGAAGGGATCTGGTCTTGTTGGTGACATTTCGGGGTGAAGAGATCAGGCTTCAAGGACGACCAAGGCATGCTCCGGATCTGCCTTTTTCTGCAATTCCAGAAGCTGCAGAGTCTGTTGCATCGCTGAAGCCCCAGAGCCATAGCAATCCTTACTGCTGTGGAACACGTGCAAAGCCTGCGCAGTCGCATATGTGTCTGTTTGGAACCAATGACGACTCAGCCTCAGCAGCTCGAAGCTGACAAAGAGGATGCTATTTCCATCACAGCGGACAAATCCATTGGCTAGCTGATATCACCAAATACCCGTCTCCCTCTCTCAAACCTCAACCCCAGACTCGAAAGTACCTTCTTGCTGGAAGGGACTCCGAACCCCCAGCTCTGGAACAGAAGCCCAGACCACCAGACGGCAAAGCTCAGCAAGCCACATGTAAGGCTGGAGGAATTGGTCCAAGCTTGAGCCTAATCCGGACTTGTCAGCATGCATCTCGGACCGCGAATTGGCCATTCACAACTCCAGCCTCGCCAGCCAAGATTGCTACACGAGAAGATGAATGCAAGCCAAGGAGCTTCAGCCTCAGCCTTCTTACCACTGCTAAATAGTCCGAATACATGACCATTTCCGCCAACCACCTGCTGACGGTGCTGACCTCTTTCCGCTTCCATTTTCAGCTTTCCTCGCCTATCTCAGATCGAAGCGCAAGCGGTTGGTACCTGACCATTTCTCGCACTGGCCTCTATAAGATCATGTCCCTCCGACCTCCTCGACGATTCTTTTCCCCTCTGCATACACTCACTACTGAACACAGCAACAACCACAAGTATATTTTCTTTCTTTATTTCATTCTTTCTGCCTCTCTTTTTTCTTTCCTAGTCACACTCTTTAAAGACTAATCTAATCAATCCAATCATTAAATTACAAGCCATCAGGAAAAGACCAGCAAATCAATCAAAGCAGTACTATCCCAGTCCAGACCAGACAATATACAATCACTCAAAATCAAAATGGGCAAATCGACCATGACCGCAACCATCTTCGGCGCTATCCTCTCCACTGCCATGCTCACTCAAGCTGCTCCTCTCACTGTCCGCCAATCCGGCAGCTACTACTCCAACTCCACAACTGTCGCCAACACAACTACAAGCACATCCGGCGCTCCTCCGTCCACATACACTGGCGCCCCATTCGCCTCGGGCCCATACACTGGCTACCCCTCCAGCGGCGTCGCACCCATCGCCCAGGTCTTCCCCGAGTTCACGTCCCAGTACAACTCCAGAACCGGTGCCGTAGACTTCAACACCGCGCGGGGTCTGGTCTCTCGCTCACCCACCAACGGCGGCGCCGATATCACGACGCTGGTGACGTTCGCTCTTGACGAGCAGTACGCTTCGAACTGGTGCCAAGTCGTGTTCGACCTCAAGGACGCAAGTTCCTCCGCCACGGGCTCCAAGCAAGCTCAACTCTTCACCAGCTTGGCACCCGCGACGATGGATACCACCACCTGGCCCTCGGGCAATCTGCGCAACCAGGACCTTGGCTCGATCCAGATCTACCCAGGCGACGAGGCGCAGTGGCAGCCTGGTACCGGACCTGGCGCGACCTCTAATGGTTTCTTCCCCTGTGGCTTGATCGCCGGACAGGCCTATGGTGGCGAGGTCGTGCCCCAGGGCGACTCGGTCGAGGTCTCGTGGCCTGCCGGTCAGGATGGTGTGAAGATTGTGGTTTACTAAGCCAAGCTTGAAGCCTTTTCGTGATTGGCAGTTGGTATTTTGTACAGCATTTAGCGAGTGAGGATACCGTCGTATATATTTTTTTGTGGTTAGCGATGCATTGAGCGATGGGCGTTTTGAGTTTTCGAGAGCAAGAATTGGATCTTGGGGATTGTGATACCGCTACTGTATGATTTGCTGTATTTGACAGATCTATTCTCGTCTCGCCTCGCCTCGCCTCGATGCAGAGCGGAGCAGACGCTACATTTCAATCCATATATTTGGGTCATTACCTTCCTCGCTCGCTCTCCCTGCGCTCTTAGAAAATAATGGTCATCTCTGATTCGCAAGATCAGTAGGCCCTGACTTCTCTTGTATACCAACCTGCTGAGATGTATTCGTGTTTTTAGGGGGAAATTTCCAGCTCTTGCTTCATAGCGAGCAACTTGTGATCAGTCCTAAGACGTCGCTCAAAAAGTTCCGTTCCACAGCGACACAGAATTGAGGTCATAAGGAGATGATTGCAGGCAAAGTCACTCCTATTTCAGTCTTTGCAACAAGGTCCATCTCCAGTGATCAAGAGTTCATGCGTCGATTCTTTAGGTAGGGTCGGTTGCTTTGGTCATGCTGTCAGTCTTTGATCTCGACTTGCTCCTGTTCTCCTACCCTTTTGCTGTCGACCCAGGTCTCCTCGACGTCTTGGACCTTTTTGAGGCCTGCAACGAAGGCGCTCTCCGAGAACAGGAAATCCACCTGTTCCAAGGTCTTTCCTCCGGTCTCCGGGCACAGAAAGAAAACAAAGGCAATGGCCAGCAGGTTACCGCATAGTACCCAAGTCCAGAACTTCCAGCCAACATCGGAGTCTTACCGCCTGGAAGCATGGACCGAGGGTATATCAGCGAGGTGGGCCGGTCGTCGGTCCTGGTACAAGTAGAGAAGCCATTGGAGCAAATGGCCTGATCGGTTGGGGAGATACTCTGTAGTGTTTCGACGAAGGTCTCGTCACCGGAGGCATGGTGAGAGGCTCTGGGGTTGAAGTGGGATGTTTTCTAGAGGACGGTCGCCTGTTGAGTCCTACCGCAAGCATAGCATCCTGTCCATGTGCTCTACTGGCAACCTGAGCCACTGCCTCGTCCAGAGTGTGACGAGAGAAAGAAGAGAAAGTCATGTTATGCACTAAGGGCCCCTAATTATGCGCGCATCCCAATAAGGATTAGCTAAGCACTGCCAAACTCGCCAAGGCTTTTTGGAACCCCGCACAAGATCCGTGCGGGGAGGAGCTTGTTGCGAGGTTGATATCTGATCGACTTCCGAGTCAGAATACCTCGACCAAGGTTACTCGTACGAACCGTCCCTTAGGCAAAGATCACCGACAATCAGCCTCTAGCAGAAGGAGGGCCACTTGAAGTGGGATTTTCCTGTCACATGGCTGCTGAACACAAGGACAAGATACGGCACGTAGTCTGGCCACGGCTGCGCGAAGTCGCCATTCCGGATTCACGGTTCCATTACGAATTTTCGAGCTTCATCGCAGACTTTCAAGGCTCAGATAGAGCGACCGAGCGACTGTGCTTGCTTCCCTGTTATGTCAACGCCAAAGTTGTATTTATAACCCCCGATAATTGCCTGGAAAAGCTCAGATACCAAGCTCTTTGTGATGGCAAGAAGGTTCTGGTAACCACTTACGCCATCCGTCGAGGATTCTGGCTTTTGGATCCGGCCGTCGTCAAAACCCCTGAGCAACGACAAATGGCAAGCTTGCTTGATGCCATGGAACGACCGGGCCTGGGAAAGCATGTCACTTTGGCAGACATGCAAGATATGGGCCTCAAGGTCGATCTGATGGTGACTGGAACTGGTGCCATTAATCATGCTGGAATCCGTTTCGGTAAGGGACACGGTTTCTTTGATCTCGAGTGGTCAATGTTGACGAGTATCAATGTGGTTGAACTTGCTGTGCCCTGCATCGCTGTTGTTCACGATTGTCAAGTTCTGGACGAGCAATTGCATCCAGAGGTATTTGACACCGTTTGTGATTTCATTGTTACACCCTCGACGATCAAGGAGGCTGCAGAACAAGGTGCCGTCCAAAAACCTTCTTGCGGCATCTTATGGGACAAGTTGCAACCTGGAATGCTGGAAGATATACCTCCGTTGCAAGAATTGCGCCGTCTCACAACAACAAAAGCCACACAGGGGCCCTGATCGTTGTCCACGAGTTGCCATTGCTACGAGTGCCAGTTTATATATTCTGCCGCCACTCTACCAAACAAAAATTACTGCCGCCATATTACCCTTCACGGCAATTTACCTACCCAATCGACTGACCGCTTTTCTTTTGATCATCCAGCAACGATGGATATTCAGGTATATAATTTCTTTTCCGAGTCACATGGCAGATTAATTTCTCCTTTGTATTGTATACTCACCTCACCCAGTCATGGGGATCAAGACATCTGTAGAAAGCTTGTTGATCAGTTCAGTCTCACGAAAATGAAGCAGTAGAAGCAGTACCTGGTGAGAGAGCGAGCAGCATCAACACTTCCCTTGACCGGTGATATCAAGTGGTCTTATTCCGCTTCGTCCCCTTTGCACTTCCCGCTTCAACGTGTGTGCTTTCCTCAATTGTACTCTGTCCCTTCCCGCCTGTCTTGCTCTTGGGCTTCTTCTCGTCTCCTTCATTCTGACTTTCGTCCTCACCCGGCAGTTCACCCTTCAAATCCTCGTCCTCATTTAAGGTCTCATGGATGGTCGTCTGAGGATCTTGATTCTTTCGTTTCGGCATGCCAATATAGTGGCTATCGGGTTTGGTCACGATTGGCACCCAGGACAACTTTGACTTCATGAAGATCTCCTTGTCCATTCTCAAAGCTCTCGAGTCGGCCATGCTGCCCGTACGGATTTCCCACTGCTCATCTTCCTCGCCTTCAGAGACATGATTGAACAGTACTGTGCCGCACTCAGGACAAAAGCCGCTTCGCATCATCTTCACGTCAACGCCATCCAGCTTAGAAGGAAGTGGGAGCATACCGCTGCGTATGATGACCAGAGTCCGACTTGGCGTGGTAGACCTTTGGTTGGACCTCGCCAGAGAACTCTACACCTTTGGGATCGTAGATGACGAGGGATGTAGAGCCATAGCCGGAGCCGGAGATACATTGACAGTCTCTGCAATGGCAAGCACAAGTGAAGTCGACCTTGCCAACGACACGCCAGGCTATGCCGCCGCAATAACACTTGCCGTTGATTGTCATCGCGATGCTTGTATTGCTGATTACGTTGTGTTCGGTTCTGTCTAGGGTCTTTACAGAAGAAGGCTTGACTTCGACCTGAATGCAAGTTCACATGTTGTCAATCTTGCACTTCGCCCTCATGATTTCACAGATACGTCATGATCCCGAAAAGAAGACTGGCTTCTCAGCCCGCAAACAATCATTTTGACCTCGACAAAAAGACTGTCATCAACGAGGCTGCGTCCGCTCGCGATGCCCTCGACTGACTCTCCACTGCGCTGCCGCGAGCAGTCTTACGGTGTCGAGTCTCATCTGATAACTGTGGAGTCTTCAGACCGTCACCTCGGCTTCCGCCCCTTTAGCGGAATAATGCCGTCGTTGTGTCAACACCACGATGACCTATTTTCATATGTACTTTTGACCACCTTCTACTAGGCGTGTAGACTGATTACAGGACTCCAAGCCTTCCTCGTCACTATAGTAATCATGTCTTCCGACAAGAAGTGGCCTCTAAAAAAGGTAGTTCTGTCGCCACCGCCCCTCTCTGCTCTAGCCTCAGCTATCTCCCTGGAGCTTTCATCCAACTTCTCCGAGTCATCATGCACGGTCGAAACACCGCCAGACCTGACTCTCCCGCCGTATCACCTGGCTGGTCCAGGTTTGACTGGGTCTACTCGCGTTGTTGAGGTCGGCGATCCGTCATACCTGATCAAGTTCGACTTCACTCGGCGGTACGATCTTCAGCCTATCTCTCGAAAGACCGATATGTCTCCCTCATCAGGCTTGATGATTGGGGCCGGTGCGGGTCCCTTTTATGTGCTGGGCCAGAATACGGAACTCATGCCTAATTTCGCATATGGCACAGCTGCTGGAGGAGGCTCCCCAGAAGCGACCCGCAACCGTACGCACTATGCCAAAATAACACCGGCTGACGGCGTATCCTGCTGTCAGTTGCCCGACAGTTCCAAGTTCGGGCTGATGTGCAATTTGTTCTGCTCTGATGGGACGCCAGGCCCATGTCTGCATATCAAGGCCAAGTCTCGTACGGGCCGGGATAATTTCACCCAGACGATCCAGAACGCTATTGGGGCCGCATTTAACAAGCAGCTCGTTTCAATCGGCGGAGTGTTCCTCATCAGATCGGGCAAAGTGAATCTACACGTCATGCCGGATTTCCCTGCGAGTCCATTCAATAACCATGACGATGTGGAGAAGTGGTTACGCTACTTTGAGATGGAGTTCAAAAGAGACAGCCCGGAAGGACCACTGGTGTGTCTGAGCGTTCTGCACTCGGGGGACGACAAGGGTCTGGGGTTGAGGATGGAGCATACGCATTGTTTCACCGACTCCAAGGATGGAAGTATGGAGACAACGAAAGGCGGGCATTATCACTACGATGTGGACGAGACGAAAGCCGAGGTCGAGTATGAAGGGTGGTTCAATGTTGCAGAACATGTGTACAGGGTCGATCCTCCTCCGTCGTGATGTGATGCCCTCATACAGTCAGGGTGGTATGGGCCAAGGATGTGATTACGGATCACTCTGGTTCAAGCCTTCTATCGTTCAACTTCACAGATCCCTTCAGACAGACTCACTTGCTTGAAGGAAAGAAGACTAAAATATTCCCGACAAAAACGCAAATCTGGGCAAGGAGAACGTCGGAAGTGATTGTGTGGTTGGCTGCCAGCCATCAGGCTGACATCGTACCTGCGTCAGCTATAGCACGACTATTGCCTTAACGCCTAATGATAGTATTATCGATCCGGCCAATCGATCGTGTGTTTAGAATCCTTGCATTCCTGCACAGCACGGCTTAGTCATATCGCGTCCGTCCAAGACTGCCACCACCACGGGCACCAGCGGCCACGGACCAGTGAGGAGCCTTTATGGATTGCTTCAGAGACTCCTTTTTCCGTTTTGAGTAGTCGTCAAAGGTGGTTGGGGCCAATCCGACGACGACCAGCTTCGTGTACATATTTGATGTGGCGGCTCGGGACTCCGTCGTCATCCAAGCTGCCTAAGAATGCGAATATCAATACTGGCCGGTAGTCCACATCCTTGTGGTGTTTTGCGATGCTGTCCAACCACAGGACCTCTGAGAGGTATCAGGTAAGGTTTGCTGCGTCGATGATATATTCTGGCTCATGCGGGTTGATTAACAATCGAATATTATGCAAGCATGGTGACACTTCAACATTTGGGCGATCCGGCCATCCGCGTCAAGAGCAGAAAGTAGGAGAAAAGCGGATATAAAAGATTTCGGCCCTCACATCCTTTCGAGATTCTGCGTAAAGTGTTCCACCTGGTCCAGGATTGCAGGAAAGTTGCGTAACTCACCAGGGAATATCAAGTAACGATCTTTCGGCAAACTATCACTGACAATGGGTATTGACTTCACAGTTTTCAAAGGCTCGAAGTCCGGAGAGATAGTCGAGGCCAAAGGGCATCGCGACGTCGGACCGAGAGAAGCCTTGGTCGAACTTACTCACTCTGGAGTCTGTGGCACTGACGAGCACTACCGACACTACGACCAAGGTCTAGGTCATGAAGGTGCCGGCATCATCCGCGAGATCGGGTCGATGGTGCCTGAGATATCGGATCTGAAAGTCGGCGACCGTGTTGGCATGGGATGGATGCAGAAGTTCTGCCTGCACTGCAAACCCTGTTTGACCGGACAACACTTCAAGTGCGAAAACTCTCAGCAATTCGGCACAGCGAACTGGGATGAAGGCTGCTTTGGCACAGGCATCGCTTGGGACGTGTCGGCCCTGTTCAAGATTCCTGATCAGATTGATCCTGCGTCGGCCGGACCATTGATGTGTGGCGGGGCCACGGTCTGGGGTCCGCTCTACGAGAATGGCTTCAAGGCTGGAGATAGAGTGGGAATTCTAGGAATAGGCGGGCTCGGGCATTTGGCGATTCAGTTCGTCAACAAGATGGGAATGGAGGCTGTCGTTTTCTCTGGAACGGAGTCGAAGAAGGAAGAAGCATTCAAACTCGGCGCTGCAGAGTTCTATGCCACGAAGGGCGTGACAAAGTTCGAAGGCATCCAGCCAGTCGATTGCTTGCTCATCACGACGAGCGTCCTTCCAGATCTGTCTCTGTGAGTTGAGCCTAGCAACAGATGACCGAGCGCCCGCTAACAAAGAGAAGGTACATCCCTGTGCTGGCTCCGTTTGCTAAGATCTTCCCACTTACCATCACCTTCGATGCAATGCCTGTACCAGTGCTTCCGCTGGTGATGTACGGGTACAGCATTGTCGGCTCAGGTGGTGCTCATCCTCAGTCGATCAAAGCCATGTTATCGTTTGCCGCCAAACATGATATCAAGCCGATCCTGGAGAAGTTTCCAATGACCAAAGAGGGAATCACTGAAGCCATGAAGAAGCTCAATGATGGGAAGATGAGGTACAGGGGTGTAGTAGAGGTGCAATAATTGCTTGAGACTGACTTGAGAGCTCAAATCAAGAGCATTTATAAATCTAACCAAAAACGAGCAATATGCAATAGCTTGCTGAGAATCTGGTTTGTCGTTCATGTGAGGCAATCGCGGTGGCTCATGCTGGTTCTTTGTGAAGTATCATGCTGATTTGAGGCGGGTAGAAGGAGGCATCGCAGGGTCAGGTACCAGGGAAACAAGGAGCATAAGAGTTGATGCCCGGGGAGACACCTAAAACTCCGGCTACTAGGCGCACCAGGCATCGTTTTGTTACAGAGCCTGGGGAAAATCGATTTGCTGCTGGGTGGCTGCTGTTTTTTCTGCCGAGTCAGTCTGGAGCTTGGCTCCTCCTGAAGCCCGACAAGCCGACCACCGACTTCGCTCGGCTGCAGAACCTCCAATTCCAAAATTTGTCTTTTTGCGCTGACCTCTGCCCATCTCTGACTCACCATGGGATCGTGAAAAGCCATATCTTTTGATGAATTAGTTCTTGCTTGCCGAATTTACCCTTCAGACTGGCGGCCATGATGGCAGGCACGCGGAATCTCCTATCTCTCGCTGGCAGGACTGCCCTACGAACTCCTCGGTCGCAATCAGGAACCTCCTTCTTGGATTCAATTGTACCTGCATCTAAAAGATCAAAAAGCACAAATTCCACCTCGGCGCTAGCCTACAAAGCCTTGCACCGACGATCATCACATCTTCCTCTGCCAGTATCCGAAACCTCCCCACAGTATGGTGCTGCAGCAGCTGTCTCTTCCATTCTCTACGAAACCCCGGTAGCCTCCCAAGCTCCTCAGAAGAAGCATATCCTCAACTGCTTGGTCCAGAATGAGCCGGGTGTGCTATCGCGCGTGTCGGGAATTCTGGCGGCCAGAGGCTTTAACATCGATTCACTGGTTGTCTGCAATACAGAGGTTGAAGATCTGAGTCGAATGACGATCGTGTTGCAAGGCCAAGATGGCGTCGTGGAACAAGCTAGGCGCCAACTAGAAGATTTGGTCCCTGTTTGGGCAGTGCTCGACTATACCTCAGCTGCGCTCGTGCAACGCGAACTGCTTCTGGCCAAGGTCTCCATTCTCGGACCCGAAGTCTTTGAGGAGTTGATGGAGCATCATCGAGAGATGACCAGCCAGGAATACGATGAACCAATTGAAAGCGATCCCGAGGCGGCAGAAGAAAATGCAGAAAGAAGACTGCAGGAACTGGAGGAGAATAAGCCAGAAGAATCGGGCCTCATTCAGCGAGCACGAGAAATGCTTGGTCAAAGCAGCAACTTCCACCCCAGCCGTCTAGCTGCTAGTCAGGCGTTGCGGCACAAGCATGAGCATCTTGAGGCTATCACTCATTTGACGCATCAATTTGGCGGAAAGGTCCTCGACATCAGTACAAACAACTGCATAGTGGAAGTGTAAGTGCAAATTCTGCTCCTGGCATGGTAAACTTCTAATTTGTCTCCAGGTCGGCCAAGCCAAGCAGAATTGATTCATTCATGAAGTTGATCGCTCCGTTTGGTATTCTCGAGTCAACAAGAACGGGTCTCATGGCTCTGCCTCGATCACCATTGTACGGACCTAATGAGGATCTCCAACGCGAAGCCGATGAGGTTGTTGACGCGAGCACATTGCCTCCAGGTTAGGAGGTTAGAGACCATGCATTATTACTGCGTCGGGCGCATGGGGGACGGAATCCATCATTGGATCGTGGAAAGGCGGTTTGCGTGATAGTGTCACCAGGAAAGAGCTCTATTCAATGGAAGTGAAGTCATGTAATGCTGTTCCTCAGCTATCTTTCGGCCACCCCTTTGGTTGGCTATACTTGCCATGGTTTATGCTTGAATGGCCTTCCCTTGCGACGAGCCAATCTTCCACATATCGGAGTGCTATGCCAGTTCTCTGCACTGAAAGTAGTGACAACTAGAGCGTTCATAGCTCGTGCCAGCTTTCGGAGGCCGTGACTGAAATTTACTGGTCTGGTGGTGAGGCTGTAGAGTATCCGTGTTACTGAAAAGAAAGCGACCGTGGCAGTGTTGGTGGTGACAGGAGCAAAATATTTAAGTACTAAGTTAGTTGACATCACCAGTCGTAACGACCCAGGCTCTGCCACGCGTTTCCCCCTAACTTCTTGCCCTCGATCGCCATCAACCAAGTTATTAGAAAGCACTGGGAGAATTCTCTGAATTGATATTGCGAAAATACTGGCTTCTTCAATCATGTCAACCTGGATCTCAAGCATACCTTCACCTGGGGAGTTCTTTCCCCCAACTCCCCAAGCTTCAAATCTTCTCTTCAACTTCTACAGATTCTGGCCAATTGTAAGTGTCCTTCTTTCAAGGATCTCTTCGCACACTGGGACGCCTTTCAGATTCGAAAGCAATGACCCATGTCCCGTTGAGACTGTGAGCCGAAAGTAGACGTACGGAGAACTTTTCCCTCGGGCATCCCCCCAACATACTCATATCTACTCAGTGCGAGCTCTTGCTGATGTACTCGTCCAGGCTTCGCTACTACAATGGACGCCTTTAGGCAGTCTCCAGGCAATGGGCAAGACTTCTTCAGCCTCTCGCTTCAATATTCCAGGCCGACTTGCATGGGTTGTTGCGGAAAGCTGTGGTCCGCTCAACCTTCTCTATATTCTGTATACCTTGCCAGAGAAGCTGAAACCAACACCACAAGCATCGACAAGCTTCCTCGGTACTGGGCTTCCAGCTCAGTATGAGGTTCTGGTATGCTTGTATCTCATCCACTATGTCAATCGAGCGATAGTCATGCCAGTATTCGTTGCTCCGAGTATGTCGCCAATCCACCCTTTGATCGCGATCTTCATGACTCTACACCAATTCCTAAACTCGAGCAACATCGGTTGTGGAATGGTGTACTCTGCATTGAAGCAAGGGACAGAGAACAGCTCTTTGTTCTCGTTCGGCTCGGTTGTTGGGTCGATCGTCGGGTTAGCTGTTTTCTTCGAAGGTCTATACAGGAACATCATGTCGGAGCGAACTTTGCATCAACTACGCCGGGATGCAGCCAAACGCAAAGCAAAATCTGAAGGCAAAGTCGAGATCACTTACGACAAGGTCTACGTGATTCCTCCAGCCGAAGGCTACTTCAGAAACATCTTGTTTCCTCACTATACCTGGGAATGGATTGAATGGGCTGGCTACTGGATTTTGGCAGGGACATGGGGTCTGGGCTGGGGATGGCAGAGCCCTGCTTTATGGTTTCTGATTGTCGAGGTGACCACGATGCTTCCAAGGGCGGTGTCTGCGCGAAGTTGGTACACAGAGAAATTTGGCAAACGGGCTGTTGGTGGCAGAGCAGCTGCAATCCCTGGGTGGCTGTAGAGATCTTACAGTCCGTTGAACTGTTGGCCTGTTGCCAAGTGAAAGACAAAACGTGTGCCGGGATGTAGCTGGTGATGGCGTGATAGCGATGGACCTCGGATGCGCAAGAGACCACCCACTTCCACTTAGGGACCAGGCACCCAGCCAGGTGCAAAGGCGCCGCAGCTGAGTGGTCAATCAATGCTCGACTTGCATTAAGCTCCATGATGCTCCCCATAGGATGGCAAGGATGGGCGATAGGTGCCCCCAAAGTTGACAGACATCCCACCAAAAGCCCAAGACCCAATATCATCCAGTGTCATGTCAAAGCTCACAAAAAATACTCCGTAATTCATGGATTATTAAATTTTCAGATTCTGATATTCTTACTTTCTTCCTTTCTCACCGCTCCTCATCCCTTCCTCTTCTCTGTTTCTCTTGCAAACAGAGCTTTCTCCTACTCCTTCACCACCACATTTTGCAGAGAGACTGTTCAGCTATTTCCCTACTATCCCGCCTCCGACTTCGAACGGTCGTCAAGATGGTTCAATCGTATGTGCACAATGGGTCCTGCTGGTCGAAGGCATGCTAACCACCATCTATAGTTCTATCCTCGGTTTCCCTCGTATGGGAGCCAACCGAGACCTCAAGAAAGCCACCGAAGCATACTGGGCCGGCAAAATCTCCCAGGATGATCTGTTGGCTGAGGGAAAGAGACTGAGACTTGAACACTGGAAGATTCAAAAAGATGCTGGCATCGACATCATCCCAAGCAATGACTTCGCTTTCTACGATCAGGTCTTGGATCATATCCAGCTGTTTGGTGTCATTCCTGAGCGGTACAGCAAGTACAACCTTGCACCCATTGACGAATACTTTGCCATGGGTCGAGGTCTGCAGAAGCCTGCGACTGACAGCGCTTCTGCAGTCGATGTCCCTGCGCTGGTGAGTAAAGGTCATGGCTTGCTTGAGCTTGCAGCTAACACTGATAGGAAATGGTCAAATGGTTCGACTCAAACTACCACTACGTCAAGCCAACACTGCAAGACAACCAGACCTTTAAGCTCTCCTCCAAACCCAAACCCGTTGCAGAGTTCCTTGAAGCTAAGGAGGCTGGAATCACAACTCGACCTGTCCTTCTGGGACCTGTGTCATTCCTCCACCTTGGAAAGGCCGACCGTGGTCAATCCATTGAACCCATCTCTGCCCTTGAGAACCTCCTGCCACTCTACGAGGATCTGATCAAGCAATTGAAAGAGGCGGGTGCAGAGACTATTCAGATCGATGAGCCAATCTTGGTTTTCGACCTGCCAACTGCTGTCAAGCAAGCCTTCAAGACTGCATACGAGAAGCTCGGAAGCAGTGCTTCCAAGATTGTCCTAGCTACCTACTTCGGTGACATTGTCCATAACATCGATGTCCTCGACAACCTGAAGAGCCTCTACGCCATTCACATCGATCTCGTCCGCAACCCTGAGCAACTCGAGACCGTTGCTGCTGCATTGGGACCCCAACAGGTTCTCTCTGCTGGTGTCGTTAACGGCCGAAACATTTGGAAGACAAACTTCAAACACGCAATTGAGATTGTCGAGGCTGCTATCCAGAAGCTTGGCAAGGACAGAGTCATTGTTGCCAGCTCGAGCTCTCTGCTGCACACTCCTCACACTCTTGCGAGCGAGAAGAAGTTGGATCCTGAGATCGCTGGTTTCTTCAGCTTTGCCTGCGAGAAGGCCAAGGAAATCGCCATCATCGCTAAGGCTGTGACTGATGGCCCAGCCTCAGTCCGAGAGGCTCTTGAAGCTAACGCTAAGGCTATGCAGTCGCGTGCTTCGTCAAACATCACCAATGACCAGGCGGTGAAGGACCGACAAAGCAAGGTCACTGAAGAAATGCACAACCGCAAATCACCTTTCCCCGAACGTATCGCTCAACAACAGAAGCGTCTCAACTTGCCTCTGTTCCCGACTACCACTATCGGCTCTTTCCCCCAGACCAAGGAGATTCGTATTCAGCGAAACAAGTTCACCAAGAATGAAATCACTGCTGAAGAATACGAGAAGTTCATTGAGAAGGAGATCCAGGACTGTGTCAAGATCCAAGAAGAACTCGACCTTGACGTCTATGTTCACGGTGAACCCGAGCGAAACGACATGGTTCAATACTTCGGTGAACGACTGAAGGGTTATGCATTCACCACCAACGGTTGGGTTCAATCATACGGTTCCCGATGCGTGCGACCACCTATCGTTGTTGGTGACATTTCTCGACCTGCACCCATGACTGTCAAGGAGTCCAAATACGCTGCCTCTATCTCGAAGAAGCCAATGAAGGGTATGCTGACAGGTCCGATCACCTGCTTGAGATGGTCATTCCCTCGTGACGATGTCCACCAGTCTGTTCAAGCTCAACAGTTGGCACTTGCTCTCCGTGACGAAGTTGTCGACCTGGAGAAGGCAGGCGTCTATGTCATTCAAGTCGACGAACCTGCCCTGCGTGAAGGTCTCCCTCTCCGCACTGGCAAGGAACGTACCGACTACTTGAAGTGGGCTGTGGATTCTTTCCGTCTTTCAACCGCGGGTGTCGAGGATGGCACACAGATTCACAGCCACTTCTGTTATTCCGAGTTCCAGGACTTCTTCTACGCTATCGCAGCACTTGACGCCGATGTCCTCTCCATTGAGAACAGCAAGTCTGACGCCAAGCTTCTCAAGGTCTTCGTTGACGAGGCTTACCCACGTCACATTGGACCTGGTGTCTATGATATCCACTCTCCTCGTGTTCCTTCCCAGAAGGAAATCGAGGACCGTATTGCCGAGATGTTGCAATACCTGAAGCCCGAGCAGTTGTGGATCGATCCCGACTGCGGTCTCAAGACCCGACAGTGGGCTGAGACCAAGGCTGCCCTGACCAACATGGTCAACGCGGCTAAGACCTTCCGTGCGAAGTACTCTAAGTAAGCTCCTAACAGCTTACATTATCCGGGGAGGTTTGTTTTTGCTCGATCAATCAACCTGATCTGAGCTGGCGTCAACGGAATTGGTGATGAGATGATATGATGATCAAAAGTGTTTTCAACATGATACCACGATAGCATGGGAGCTGGGCATGAGTCGATTTAACATCGGCGTTTTAATGACTAGCTCTGATCCCAGACAGGGGACAATATGGGTGATGATGACGGATTTGTAGGTTTATGATTCGGGATGTTGGCCACTTCAACAGCTATTGCATGGCCGTGTTATGGGTTTGGGATTAAGGGAGAGATATGTCTTCTCAAGGTCGAGAAGGACACCACGGTTCATAAGTACCTACCTAGGTATACAATATGTAGCCATCTCGCTATCCACAAAGATACTTCAAGATCAGTTAATTCCTTGCCACGTGATTGCGCGTAAAGACGTGTTAAGTGGTGGAGAATTTTGTCCCACCGTCCTTCCCGTGCATTGAATCATCACCTAGTCAACATTGACTTTTCGCGCACGTCCTGCAGATGACTTCTGTTACACCGTGTCACCCAATGGCTTTCAGACCGAACGGATTCTTTTCTAGGCGACAAAATGCCAGTCCACTGCTCAAACCTCCCACCTGCCCCTGAGCCGAAACGAGTGTTCTTCGATCCCTTCAATTCTTCTTCCACGGGCCACCAGCGAGCTGAGAACCGGTTGTCGGGGAGCACGTCATGGCGAGAGTCGCGATCGTACAAACTAAGGCACCAGCTCCGTGACTCGAGCGGAAGAGGAGGCGGGCAACATTTGTCGGACCTCGTGGGCGCGGGGAGTGAGAATTTTGGAAAAGACGGGCGGAAAGACAATGGAAGTTGGGAGCCTGGTGCGCCAGGATCGAGGGAGAAAGGGTGGCAGGATATTCGAGGGTTGATGAGCGGGAATAGGAAGCGGTCCGTTGAAGAGAAAGACGATATGATGGAGCAGGAAAAGAGGAGACGCACGTCCGACGAGTTCGGGCCGCAGATGGATGTAATTCGACCAGGCCGAGAAACTACCACGATCAGAGAGGTGGCTTCCGCATACAAGTCATCCTCAACAGCAGAAGACATTTGTGTCAGAAATGAAAGAATACCTGTACCTGTGCCTGCGCCACCGCCGCCACAAATCTTTCGCAACTTGAACATCTACCTCAACGGGTCGACCGCGCCGCTGATTTCGGACCACAAACTGAAACAGCTTTTCTCACGACACGGCGGGAACACATCGATAGCACTGGGTCGTCGGACGGTCACACATGTGATTATCGGCAACGATTGCGGCGGTGGTCTGGCGAGCGGCAAGATCCAAAAAGAAGTCGCCCTTGTGGGCGGGAAAGGAGTGAAATATGTCACTGCCAGCTGGGTGCTGGATAGTATCGAGAAAGGTATCAGGCAGCCTGAGGCCCGCTATGTGCCGAAACCCCTTGATGGGAGGATAGCAGGGAGCGGGCAGGGGAGTGTGAGGGATATGTTCGTGAAAAAGACGACGAAATGAGTTGCATTGCATGGCGAACGAAAGCGAGACCAAGAGAATGTCCGGTGCATGGCGTTAAACGGAATATGGACTACAGTTATGACCAGGGAGCAACAGGACTGCAACGATTACGACTTATGCATGGTTCATGAGGGTTTGGATTGCATTGAGCTTGATATAGGGGATAACAGCGATAAAGCAATCATTCGCATCGAGTGTGAAGGATGGTTATGGTTGACAGATTTTATCATCGCATTGCATCGAGATGTCGGATGGCGACTTTCCAACGTTGCTGTATAAGCATGGGAGGCCGTCAGTTATGAGAATGAGATGCAGTCGGGAAGAACATGACTGTCGACAGTCATCGTCCACGTTTTATGCTCGGTGTCAATTCGTGCTCAGATTCGGCCATTCTGTCAACACACAGTCAGCATCGTCGCCTGCGAGTTATTCGCTTCCTTTCGGTTCGCCATGGTCACACTTACCAAACCTCGTCCTTTCACTGTTCCTCTTCACGATCTTCACCTCATCACCGACCTTGATCTCCGCCGCACTCTTCCCTTCTGGCACCCTGGCCAAAAACCCATAGCGTCCAAACACAGGAGACCACTTCGCACCCATGTCCACACGTCTATCACTTTGCAGCTTCTTCAGGATCTTTCCCGCCTCTCCCTCACCGACTTTGCCCGTCGCGTAGTCCACGTTGAGACTATTGCATCGCGAACAGTTCTGCGTCAGTATGATCTTCGCGTCACTGCCGATCTGCAACTCGGCCCAGAAATCTTCCTCCCATTCAGCCTCGGCGCCCTCGACAAGGATGTTGGGCCGGAACTTGGATATCTCCACCATCTCACCCTCGGGTAAGCGGCGCTGGGTGTTTTGCCAACTTTTCTCGTTCACGATCAGGTAGGGCGCGACGTCGGCGAAAGAGATGCCCTCGTCGACGCCTTCGTACTCTTTCGAGCCGGTGAGTGTGCCGACCAAAGAACTGGCCGTCGAGGCCAAACTTCCAAACCACGAGCTACCGTTTGTCTGCGCTGACCCTGAGAGACCCTCGTTCTGCCGTGCAGAGACACTAGGCGGCATATTGCCCAACACTTTCCTCCTGTTCATGCCTATGTACAAGAGCTTGACTTCATATCCAAACCTCTCGCTGAACCAAGCATTACATTTACTCCCCATGTCAAACCCCACGCACGGGGACGAATGCATGGTTATGCTGACCTCCTCTAGCCCTTCGGTCTCGGGTGACAAGGGTACTTCAAGTTTGGCGTCGCTGACTTTACGTTCGGGCTTGTCGAAAGTATGACCCAAGGTATACGTGACTACCACTCCATCTTGGTTGTCGGTGAAGGCGGTGGTGAACAGACACATCTCCGTCTGATGCGAGACGTGCATGTTCGTCTGCTCGTCCACTTTATACAGCATGAAGCGTCGATCGTGCGGGAAGCCCGTGTACATCGCTGGTAGGCTGGGGAGGGAAATTCCCCGGAGGGATTTTATGGGGTAGGTATATATCTAGATGTTCACATAAGTGTCAGCATTGGAGGGAAAAGGCCTGTTGATACGAGAATCGAGAGCCCTAAGAAGGACGTGGCAATGTATACATCAATGGTAAGGACCCGAGAACGAGACCATCAGTGCAAGAGAATAACGAAGAATAGTGAGGCTTGGGTAGGTACCGACCTGCTTGACTCGCATATTGCTTCCTACGGAGTCTGCCATGGCGCGGCGATTCGATAACACTGTAGCCGCTGATGGTATGTACCTTGAAGAACTCGTCGTCCCTGGGCGACAAGTAATTCGCTCTGCTTGGGCCTAACACGATCCCTCTATCACACTTTCTCTATGTCGAAACGGAGGAGCGGAGACGTGCGAGACAGGCTCAAGAGGTCTAGTGAAAGTGATTTGGATGAGCGCGCTTGAAAATTGTACGTCCGGGAGGGAAAGACTGCTGACTCGATGCTTGGAGAGGGCAAAGGGAAAATGATATGTTGCCTGGCGCATACGGCGTTCCCATATTCGAAGATTCGGCCCCTCCTTCCCTCAATCTGCATGGCAATCTGACACGACTCGACGAGTATCGGTCTCGTTCCGACCCCCGCATTTGCCGAGGGACATTGAACCAATCCCGATGCAATCGATATGCGGGGTTCCCTTACATAGTACACGGTGAGACGGGAAGTCTAGATGTAAGTGGGCGATGGCATCCTGGGGCGTGCAGGGATACATAGCACTGATTGATTGCTCGGTCAGGACTGATACTGCATGGGTAGAGAGCTCTTGCTGAAGGCTTGTGCTAAATACGATGTTCTTGCACGATACAGGTACCCGATACATGTCCCTTGAGAAGTCAATGGCATCGGACCTTTTGGGGATATCCAGACTTCCACAGCCAGCATATCCCTGATCACTGCATCTGGCGGTCGACTCATAGGTGGGCACAACACGCTCTTCTCGTCCGTTGCCCCTATTCACGACTCCTGGATCTTGCGGAAGAAGGGGTTGCGCGCAGTGAGACTTCGACAGCGCTTTCCGAATATCCACATGGGGATCGTGAGCAGGAGGATGAAGATGTGGACCCCGCCGATGATCGAGAAGACTTCCAGAGGTCCTTGATTCGAGATCCAATCGGAAATGAAATAGTTCCTGCACGAAACGATCAGCTACTCCTTCTTATGAACCTCCAATACAGCAATGGTAGACTTACATTCCGAAAGAGTAAATGTTCCGTAGATTGATTGACGCAAAAGCTTCGGGGGCCTTATTTCTGTGGCACTCCGTAATGTAGCCGTAGATACTGGATCAGGTAAGTCAGTGTTGGGAACCAGGAAGGATGATAGATCTGGCATACCCGATGTTCAAGAATGACATGGAGAAGTAAATAATGCCGTAGAGTATGACGGGCCCAGCCCAAGGCGCTTCGTTTTGTAAAGTAGCCCCAAACCCGAAAAATCCAATAACACCCAGGATCAGCGTAAGGATGTTCAAGGCCAGGCGGAATTCAGGCTCGTAAATTCCCTTGTTCATTCTCGCAAGTTTCTTCACAGTCCAGTCATTCAAAGGACCGGCGACAAATCCCAATAACGAAGCGACCAAGGCGGCGATGCTGATCAAGCCAACATCTGAGACGGAAAAGTTGTATGGCGGCCCAGTGAAAAGCTGCGCCAATACACTGATCATCACGACGAGCCATGAAGTTGATAGGCCGTAAGTGATGAAGCCATAGAGGACCTGAGGGAACAGCAGCATGCCAAATGGTCGGAAGATGATGTACAGTAGGTTCTCGTCAGACTCGATTCCGCGCACGGGCTTGAGCTGCTCCCAGAATGTATAAGGCTTCTCGTCGGCACCGGTGTAGACGACTTCGCTGTGAACTTTGCTGCCGGTCTTGGTCTTTTCGAGATGTTCAGGATGTTCGCCCTTAACCACCTGAGCGTCTAAAGTCTCGAATGTGTGATCGTGCGTGCCCAGATCCAAGTTGTAAGCCGGATCGCGCTGATAGACAGTCTCGGGGACGAAAAAGAAGATCAAAATGATGAATACGCCGTACAAGATTGCGCAGATACCGTACGTCCAGTTCCAGCCAATATCCTGCGTCACGGATCAGCAAACGGTTGCACATGGTGGATACCACCAAAAACCCACCTGAATGATATAGCCAGAGATGATACTTGCTCCACCCACGCCAACGCTGAGACAGAGGCCCCAAAAGGCGAGTCGCAGGCCTCGCTCATGGACAAAGTATATATCTCCAATGATTGCCGTGGTGAGGACTTCGAAAGGACTCATTCCGATCGCACCAAAGATACGACTAGCCAGAAGGGAATGATAGCTGTGCGCAAAATAGCCCCAGACAGACGAGATGAACAGCAGCAAATTGCCTAGCATCATGACGGGCCGGCGGCCGAACTTCACTGAAAGGGCGTTGGTCACAAAACAGCTGATGCCGATTGCGAAGATGGCCCAGCCTAGTCCTCCATTGAGCTTGTTATAGGACATATTCCATTCCTCGGCCATCTCAGCGAAGCCAGGAGAGATCATCGGACCCCAAGCACCGACGACCGCTGTGTCCAGTGCTATTATTAATAAGCAAAGATCCTTTTTCCATCGTGGCCAGTTAAGAGGATCCCGTGGCGAGTCGCTAGGCTGAGGCACGAGAACAATATCTGCATTTCGTCCAGTGCCGTGCTTCAAGCCACTCGTGTCGCGGCCTGGATGATGGTCAGAAGGCAGTCTGGCTCACGAGATACATGCTCCTACCATGAAATTGATGATGCTGGGCATCTATCATGTCCGCTAGCAAGGCTGTTCCGGGCACATGTTCGAGCTTGTGATCGTCCAAGACACCGAGCCCCATATTGTCTTGTTCTTATCGATGGTCTTTGACTGCACTGAGTGATGCGGGAATACTTGAGTCGATCGTCTCGGTTCGGATCTTTGTGGTTGGAGCTGCTGTTGAGGTCTTTATAAGGAGCTCGGCCATGGCTGCTGCGGGGCGGTCGGCAACGACCAGGGGGTCGAATTGCCGTAGTGAAGTCTTGACAGAAGGGCGGAAGATGTGACAACGTAGCCTCACCGTGCAGAGTCACACTGGGAATACTCCGGATCCCCAGATGTCTTTCCCCAGGGAGGATCGGGGTAGTGGATTGTGGACATACGTGGCGGTCCGCATACACAGTCCGGTGTGTGCAGGAGTATGCCCCTAGTATGATATGGTCAGTGGCTGGAGTTGACAACCTACTGGGGCACCAATTCTGCTCGACCAATCTCATTGTACGGTGATCCAGGTGCCAGCTCAAGGACAACCCATGCCCGGAGTAGATGCGATTGCCGGTAAAGTAGCTCCTCCTCCGGGCTTTGATTGGATAGGGACTAACCTGATATTGGAAAATGAATGGCAGAGGTTTGATTAAGCGTGAAGAGCAGCAGCTAAACCCTTTTGAGACAATGGATTTGGACGTATTATCACCGCACTCTTGATCATCTCCACAGCCCCTTGCTGCAAGAGGAGCACAGCGGTGCCAGAAGAAGTCCCGGAACCAGACTGGGTATTTTCCAAGCTACTGTATGTATGCGAAGAAATATGGTTTCATGTGTAGCCTCGCCGACCCGAGGTTGTCATTGTTGGGTGTAATTTGTCCGCACCTTTGGAGAAATGGAGGTGGGGGGAGGTCGAGAACGGATCGCAGATGCTTGCAAGCATCGTTCGTGGTTCAGGACTCGTGGCAGCTCGCGTGGAAGATACCGTGCATCCAGAGAAGGCGATGAGAAGGTGATCATTAGTCGTTCTGGATCCGAGACCACAAGCCAGGCTGGCTTCTCACGTGGTTTGGGTCGGATGGTCACTTACACTCACTCGAGACAAGGCTTTAGCCTGGCTATCTATAACAACGATGCGAGAGCGCAGTTGAGAGGGAATTGCAGCTCATCAAGACCGTCAAATAAGTAACCGGAACATCAGTCTTCTGCGAAGACATGATTCAATATTGCAGAGATTTCAAAGTGATGGAATAAAACAAATGCATCGCACTGCCTACAGGAAATTCATACGGAGGTATGATGCCGTCCTACGCTCGCTCTTGGCAGATCTCAAAGAACCCCAAGAGGTCTCCAGGTGTTTTTTTAAAAGCGGCAACGCGTCGGTTGAGTGCCACGTGAGTCGAGAGTCGAATGCACTATACATGAGGTTCTGCCAAGCCGTTGATCCGAAGCAACTTTTTTCCATTCGGGGCTGCCTCGACACATGATGTCTGCCATCTCGCGACCAAAGGACAGGGCTTAAAGTACCAGGTATCTGGAGTCCAGACTCGGGTTGTGCTGCTTTTGCTGAGCAGGCGATGAAGACGCCCGCTGCGCCTTCCCGAAGTCTGCTGCGCTTCCTGCGGTCCCAAACAGATACGATCTTCACCACCTCCATCTCACCAACAAGATCGCCGCATGCCCGGTATCTCAATACGACTTCTACCCAATGCTCTCGCATACAAGCCACCTCTATCGACGCTTTCTGGCAGCGTCACCGGGACGCGTGCAAGGCGCTGCCTGCCCCAAGATGCGCTCCTCCCAACCCTCCTCAATCTCGAAGTACCAGTTCCGGTAGCCACAGTCCTGGCTTCTGGCTGCGCTGGTTACGCCGTAGGCAAGCTACCGCGCGCTCCAAACTACCACCAGAACCTCCAGGAGGTAATTCAAACTACGATGAGACCTCTGCTCAGCTCTTCAATCTTTCCCGCGCTCTTTCCAGAAACCCGACAGGCGCAGACCTAAAACTCCGATGTACCGAATTTGACGCAAATGGTTCGGTCACCATGGTCGCGGGGGAGTTCAGAAAGTCAGAATTGATTGCTAAATATGGTCTCCTCCCTCGCGACCTGAGGAAGATCGACTCCTCTGTCCTTCCCCATATCCTCGTCCGTCCTACCGCTATCCTCATCAACCTCTTGCACCTGCGAGTCCTTATCCAGTCCGATCGTGTTCTCGTCTTCGACGCATATGGAAGCACCGACTCATATACCCAATCCTTGTTCATGTATGATCTAGAAGGAAAGCTGAGGCAAAAGGCGGATCCCAGGAATGGCTCCACGCACCTTCCGTATGAGTTCCGAGCTCTCGAAGCCGTGCTTATATCAGTCACGTCTGGTCTTGAGGCAGAATTTGCTCTAGTCCGAGACCCAGTGACCCATATTCTCAGCGAACTGGAAGAGGATATAGACCGGGACAAATTACGACACCTGCTCATCCATTCCAAAAAGCTCGGCACTTTCGAGCAAAAAGCGCGACTTGTCCGAGATGCCATTGACGACCTCCTGGAGGCAGACGATGATCTTGCTGCCATGTACTTAACGGAGCGAAAAACAGGAAAGTCGCGAGCCGAGAACGACCACCAAGAAGTTGAGATGCTGCTGGAGTCGTACCACAAAATATGCGACGAAATTGTGGAGATATCCGGCAATCTGATCAACAACATCAGAAACACGGAAGAGGTTGTCAAGGCTATTCTTGATGCCAACCGCAACCAGCTCATGCTGCTAGAAATCAAATTCAGTGTTGGGACGCTGGGTCTAGCGGGTGGTACTCTCATCGCCGGCCTATACGGCATGAACCTGAATAACTTTATCGAAGAAACCGATTGGGGGTTTGGTTCGGTCAGCGTGGTCTGTTTTGGCCTGTCAGCGGCTATCTGCGTCTATGGTATGCGGAAGCTACGGAAGGTCCAAAAGGTTCGTATGTGGGGTGAAGGAATCGACACCATGGCAGCTCGTGCACGAGCAGCCGGCAGAGGCAACTGGCGCAGCGAAGCCGTTGAAAGTCAGGCTCACCGCATTGGAAGACTGAAAGGAGGCGGAATCAACCTGGGGGGAAAACAGTCTGGACCTGTCATGTGGCCAGGCATGGAGGGGCTGGGTGCGCATAGGCTACATGGAACCGACGCTGGTCGACAAAGCGAAGTTCCCAACAATAGTACCAACGCAACAGCGCAAGCGCACGATCCTCGAGGGACTGCTTACGATGAGCATGAAGACGTCGAGACAAGGTGGAGGGGAGAGGCGCAGAAGCAGAAAGCATTGACCAAAAAGGAGCAACACGCGCATTCTCATCATCATCATCATCATCACGCTGCTCACTATACCCACGAAAAGAAATGAAATCTCCCGTCACTCATACAGCACGGGGGCAGTCGCTCGTTTGCAAGAGAAGGTGGCGGCTTCACAACACCAGCATACGACACACGACTCTTCGCTACTTAGGATATTCGGGACCCATAATATCGTATTACTTGTATACTAGCCTTCACTTCTCCTCCCTCCAGCGTTCAAGCGAATATCGGCGTTACATTCATGGGGAAATTCAAGAAATATTGCAGGATTTGGCATTGGGGCGTGGCATTCGGTGACCGACAGAGTGCAAAGGGGTCAATAACGAATATACAGGACTCCGGATCATGCTGGCCAAAAGACTAGATAGGGGGTTATTGTGCAACATCCTGTCTGTTATTCTACCCAGGTAGGTTACCTAGGTAGCTCTGATAGGCAGGTCTGGTTGTTTTGCACATACTACGTTAGAGTCTAATCTCCACGACTTGAATCAATCTACGAGGTCTGGTCGAGTCAATTCTCCCGTGCCCCCGGATTGGCATCGCATCGCATCGGCGCTTGTGCATTTTCTAGAGCTACGTAGTATGCTAGTCGCTTGTTTGACGAATTCCGATTTTCCGAGTCGCTTCGGAACCATGTAGCAAGGATTGGCATGTAATACTATCTAGTATTGACTTGTAGATTCGCTATTCCGCTCAACGCTACATCACCGACGTACTCAACCTCATCCTCCGTTTCACTCGTCTATGTCCATTGCCGAGATTGGTTGTACCATTTCACGACCGTTCGCGGCTATCGACTTCCCTCGGGACATCAACTTTTCGGAACCACCAAGTTACTTTTGAGGAATCTATTCCCACGATACCCAACAGCATGATGCAGGTATCAAACTGATTATAAACATCACCAGTCGTCATCATCGTCCTTTTCGTCATCTGTACGACAAATAAGTCAGCATAACCATTTCAATTTCCGCATCTATCAACTCGCAATCAACAGAATCAAAGGCTGCGAAGAGAACTTGAAGCTCAAGATGACTGAAGGAAAAGAAAGGGCAACTTACCACTCCCGCTAACTTTCTTCTTCCTCTGACTCAAAGCTGCAGCCAACGCACCAGCAAGACCACCCTGTGCATCCGCAGCGCTAGCTGGGCTTCCCGGCGCTCCTCCCGGCGGTGCAGGCGCAGTCGATTCTGAGCCTGGAACCATGGCAGATGATCTGTCTCGTTTTTCGCTGTCTCTGACTTTCCGGAGACCGCCGCCACCGGTCCCGCGAATCGCTGCGAGAAGGTCGTCACGACCACCACCGCCGCCGGTCGGTGCAAGAGGCGGTGGAGGTGGACCGGAGCTGGCGCCTGGCATTGGTGGAGGAGGTGGTGGGCCACCGGATGAAGGCATTGGTGGTGGTGGAGGTGGTCCGGACGATGAGGGCATGGGCGGCGGCGGTGGTGGCGGACCTGAGAACGAAGGCATGGGCGGCGGTGGAGGTGGCCCGCCTGATGTTGGTGGAGGAGGAACAGCTCGAGTATTTGGAGGAGGAAGGGGAGGAGCACCGCCGCGAGCTGGCGGAGGGGGAGGCGGAGGGGGAGAAAATGCAGCTGGTGAGGCTGGTGGTCCCGATGCTTTGGGCGGTAATGGAGGCGGCATGACGTGAGGCGTGGAAGTATCTCGACTCGGTGGCGGAGGGGGCACAGGACCACGACTAGGAGGTGGTGGTGGTGGAGCTGAAGACTTGCGGTCGCCCACGAACGGAGGCGGGACCCTGAACATCCCCTGTGGCTCCTCGTCAATGGGTGTCTTTGGCGGACGAGGCGGTGGTGGGGGACCTGGGTTTGCCAAAGAGCCTGAGGAGGCTCGAGCTCGTCCTGAAGGGTGCAGGGCTGGGCCTTCTTTCACCGCGTATTTGCCCGCGTCTGCGATGGGTGGAGGCGCACGGAAACGTGGTTGCGGACTAGCTGCAGGAGATGGTGTTCGCGGAGGAGGCGATGGTGATCGAGGGGGTGACGATGCCCTGCCGCCAACCGGCCTTCGCGATGGCGGTGGAGCTGGGGGAGGACCACGTCGGCTCGATGAAGTCGTACCTGTATTCTCTGGACTTATTCTCGAAGGTGGTGCAGACGGCGGAGGCGGTGGTGGCCCCCTAGACCTTGAGTCTGTGGCTGTTGGCAAGGCCTGAGCGATACCGTTCGCCATTTCCTCTGCTTGCTTTTGCTGGACGTAGTTCTTGATGAAGTCTGCATTGGAAGCAATCTGGTCCTCAGTAATACCCATCTGGATCAGCTCGTCAAGAATGGGTCGCCATGTTGGATCCGCCAGATCAATACCTCCTGCACTGCTCTGGGGACGGCTTGTAGAGGCTGGGCTGTACATAGGCTGCGGTACAATGGATTGAGGTTGCGCCTGAGGGATAGGATTGGAACTGTGCCTGTGGCCTCGGAGAAAGTTACCGACTCGGCTGTGGTGTTTATGAGACGAGCCTGGTACATAGAGCTGGCCACCACCTGCAGTGGAAGCGAAAGGTTGTGCTTTTGTGTGCTTGCTGGCGTTCTTTTCCCGCTCATCCATCTTCTTCTTGAAAGTCCTCGCCTCTTTCTCGTCGACAAACGACAGGCCGGCCAAGCATTGTTCGAGTTCGAAGGAATGGAAAAAGGTTCGGTCTTGGTTATATTGGAAGGTGTCGTAGATTTCTTGATCCCAAATTACGCCTCTGTTTGCGGGAGAGATGTCGACCAACTTGATCCAGAAAGTGTTCCCGACGAGGTCGTTGCAGAGGACGGCGGCGCCTTGAAGGCCTGTATAGGTCCATCGGTTTCGGCCTGGGAGCGCAATATAGAGTCGAGCGACAGCGACAGCTTGGATCTTGTTGGCAGCCTTGGGGATGGCTCTCTTGACGATCTCCTTTTCGCCTTCACCCAGTATGGAAGGCATGGTGGAGGACGCCGACGTATGAAGACGAATGATATGGTAGTGATACAAAACAGGTGTTGAAGTGAGGCCGGGATGCGGCACTGGAGAAATCCAGCGGTGATTGCCTACCTGACATAGGGATTAATGGCTAAGCCACTATTTAGGGTCACCAGCCTAGTGAGCCCACCCACCGCGTGGCTTTTCGGGATAATGGGCACCGGGAAAGTCGACCACTACGAGTACCTAGTAAGCATCAAGTTTGCGACTGAGGTTGGCATCTATTGGCAGTTATGGCGCCTCCCTGGATACTTACCGTGCTTACCTAGGTACTACTCAATTCCGGTACTATTCAATTCCTAGGCCGATCTCTACTCCAAGGTACCTGGTATGTTTGGCTGTGAATGGTGCCTGAACCTTGGTCTGTCACCTCTGTGGGTGCCTATTGTCCTTAGCTCTCCATCTTCGTCATCATGCGCTCTCCGCACCACTTTGGCAAACGTCATAGCAGAGTGACGGCGACTTTACCTGCACATCACACACTTTGCTGTTCGACTACATAAACCTCTGCACAGCCTTACTTGACTCTTTCACTATTTCACGCTACATTTCCACTCACTCAGAATCAGCCTCAGCCTTAGCCTCAGGCAGACTCAGACTCAGACTCAGAATCAGAATCAGAATCACCCGACTCACGAACCATTCAACATGCCTCAACACCCAGCGGAAGAAACTGCCCCCTCCAACATCTTCGATAAAGTCGCCAAAGAGTCCTCTGACTCGACTGCCTCCGACCACCCTATGCACAAGGAGAACGAGCAGCCTGTCAAGCAAGCGGCGTCTGCCCAAGACCACAAGGGGCTAGGTCCTCAGATCTCAGAGAGTAAGACATATCCTCTCAACCACTCACGTATCTTCGTACTAACGGAGCGCCCCTAGATATGCCAGAAGCCCAATCCAAAGACGAATTGAAGGCAAAGGCGGCTCAGATGAATGTTCGGTCGAGCGAGTAAAGCAAACGTGCAAAACAAGGGAACAAAGAATCATTAGCGTCACAGGCATGACTGTCGAAGCAGACACAACATTGCTGTAGGAATACATCATCATTGACCACGAAGCCGAGTCCGTATCTAAGTCACTTGTCGCCAACGCCTTTGCTTCGAATGCCCTAGGGCTCTTTGTCGAGACCTTTACCCTGACCTCGCTATGCATAAAACGAAATTGTCGAAAGAGATAGATAGCCTGTTCACACTCGTCTGGCCCTCTTTTCAGGGGGCTCTCCATCTTTTCGTCCTCGGCTCTGACCCGTAGCACCGCCCATACCGTGTGGTGCACCTGTGGTCTTGCAAGCGTCTTCGCTCAACGTATCACCAAAAACGTCCGCCTGAGATGTCGTCGACGCAGAAGGCTGCTCGGACTTTGATTCGTGTTGCAGTTCTGGTAGCACGATTGAGAAATAGATGAGTCGGCGGCATTGCTTGTCAGCTTCCTCCTTCTCCGCGGCTTTGTCATTAGACTTGTCTGAATTGGACTTTGTCTTGTGCTCCTCGGATGGTTGATCGACCTCTCCGCTCTCTGCTGCGCCACTGCTGACAAGGTCTTTGCTGGTATCTGCGTCTGACTCTGTCTTGTGCTTCTCACTATCCTTCTTGCCATCTGTCTTCTCTTCCTCTGGCGCCTCGGAGTAATGCCATAGAGCCTTTAGATCGCCCCTCACCAATGCTGTGCCCCAGAGTGACAGCAGAACTCCAGGAACCAGGTACAGCAGCGCTGGTTGAGCATGTTCTGCCACCTGCATCACGACAACTGTGGTCATCATTCCAGCGAGATAGCCTACGATTGTGGCGTAGAAATACGGCTTCGGGAACGTCTTTGCCTTGATCTCCTCCGTCCACAACTTTGAGCCGGTCCAGAACCGCTCACCCCAGTTGCCTTTTGCGTTGATATATGCAGGTTTTCGCATCTCCCCGCTATCTCTCTCGATTCTGCGTCCTTGCTGCAGATAGAACAAGAACAAATCAAACCTCAGCGCAAATGCAAGCATCATCCCCGGGACCACTATATCTCCCAGGCCCAACATCGCCATAGTCCTCTTCTTCGCCAGACACTGCAAGTATTCTTCCATGGCAGCTGACCCATCGGGTGCTCCAACCGGAAACACACATCCATCCGGTCTCGGAAAGAGCAGTTTAATTGGCACATCCAACTTTGTCGCCACCGTCACCATCATCGGCGTGAAGAAAACAAAGTAAATGTCGTAGAAAAACAGCGCGCTTAGGACAAGTGTTCCGGTCCAGGCCGTGGTCGGCGTCATGTATTGCAGCGACCCGTAGCAGAACGAGAAGCCAAGGAAGTTCGTCATGAACCAGGGTTTGGAGACGAAAGCATGGTAGCAGACGAGCGCGCAGGAGAGCAGCAGGCTGACCACGTCGAGAATATCGACGGGGGACTTGACAGTTATGAGGCCGTGGACATGGAGATTCAGACGTGCCTTTTTGTATAGCAGACCCCTCAATTTCCAGATACGCTTGGATATTGATACAGGGAGCGGGATCGATCGTAGCATTCCTGGGAAAGGGGAGTTGCTCTTTTCGCCGCGCTCAGTCATAAAGCACCATTCTTGTTGATCGACTTTCCACAGCTTGCCTCCGCTGGAATGTTGATTCGGGAGCAGGAAGGACCTAAGGACAGAAAGCATGTCTTTCAGGAACTTCATAGCGAAGAACAAGCCGATCTGGGAGAAGTAGATGCCAAGAACCCAGTTCAGCCACGCTGGGTCCTGAAGCCATTTGAGGATGAAGTACAGACTTGCCAGCGTTGCACCCGCCAGCAGCGGGAAGAGAAGCGCGTCCGAAGGTGTCAGGCTCTCGATCTTCTGCGATTCACCTTCATCGCGCTCATCCTCATCGGCTACACCTTTCTTGCGTTTTCGTGGCGCCGCTGAAGTTGGTCTTGACAGTGAGGCGTGTGCTGCCGTGTATATCGGGAAAATCGCCGAGACTAAGAGGTGAAGGTAGGTCGGGAAAAGAGGTTGCATCACCTCGATTTCGTAGGCAACGCGGCCGAGTAGTTCCATAATCGGTCCGGGTGCTGAAACCATGTTGAGTCGGAACCGTGACTGGGTTCGAAACGTAGGATTGTCTTTGAACGACCACAAGCAACTCCAGGCTTCAACAATGGAAAAGTTCGACAACTGAAAAGATGGACATCGTAGAGTTTGGAAGAGAGAAGTGAAGATTCAAGGCTGAGGCCAGGCTGTCCTTGGCTACTGTGATTGGTGGCTGACAAGGCTGACAAGGCTGACAAGGCTGGCGAGGCTGGCGAGGCTGAGTGCCACCCATGCGCGCCGCAACACGGTTACGTATGTCCAATTACCAGCACAAGGTACTTAGCAGATGACTTATACTGGAGGATTTGTATCATGATAGAAAGTGAGGCATTGTTTGTTCTTCACAGATCGAGACTCAAATTTTCAATGCAGGCTGGTGAATCGCTAAGTAGAACACCGGTACGATTTCCGATTGCTTCCAACTCATGTTTGGGTGCCGGTGTAGAACATCAGCAACCTTAGCGATCGCTGCTGTACCTTCTCCATGGCGTCGTCTCCGAATGCTACCTCGCGCTTGAATGAAGGATACTGCCTCAGAGTTTCGGTGGCGATCTTCAATGGCGCAGCAAGCATCTTCGGTCCCTGATCCACCATGTCGTCCTTCATACAAAACTCAACAGCTTGGAAAATACTCCGGGCAGCAACGGCAAAATCTGCACGGTGCTCGAGTGGTGGGAGGTTGAACACATCGCCCGAACATTTCGTCACCTGTCGAAGCTTCCCCATCTCCGAGTTTGGATCGACTTCCTCCTCAACCCGATCAAGCGTCGCAAAGGCCATCTTCAGCTCGCTCATCAATCTGTACAGTTCTTTCAAACCGTGCCATAGGATCGTCTGCACGGCCCAGATTATAAGCGCACTGTTTGCAACAGATAGGTTCGGGAAGTGGAATGCTACTGGAAAGACCATTCCTTCTTCTGAATCATCCCGATCCGGACGCGTTTTTGCCAATTCGGGCCAGAAAAGGGGCCCCAGTTGACTCTTCTCCATACTTGCCCATAAGGCCGACAGTTCTTGGTCTATATCCCAGCACTTTGGTATCATGATTAGTGCCAGCTCTAGTTTTCCATCAATATCCAAATCGTCAAACAGTCGTGCTTGGGAAAGAAATTCCGGTGCAAATGCTAAAAGATCGTAGACCTTGTCGAAGAAAGTCTTCGTCTCATATCGCCAGGGCACTTCTCGCCAAACAGGCTCCGACAGAAACGTAGGCTCTCTTTTGTCTAGTGCATAAAGGATCTGGGAATGTTAGCACGCGGCCATTCACCAATCAAAGATGAACGGCGTACCCCTTGAGCACGGAAGTGTACAAAGATCTGATGTGCCAAGCCATGAGCATGTGCCTCTGGACCTCGAAGTTTGACAAGTGTTTGGCAGCCGACCGTATGGCTGATATAAGCTTCTTTGGAATTATTGGGACATTGACTCAACTCATAGCCGGCCAACGTGATACACGCAGCAAGGGTTTGGTCGTCGAACATAAGGCGCGGATCCCACAATGCTGTTTGGAGCTGGCGTAGTCCATGATTGTATAGTTTCAGGCTCTCGTGTATCAATGCCTGATCGCAGTGTACTTCGCCTAATTTGGCAAGACATAACGCCATGGCGGACATCTCCAATGCAGGAATCATGTGAGGTAGTTCAGGCAGACGTAGCAGCCATATTCGCCGCCGTGGCATACCAATCTCCTCGTTCGGAAGGTGATGGTGCAAAAACTCCTGCAGTAGTTGCTGCCTTATAGCGGGAGTGGCGTTGACATGCCGGCCAGGGGGACATAAGGATGCTGCTTGATGAAAAGAGCCCACATCCCAGGGAGGGCCAGTCTTACGTGCTACAGAAGGAGTTGCTGGACCATCTTTCTTCCTTTCCATCTTGGCTGGCTCCCCCAAGGCTGCAATCTTCGAATCTGCATTTTGAGGGATTTGATGGGAGATGAATATTGGATATCGACGATAGCCAGTACACACCCGCTTTGATTTGATGCATTGGGCACAAGACGGTTGCTCAAGGCCACACTGTTTTGCAACACTCGTTAGCACGCAGGTTTAAACACCGAAATTGGAAGCAATACCGCTATCTTTCGTTTTCGACAAGTGCCACAGCCACGAGCTCTGGCGATTCCGACCATTGAGGCAATTTGGGCTACGACCTAGCATGAAGCATGAAGCATGAACTCTTGGTTGATGGCTTGGTTCATTGAGTAGCCGGAATAGAAGCACAGGAGAGCTTGTGGAGGAAAGGGCCATTTTGCGAGACGAAATCGTTCAACAGGCAGTCATTTTTCGGTTTTGATCTCCGGCTTAGTGCGCTGAGGACAGCATTATCTTTGCATTGTCGATCTCGAACTGGTAAGGCAGACTCGAAGACGTTCAGTTTGACCGGAGAGATGTTGCTAACAACTGCCCACTAGGCTCAAATAGGTGCATTGTGCGAATGGGCTGTGATTGGAGGCTGTACCACGTGATTTCGCGTTGGCACGGCGGATCTTACAGTATACAAGCGCAGCTCCAGTTTCTTCTCCCGTGTCGGCGACTCTGCGGAGACGTGTTGTCGTCTTCCCATGAATTCCAAACAATGTGGACCGCATCATAAAGGATGTAGCCTTTCGCTGATCAATCCGTGTGTATTGAAATGGCTCGTGGCCCGCTCAGACGGTCTGTCAGCATCACAGATCTTCGCTTCACCTTACGACGAGTGTTCGGCAAAGATTCATTCCGCCCCCTTCAAGAAGAGGTCATCACCGCTGTGCTTGCGGGGCACGATGTATTTCTCTGCGCTGCTACATCGTTCGGAAAATCTCTTTGTTACCAGCTACCAGCCGTGGTCTCATTAGGCGTCACTGTGGTCATCTCCCCTCTTCTGGCTTTGATGACGAACCAGGTCCAAGCAGCTCGCCATCTAGGCGTCGCGGTTGAATGCATCAATGGCAAGACTGGCTATCAAGAGAGGCATCGAATCGAGACTGACCTTCTGTGTGGTCATCCTGCTACCAAGTTACTCTATGTCACCCCAGAGCTTTGTGCTACGAACCACTTCCGCGAACTCATCATGAAAATCCACCGGCAAGGTCAACTTGTACGCATCGCTATCGACGAAGCGCACTGCATAAGTGAATGGGGTCACGATTTCCGCCCAGCTTACAAGGAGTTGATATGGCTCAAGACGTCTCTCAATTGTCCGTCCGTACCGGTCATGGCGGTCACCGCTACGGCTACGCCACAAGTTCGCGAGGATATTTTCAAGTTTCTCGGGCTTGTTACTACCAAGACCAAATCCTTCTCTACCTCGACAGCACGTCCAAATATACACTACGAAATACAATATTTCTCCGAGTCAAACCCAGAAAATGGCCAGGATGATGTCTTCCCGTATCTCATGTCCAGACTCGACTTCATGCACCAAAGACGAGTGCTGCGACTCAGACACCTTCGACAGCAAGACCCAGGGGCGGCGATAGCGCCTATTACGGGCATTGTCTACGTCTCCTATCGAGCTTCCGCAGATAGTTTGGCCACGAAACTGACGGAGGCTGGTGTTCGAGCTCAATCATATCATGCCGGACTGGAGGACGCTCAACGACTGAAGGTCCAGACTTCGTTTCTCAGATACGCGACCGCAGACCCTCGTCTGATACAATCGGCCGACGGACATAGCCTTATGTCGTCGTTCAACATCATGTGCGCGACCACAGCGTTCGGTATGGGCATCGACATACCCACCATCCGGTTTGTCATCCACTACGGTCTACCACGAGGCATGGAATCCTTCGCACAAGAATCAGGACGCGCGGGACGAGATAACAAATCAGCTTCGAGTATCATATTGTACACACGTGAAGAGAAAGAACGCAGTGAGTTTCGAGTAAAGAGTGATGCGAACAGAGAGAAGAGCAGGCCCAAGGCTGAGTCGAGGCTGGTGTCGTTGAAGAGCATCATTGGCTTTTGCGAGAACACCGATACGTGCCGCCATGACTTGGTGTCGAGCTATTTCGGAGACGATGCCGGGTCAGCAGAGTGCTACTATGCATGCGATGTGTGCAAGGAAGGCCCGGCCAAGCTGAAGAAGCGCAAGGAAAAAGGCCTGGCGGCCGAGAATGAGGCCTTCGCCTTTACCCAGAGAGAGCCGATGAGAGATTATGACTATGACTGATGACACGCCATGCTCATGACATGGCATTTGATACCCAGGGATACAGAGAAGGGGAAAATAGAAAGTGAAGGAGCGAATGACAAACACGGCCAAATAGGGATTACCCGGTCTCAAAGAGATAGCATTACTTATCACTGTTCGTGCACAGCATTCTTTCCAAGTGTGCCTGGACATGCTGAGTTCAACGCTCTCGGAATTGACTACTTGATATTGTAATAACCGCCCGAAAAGTCCACCAGCCACTGCTTCTCCACCTTGCTGATGTCCTTGAGATAGACCTTGTCTCCGGTCTGCAGGAGCTCGTGAAAGACCACGTACTCAGCCTTTCGGTTGAACATGAGACTCGTTGGATGCGCGTGCAACGTGACATTTCCCGAAACCGACCTGAAAGTCCCGTCAGGCTGCATCTTGGCAGCATTTGAGAAGAAACCTGTCACGAGACACTTGACAGTATTTGTCGCTTTCTCTGTCGGATTCGGCTGTGCGGTCGACAATGACGATAGTTGTGCGGTGGCCGGCGAATCCTGCACCTTAACGCCTAAGCGTTCAAGGTACCGCCTCAGCTGGTTCCGGATACTTACTGCGCGCTGCATGGACTTGAAGTTCAAGTGGTGCTCATGACACCAACGAGCTTCTTTCTTGCCTTTGGTCACGAAGGCTTGGTAGACGTTCAACAATGTGAGATGATCGCCTTCCTCGGCTGCGAACTTTCGGCGCGACAAGTCCATAGCCTTCTTCTCGCCGCTGTGGTGGAACCAGACATTGCCTTGGAGCGAAGTCATGGCGGCGATGGTGAGCATTTCGCTCTGGCAGTTGAACTTTGCGTCGGATGAGGTCAGGAGACACTTCGCCATCATGGGTGGGATGGCGAGTTCGGCCATGCGTGTGCCCAGTGGAGAGGTGAGTTTCGCATAGTCGTCGACCGCGCCGAGGGAGTAAAGCAGGTCGAACGCGCGGATCAGGAGTTGCGACGGAGGCGGCGAGATGAAGTCGAAGCGAACAATGTTGTCGATGCCAAGAGCTTTGAGTTGGAGGACCATCGGCGCAAGATTTGAACGCTGGATTTCTGGTGGCGTTGTTGCAGGTAGGGCGTCATAGGCTTGCCGGGTGTAAAGGCGGAAGCATTTGCCCGGTTGCGTGCGGCCAGCGCGGCCGGCTCGCTGGATTGCTGAGGCTTTTGACACTGGGAAGGGGGTCAATGTGTCGATGTTGGTGGTCGGATTGAAAGCGCGGAGTTTGACGAAGCCGCAGTCAATGACATACACCACACCAGAGACAGTCACGGAGGCTTCGGCGATGTTGGTGCTGAGGATCACTTTGCGTGTGTTTTCTGCTGCTTCGGAGAAGACGTACATCTGATCTTCTGTGCTCAGCCCAGCGTACAAGGGAAGTGGTTGAAGCGCTTGTGCTTGGGGATGTAGTGTCGAGGCTAGTTCGGATAATTTTTGCATGGCAGTTTCGATCTCCTCCCTGCCCGTGAGGAAGACCAGAATATCACCAGGAGCTTCTTCTTGATGGATGGTAAACGCCGTCCGTACAGCCTTTTCGACGTAGTCATCCGTCGGCTGGTCCAGATAGAGCATATCGACAGGATATGTGCGCCCTTCGATACTGACAATCCGACATTGTTCATCTGTTGCATCCTCATGTCTGAAGAATTCTACGAATCGTTCGGCTTCCAGCGTGGCACTGCTGACGATGATCCTCAATTCTGGTCGTCGCTTCTTGATCTTCTTCAGCAGCCCTAGTAGAACATCCGAACTCAAAGATCTTTCATGAGCTTCGTCGACCATGATTATCGAGTACCTTGTCAATAGGGGGTCGACCAAGGCTTCTCTCAGTAGCATGCCATCCGTGAGAAATTTGATCCTCGTCCGCGCAGACGTTACGTCCTCGAAGCGAATCGAGTATCCCACTTCTTCACCAACCTGGCATCTCATCTCCTCTGCGACTCGAGTAGCCACCGTGGTGACAGCCACTCTCCTGGGCTAGGGAAACTTGTCAAACACAATCGGGACTAGAAGTAAGTCAACTTACCCACCTGAGTGATCGCAATACATTTTCCGTCGGAGCACCATCCCGCTTGTTCAAGGAACTGGGGAAGTTGTGTAGTTTTGCCGCTGCCTGTCTGACCTACTATGACAGTGACCTGATGGTTTTCGATTGTGTAGAGAAGGCTGGCTTTATGTCTCGCAATGGGCAACAGGGCCGATGGAGTGTAGAGCGCCGGAACAAAGGAGAGATCAAAATCGGTCATGGTCGATGCTCCACTGGATAATCATGATGCCATAGCACCTGTGCAACTCCTGTCGAGGACCATGCTTGACAACGAAGGGAGTAAGGTACTTGAGGCACTCGTACAAATTATCTCGAACAATCTCGGGCATCTTGCACCGCCACAGATGCCACATCATGTCATTAGCCACATCGTCACTGCCAAGACCGTGATACAACTGGAGATTCGGCGCAATCATATGTTTGTTTCAAGAACTCCGCTGCCTGATATACTTTCAATCTTCCAGTTGTTGCTAGGAATTCTTCGAGGTCACCGGATTGAGCAGAATATATCCTATCAGCCTATCCCAACATGGCAAACAATGGCGCAGTAAGTGAACTATCTCCTGGACAAGCTCAATTCCTAACCTTTCCATCCACAGTCGTCGCCCGTCTCACCACTCAAGCCCTCCGATGGTCCTCCTGAGTCTCCTACCACGGCCCGCCCGTTAGATTTCGACAGTGACCAAGAGACCGGCACAATATCCACACCGACAAAGACATCCAAGCCAGAAACACTACCTAGTCTCCCTCCTAAAGATGACCCTGCTCCGCCCGCGAAACCTCCGAGACCAATGAGTCCTCGGGAACAAGCAGAGAACACATTGAAAGAGGCTTTTCCAACCATTGATGCCAACGTGGTGCGAGCTGTTCTGACAGCGAGTGGTGGGCATGTTGAGCCTGCTTTCAATGCTCTGTTGGGCATGACAGATCCCGACTCGCAGCGAGAACCTGAACCACCTGCCAGACCTCCTCGACCTGCTGTAAAGAATCCTGCTTCCACACAAATGAGTCAGCTCGAGGCAGATGAACTCTATGCAAGACAATTAGCGGAGCATTACGAAGGTTCGGACAGACAGCAACCACAGCGTCGTGGGTCTGGGGGAAGATTCAATGAACATCTACCGGGGTCAAGACCTGGGCGGCCAGGCGCAAGCCCAAACCCAGAAGATGTACCGTGGCGGAGTTTTATTGATGGTAAGTTTTGATCTCGGCCGGTCACGATATCTTGGAAGCTGACGTTTATCTCAAATAGATGACCTCCCTGAAATCCGCGACAACATCCGGAAAGGATTTATCGAAACCCAGACCACTGTAAACAAATGGATCACAGCGTTCAAGAAGAAAATCGATGGAGAAGAAGATGACGGGACATTTGTTGGCCAACCAGAACAACCACCACCAATGCCACCCCGCCGCAGCGCAGATACACGACGAAGTGCCGATCTTCAGCGGTACGATGCAGACATGCAACCCATTGGAGACGACTTTTCAAAGCTGGAACTCCGAGATGGAGAAGCGCCACCACGCACATCGAGCCGGCCGTTAGCCAATCCCAACCTGTTCAAGCCCAATGAACGGCGTCCGTCACCCGGTACAGCACGCAAGGTGTCTTTCCAAGATGGCCCGCCTGAGGAGATCAGGGATATGTACTCAGCCTCCCCCAAACCCAGCAATGTGACGACCACCACAGCGACCGCGCCAGGATCGGGCGGTAAGGCCAGCAAATGGCAGCCATTGAAATCGGTCGATCCGAGTCCAGTAGCCGACAATGATCCATTCAGCTTGGGTGACAGTGACGAGGAAAAAGATGCGAAGCCGATAACTTTGACGGATGACGAACCAGTAAAAGATGATGCTACAGACTCGAAAGCTGATGATGACCAAGTCAAGAAAGCTACTGACGAAGCTATGAAGGAGGGTATTGGCGCAGGAAGCAAGTAGGGACCGTGTTTGGTAATCGGAATTGACCACAGCCATGTGGAATGGCACAAACGTTACATCACGATCTCATTTGCGCGGAGAATGATCTCGACGGCCGCGTATATATTTTCTTTAACTGAAGTACATCTCAGGGTCATGATCCAACTGAGAATCTATCAGGACAGGCTTGATTGAATATAACGAGCCTTGATTGCAGATTGTGCGTAAACCGTCGGGTGTTTGCAAGTATTGCATACCTTAGTCATTGCCCCGTTCCCGTGTAACATGTCCTGAGCCTTGCCTCTCCCTGCCATACCACCTGAGTGACCCTGCCCTTGGTGTTGCCACACATCGCGTTGTTTCACCCTCCATTCTCAAGAATTGCGATGTGAGCTCATCTTGCCTCGCCACAATCAGCTGGCTACCGACTACCTATCCAGCTTCACATCGCCTGCCTTCCCCGTACTCCCGACCGCATCCATCATCCACTCGATCCTCTCCTGGATCAGCCTTGTCCCTTCCTCCATGTATTCAGTCAAGGGAGTCCGCCCCGCCTTCTGCGCAGCGTACTGCTCATACTTCCACAGCACGACCTGATTGACGTTCAACCTCGTCATGCCGGCCTGCACGCACTGGCGGAAAATGTCCGCGGTGAACTCGTTGGTCCCGTGCATCACGAGCGTGACTTTGCCCTTAGCCGCCTCCCTTATCCCCTTGAGCCGTTCGAAGTCCAGCTTGATGTTCTCCACGCCGTGGTAGGGACCGTGCACGTTTCCTATCGCCGGCGCGAGGAAATCGATGCCCGTGTCGATGAACTGCAAGGCCTCCTCGGGCGTGGTCAGAATGCCCTCGAGATCGCCCGTGTCCTGCACGCCGGCCTCGCCGCCATTGATCCTACCGGGCTCCGCTTCCGTGGCGATGCCCAGATCGTGACAGTACCGCACGAGCTCCGTCGTCCGCGACAGGTTCTCGGCCTTCTCGTAGTGCGACATGTCGACCATGATGCTGTCGAATTTGCCCGTCTGCGCGGCTCGTTTGATCGCCTCCTCGCTCTGCGCGTGGTCCAGGTGCAGACTCATCGGCACCTTGGCGCTGCGGCAGACGTCCGCGGCCAGGTTGACCAGGTTGTCATACCCGTAGTCTTGGGCCCAAGGGAACAACAGGATCTGGCACGGCGAGTTCTTGGCCTCGGCCGCCTTGCGGCACGCAATGATCGCTTCAAGATTGTAACATACCACGCCTGGCAGTCCGTAGCCTCCTGCTTCTGCGGCCTTGAGGATGCGCACCGAGATGTTTTGCGATAGATCTGGCATGGCTGGAAGAAGCGGTCGGGGGTTAGGTAGTCTTGATTTTTGACGCTACGGGAGCTGGTGTTCAGCACAGAAGAAACCGCCTAGGTAGTCATGTGTGCTCAAGGAAAAGTGTTCTCACCGACAGATTTTATCTATGACTGCTGAAAACCTTGCTAGGAGATTCGCATACGCTGGTTGTTGTCGCCGTTAGAAGGGGACGTCGAAAAGCAAACAACAGTACCGTTCATTCATACGGACTGTCTTCCGCCGAAGTTCCAATCGAGGTCGGGGGAAACCGATCCACCAAAGTGTACAAGTCCCGCTCGGTGTTCGTCGGCATGACTTCCGTGCGAGAGTGATACAGCTCATGAAAAAGTATTCTAGGGTGACTCCATACTGATCTTGATCCGCTCTCACAAAGAAGGCCGCTTAGGGCCAACATGGGCGACTACGTCCACCTTGAGAAGCACGCCGGTCATGTCACCAAACATTTGTGTCTAAGAAAGGCTAAGGTTGCCAACGATGATTGAGGCCTATGAGGACGTTGGTCAACTACCTTCGACACCGCCAACACTCTGAGTCTGCCCCCAAGGTCGTGCGCAAGCCTTCGTACTGCCATTACTCGCTCTTGATCAAGCAAAGTCGACACGAACGTGCCTTTACCTCCACCCACCGTACAGCAACCTCAGTCGCCCGACGATAGCTGCGCTGCTAAGATTCGAGTCCTTTGTCATCTGGAGGACAATCCGCTGACACGCCTCGAAGCTGTGCCTCATTGCTCCATGTACAACCCATTGGCCCCCGCAGAAGATGAACCGAGGAAAAGCATCGAGGTCAAAGCCCTCGCCATCTACCCTATTCGAAGGTTCACGCAGCAGGACATGATGCCTGCTTGGGTGGAGGAGGTTTTTTTGCCTCGGTATGACGAACAAATACGGACTCTCTGGACCCATATGTTGAATACATGCTCGACCCTGTGCCCGCCTTCACGCCCCGGCCAGTGTGGTTGAGGACAGTGGCCATATTTTCAACCAATGCAATGTCCGTCCCTAGCAGTATGTCAGTGGTGGTGAGATGCTAAGCTCAAGTAACGACAGTTGCGTACCAGGCAAGCCTAACACTGTTGCTATGACCGGAAGAGGCTCGTATTGTCTAGTTATTCGAGAAAAGTCATCAATTTCACCGACTGTCCAGTGTTAACAAGATATCCACTTTCAAGGGTGTCATCAACCATACTAGGAACCGAGATTTCTGGCGCACCAAGGATAGGCGAGAGCCAGAGCTGCTGAGTAGCAGATGGCGCCGATGGCAGGCTATGCATGTTGGCTCACTTCCACAACATTCCAAGGGTATTACTTACGCGGCAGGCTGATCTCTCGGGTCTGGAATTTGCTCGCTGACCGGGAGAACGACCAAGGTCTCGTGATCCGCGCTCTGGAGGACGTCCTCCAGCAGCCACTTCTTGTAGACCTTCAACCGATCAACGGCTTCCTCGTACTGCTCAGCCGTAATGTTCGTCGCGGCGTCCCTGAGATGGTCAGTGCCTAAATGCAGGCATCAAGGCTTGAACTTACCATCGCCACCGAGTGGTGGGGTTTACATAAGGCTCAGCGCCATATTGTTCATGATAGTTCGTGCGAAAAGCATCCAGCTGATGGTAGAGTCCGTAACAAAAGCTAAGAATCCCAATCTGGTTGTCGTCAGCGGTCTTCCAAATATATAGGTTAGACAAAACATACATTGTGCATATAACAGCTCAGTGATGTATGCGACGTTCCAGCCGGTTTTCGCTCGCTCCAGAGGTCGCTCAGTGATATGCGCGCTCTGGTGATGGAATACATGCTCTCAATGTCAGTAAAAAGCTGCTCGAAGAGATCCTGTTGTCTCTTGTCTGACAACGGGTAATAGTCTTCCAGATACACAAGGCGCGTCGGCTTTGCGAGTGTGAGCGACAAATTGCTGAGGCCACGCCGGTGACCCACCTTTGTACATGCGGCTGAAGGCTTGCCTACCAGTACATTGGCGACTTTCGGATGATGTCCATCTCTCGGCTAAATATGGCAGGAGCATCGAAGGGTCTGTCACCTAGATCAGCCTGCAATCTTCGGATCGATTGAGGAGGGGACAAACCTCCACGAGGGTATGATGCCCTCTTGCGTGACTGCGTCATGAGAGAGACGCATTTGAAAGACACCGTTCGCGTAAGCTGGACGCCTGCTACTACCTGTAGCTGAAAAATCAAGGTCAGTGGCCGAGACTGGCTCTAGTTGTCCTGTTTCATGCTTACTGTCTGTGCCTAGAGTGAAGTCCAACCATTCGTAGGATGCGGCTGCGGCACCGCTGCCTCCGCTGCTGCTCGATGCTGACTGGTACCCATCGCCGCGAGGATTGAAGGATGCTTGAAAATCTGCAGACTCGGCTGGCTCCTCTTTGGTGTTCAAAGACCCCAACTTGAGAGTGCCCAGAAGGTGTGCGCCAACTTCAATCAATTTACCGATGATAGGTGCAGTTGTCGTGGCTCGTTCATTGACAGCATAGTACGTTCGGCAGCCAACGGTCGCTCTGAGACCTGCAACCTCGAAGCAATCTTTGATTGCGAATCTGTAACCCTCGATTTCGCTGCGCTTCCCATGAGAGTGTGGACCCCGTGATGGGACAGCAACGCTCAAGGACGAAGGGTATTCACCTGCAATGCGAAGGCCACTGTGTGATTTCCTGGAAGAATCAGCGAAAGGTTATGAGGCACAAATTTCCGCTCGCTCTTCCAAGTCATCAGGTCTGGTGGTGAGCACGAAAGCTGCCTGAATATCATCGTACAACCGGTAGGGTCTGAATATCTTTTCCTGTACCAGAACATATGGGCCATCCCTCGGAAGGTTAGGCAGACTCGATGATTCCACGGCGACGACATTCTCAGAACCCCAGGCATCCGACAATTGTTGGCGGATGCTGGCAAGTTGGTCTTGTCCCAACTGACTATCCGCAGCGACCAGTATGTCATGCCGAAAGGCAGCAGAAAAGACGTCGTCTTGCGCCGGTGTCTCCTCAAGTCGTCTTGAGATACCTGTAGGACCGAGATCGTCAGTGCCAATATGTAGCAATGTGACGGGCTGTTAGCTCTCTGCCGCAGGGAACTGGTTGTGAGACTGCAAAAAGTTGGTCAGCTATGCTAAAATGGCCCCTTTCTCTTGTCCAACAGCTCACCAGCGCCCCATGTCGCACCATATGATACTCGATTCCGTCGATGAGACCGGTGAGAGCGTGTATCGTACTTAAGAAATCGTGCATGGTAGGGGAATCGAGGCGCAGCTTCAGCTGCGTCACTTTGTTGGAGGGAGCAGTGGAAACAGGACCGAGTATGTTCGAAGCCTCGGGACACTGTGCATACACGAGGAAGGTCAGCTGTAACGTGGTACTTTAAGCAGTGTAGAGAGCGTGGCTTCGATCAGGTCCCGGTCAGTGACTGGCTTGGTAGGTAATGAGGCTGAAATGAGAGTCGGACGCAAGATGCTGTGAGGTTCGGCGGCTGTTGACTGTTCTTTCACTGCGATTTCACTCTCAGATCTGGGGAGGCAGATTGGGTGACATGAATTCATTCATCCACTTGCTCGGCTCTGACTCTGCGCCAAAGGATTGAACGCTGCGTACGGCCCGATGAATGCCTCCCTGCGCTGCCTCCTTCGCGAAGCTGAATGTCGGGACGTGAAGCAAGCGTTGAAGTATCTGAAGGGGTTGAATTCACTCAATAATGATGGAAGGAGAGAGATCCCGTTTAATGGCCTCCAATATTCGTATCTCTTTATAGACGCACCTCTTTGCAACTTTGGTTTCATCCTGATTTTCGCGGCATCGAAAAGTTCCATGATGAGAACAGGGAACTGTAACTACTGAAGACGCTTTGTCCCGCCTGTCGGCAACAATCCACCTCCGCCACCTCCACCACCTCCACCATCTCCATCGTCTTGCTCTGACCGGCTTTCGCCTTCTGCGGCTTTAGATCTCCTCCAGCCTTTCCACCACAAACTGACGCAACTGCGCCCGAGGATATCGTCGAACCACCATCTGCACGTTCGATTTCGTCTTCGGAACGAATAGAGAGCAAGTCAAATTGCCCTTGACGATGGCAAAGCTCTTTTAGAGTTCATCGATGGCCTCAATGCACCACCCATAATGGCTGAGATAGGCGAGCATCCGCGGCCGCTGTCGGAGCGTGTCCCACTGTTTCATTTGTCACGGGCTTGGGGATATCTTCTGGAAAATATCTGTATATGTGTAGGGACGGGCGCCGCCGAATTCGTTGAGGTATTGGGGTCGGGTTCAGGCCCCTAAAAAATATTGATGACTAATCACGGGTGTCAAATTACCTGCGGGGAAAATAGACCGTTTTGGTGTTGTCGGCAAAGTTGCCTGGTGACGTAATTCTGTGACCGCAAGCACCATGCCGCTATCTCCGGTACACAGGGAGGCATTGCCGTGAGAACATCCTATCCCTGCAGCTATTCATGCCTGCAGGTGCGAAACCGGCTCATGAGGCTCCCAGAGATATAGCAAACCCCTTCATTCTGTTTACCACACACGATCAACTGCACTAAACTGTCCATCCGCGCACCATTCAAGGTCGCCACATCGAGCACAAGGACTCCCACTGTTGCAAGTACGTGCAAAGGACGATGTTCACAGAGCAGGACCATGCGCTGGAGGCGATCCGCATTACCGGCAACATTATCGAAGCGCACGATGAATATGAACAGGCTCATTCCATGCAAGGTCAGTGAATTCGCCAGGCTGAGACCTGCGTATGGAGCAGGCGAGATGGACTGATTCCAGCCACGAAATAAACAGGGTCCGACAGGGAGGTGAATTCGGCGCTGTACGCTGCGACCAACAGACTTTGCCGATGGCTGCATGCGCTCCATCAGATTCAACCCGAAAATCCAGGATTGATGAGGATGATCGAAGATTTTGGCCTTGCCGAGAAAGGTCATTTCAGGGGACACGAGGACTGGGATCAAGGGGCGTGTAAGCGTAGAATTCATAAATACGCGCACTATTTCCCCGCTGAGAGTGACAGCGAGGACGAAGGCGGCGGCGGCGGTGATGACAGCAGACAGGGAGACGAAGATAGATACGCCGGCTATGACAACGATGAATACCAGAATGGCAATGGCAATGGCGACGACTACGACTATTCTCAAGGGTTTGGCGACGAAGGAAATGACTACGGCGAATGGAATGGCTATGGCGGAGGGAACGGTGAAATGAACGGCGACATGAATGGTTATGGCGAAGAAGGCGACTTGAACGGGGCGGACGACTTTGGAGGTAGTCGCGGAGGACATTATGACCATGGCACAGACTTCGGTCACAGTCACGGTCATGGCCACGGCCATGATCAGTATCAGCTGGATAATGACCTCTAGTCGCAGGATGACACGTATAGATAGTGTCTTGGGCGGAGGAAAAGCTTTGGGCAGGAAACAGGCGTCAATCATGGAGGAGCATTCGAGCTTTTGGTAGGAATTCTCTCGTCTTCCTCATGTGGCTCGTGCGGTAACTGAAGGTTGGTCCCAATTTGAGGTAGCATCCTAACACGCTGGTGTATAAGGCCAAAATCTATCCGAGTTCTGTGCTTTGCCATCGCGGACAATGACAAGTGGGTGCAACACGACAGGCTTGTTAACGGCGATAAGATAACAAGAGACCATTCCGCATCAAGATAAACAAAATCATAGCATGTGTATTTCGTCTGCATCAATTTCATTTGCTCTCAATGCGCCGGCTATACTATCAGGTCCATGTACTTGCATTCTTCAGGTTTGTTGTTGCTGTTGGGTACCCAGCAGATAGCCCACTATGGTTGGTGTGTGCGGAGTCTCAAAAGGCACATTTGGTCCGATACCCATGACGTTAGGACTGTGCGCGGTGCCCTGGCCGACTGTTCTTCCCTGACCTCCCAAGGGAGATGCGGCTGAGCGTTGCTCTCTCGCCAGGTCCTCCGGTGTCAGTTGGCGTGGAGGCATCAGCCCATCAATCCCATCTCCGTGCGATCCTCTCCATTCGCTCACATGGTTCTGGGCCTTTTTAGTAGTCCGAAAAAACCCCTCTTGTTGATTGCCTTGCACTTGGGGAGGATTGAAGACTGGTTCCAGAATCTCTAGCATACCCTCGTCACTGAGCATTGTATAGTCCCACATTTGTCGCGTCATGCGGGAAATATGGTGTGTCGGAAGAGGTTCTCTGATGTTGCGCCCGCCCAGAGAGCCATACACTACCGGCTTGTAAGAGTTTTGGAGTGCCCTCCTTTGGCCAATTTGTATACTTCTGAAAGCCACAACTGACTCCTCGTCGAGGCGAAAGCCGGCAGCCTGTAATTCTTCGATCATAAATAAGAAGGTATTTTCTGAAAATGTTCAGGTTTTGGATGGTGCGACCGCCTATGGTACCATGATCTCCCAGCCACCAAACTATAGCAGTCCGTTGCGAAGGATTTGGGTGGGCTCCCAGTCGAATTTCGGTGTAGGGATACCGATATTCGTGAGTGTATACGCGACTCGCAGGCTGCGGATCTGTGATGGCATGCTTTGAAAGATTCTCTCTAGGGCGGATATTGGGTGACTGGCCACAGTGGTAATGCTCTTGTAGGCGGCAACAGGGTCGAAAACCATTAGTCCTGTGATGAGAGATCTATTTGGGCCGTTGAAAACTTGATACTCCACGTCCGCGACCCGGGGTTAATGTTGTCTTTCCCATTGCGTGGCCGGACCTTGGCTTTTCACAGTCAACCATTAGTTGAACAAAGCTGTTGCAACTTGGTCCCATGGATCACGGAAATGAGATGGAATTTCTTGCGTGGGATCGATCCTGCTTCCTGGTAGTTTGATGATGCCAACGTCTGTAAGAAAGGCCTCCACGGCGAGGACCACAAAGCCGCCGCGTGAGAAACCTATTAAAAAGGCCTCATCACCCGGCTCCCAGCGAATACAGATATCAACGAAGGCGTAGACGATCATCTTCCTAATCCCTGTTCGTCGTTAGGCAGGATAAATCAATCTATGTGGAGTGCTTACCATTCCCTAAGGCGCCGCCTAACAAGTTTGATGAAGGCCTGGATAGAAGGTTTCCCTCTGTTGTGTTTCCGACGCCAGGCTGATAGATAGGTATCTGGAGCTGACCAACTACACTCATTGAATGGCCTACCATCGTCTTCGGGGCTTGCGGACTCCAAGAATGTTAAAAATAAGCGTTAGATATTGGTTTGTGCGTCCGACGGTGCTTTGGCCCGCAACGCATCGTTCCAAGTGCCGTTGGTGAGCATAACAATCTTCGCGCCTCGTGGCCCTCTTAAAGGAAATATCATGCCATTTTGGTTTGCCAGAGGTAGAGCCGTGTTGGGAGAGAGGACTTGAATCGGCGTCTGCGATGAACTTGGACTGCCTCGGAAGGACCCTTTGATCCATCCCTTGACTTTGTCCCTTTTACGACCGCCGCCGCCGCCACCACCTCTGCCTGGTGTAGTTGACATGACAAAGCCCACTTCGAAACCTAAATTGAGATGTAAATCAAGAGATGGATGAAGAGCTTAGTGTCAAGTCAGTATATGGAAAGGAGAGATTGGCGATAGAAGTATTCTCAATGTAAGCCCTCTAAAGCAAGTGAAGTCAAATGAAGCGTCCAAGTATGAGACAATCCATCTTTAGATCCAGTTGCATACTTTGCCACAGAATATCCGTAGTGTTCTTGCACGATGGGAGGGGATTAATTTAGAAGAACGCCCCAGAGGTATACACCGTCTCGTTCCTGGCCGCTCCCAAATATAGTTCTCCCGAAGCGCAGAGCAGTTGTAAAATGGACTTGAAAACTGCGTCGGACCGTATATGTTTGGGATGTTCTGTGGAAGTCAGCCCGAACGTGGCGGTTGGGCGCAGCAGTACAAACTGCTCGATGTCCAACGTCAAGGAGGGCGAAAATATGGCCATCGGCGACGTATACAGAGCTCGTTGCCTAAGCTAGAGTGACGCAATGTGTGCATAGACCTCGGGTCAGCGTGTGGAACTCGATGAAGACAATTACCAGTAGTATTATGTGGTAGAAGTAGGATATCTAGAGCTATGCCAAGGCTCTTCCAAATATCCCCACGGGGATATCACATCATCGCTGCTACTTACTGGCGGCTATATCCGTTGAGATGCATGCCGTAATCCATCAATCAACCCCTTCCGAAGCGCCCCGCCCCGTTGCGACGAGTTTCAGTCCCCTGCGCGAGTCCACCTAGCCTACATGGACGGGCGAAAAATCAGCCTCGTAGTTGACCCAGCGAGACTGCAAGCTGTTCTGAGACGCTACACGGGTTGCAAACAAATGGACAGCCGATGAAGCTATTTGCCCCTATACTCTGCGAATAGCAAAATACAGCCCGATCATATTTCGTGAGAAGAAGAGTGGACCCAGAGACAACGACCTTTCAAGCCTCATTGAAGAGCATTATATCCTCTCCGCCATCAGAACAGCCCGACCATGCCTTACGTCGAAGATTATACGGAGCACGAATACGGAGACGCACACTTTGACGAGAGCCAGGAATCCAACGGCGACGGCGATGAAAATTTCGACGACGGTTGGTACGGCGATGACAATGAAGTTAATGGCGACTATCAGCAGCATGGGAGAACGAACGGTCATCATGAGCCGAATGGCAACCAGGACAACGGAGATGACGGAGCACGCTGGCCCCATGCTGACAAGTCAAACGCCGATCTGGACATGTTGGTCGATTATGTTATATCCAAAGCTATTGAGTTGGGAGTGGTCAGTGACAGTGAAGCGGACGATTCAGACGAACATGACGACCTGCCGTAAATTTACTCGGCTGAACAGATTCTGGATTCTTACCAATTAGTGTGCCAAACTGTAAGACGGTGACAATATGCATGCTAATCTTCGCTGGGTGTCTGTTGGGCGTCCCTACGTCGTCGCCACGAACGTTCGTGTCATTGATGGTGTTGATTAAAGAACAGCAATCCAACGAGTCCCAGGAAGCCGAGGCAGACGAGGAAGACGTAGCGCGGCCCGGCTTGTTGTCCGTGTGAGGGGCATCGTGGGGGCATCGTGGGGTGTCGAGAAAAAAGAAGCGAGAAAGGGAGAGTTCTGGCACTGGGTGATGGCCGGAGTCACTGCCGAGATAGCCATACTCAAATAAAAGGCCCAGAAGGTCGATGCTTGCAAGGGCTAAACCTATCCAGAGTCCATGGTGGCGACTCGATCAATCTTCGGGAGGATAGATACTTCTTGGAACATCACAGCTTGTGGACGAGGCTGAGAGCAACATTCAACCTGTCCCACGCCTTGTAGACCAACAACGAGTAAGCGTGCGCAAGGAGTGCGAAACATGCAGGAAAAGAGGACGGCTCAGCTGGAAGGAGGAAAAAAGGAGTAAACATTTCCATCTGACACACTGCTTCGCGTGCTTTTCCAGAAGAACAAGACCATGTATTCAAGATATTCATAAATGCTCATTCGCCTGCGTCAATCTTTTCAACCCAACTTTTCCTGCTCTTTCATATACTCGACATACTCCCGGACAGCCTCCTCGAAGCTCGCGGGCTCCTTGAAGCCCAACTTGACCGCGAGGCTGTTGTCATAATTATACGCCCACGAGTACAAGATGCGCGCCTGGAACTCATCATGCTCCTCCTTGATATACTTCAACTTATCCTCGCCGCCGACTTTGGCCAGGGCGTCCATCATCTGCTGAATCGTCACGCAGATCCCGGGGGCATTGACGACGCGCTTGTGCGGCGGGAGGGCATCGCTCTTGAGCGTGAGAGCATAGACGAGATTCCAGATCAGCGTCTTGGGCGAGCACACGTTGCTGGGGAACTTCCGGTCCTGCACGGGGACAATGCACTCCTTCCCCGCCAGCGGTTCGCGGACGATGCCCGAAATGAAGGCGCTCGCCGCGGGGGCGGGCTTGCCCGGCCGCACCGAAATGGTCGGGAAGCGCAGCGTCACGGCGTCGATGAAGCCCTTGCGGTTCATGTCGTTGATCAGCACTTCGCACATGAGCTTCGCCGCGCCGTACGAGCCCTCGGGCGTCGGCAGCACGGACTCGGTGATCACGTCGGGCAGGGGTCGACCGTACACGGCTTGGCTGGATGCGTAGATGACTCGCAACCCGGGCCGGACGTGGCGGATCGTGTCGAGTAGGAGTCGCGTGCTCTCGAGGTTGACGCTCATGCCGAGGTCGTAGTTGGCTTCACTACCCGACGACATGATTCCGTGGAAGATGTAGACGGCGTCGAGGTCCGGCGTGATGACGCTGCGGTCTTTGAGCAGGTCCGTCTTAATGCATGTCGCGTTGCCTGGGTTTTGGGCGCCTTTGGGGACGGGAACGTCGACGATGTCGGTCAGGACGACTTTGTGCTCCGGGTTGGACAGGAGTTCGCGGGCCAGGAATTGGCCCAAGAAGCCGCCGGCGCCGGTGATGAGGATCTTCATGTTGGAAGCGACAGTAGAGACTTTTTATTTTTCGTTCGTGTTAAGTGTAAGGTATTCTTCTCTTTCCTGACGGATGTAGTTCTTCGTATTCGCTTGAAGCAGTACGCTGTGCACGAGTCTTCGATGGTTGCTGGCGAGGCTGTTGTCTGCTTGGAGCACTCACACTCACACTTTGATAATCGGTATATTTATTGTGGCCTGAAAATCGTCTTAGTCAAGCGGTTTTGTTTCTTTCCGGATTTCCTACCGTCAAATCCTAGTCACAAGTAGCGACGCTCAAAAGTCTTTTATTTCGGTCGGATATTCCGTACCCTTGGTTGTTCCTCCACTTGGAGAATCATCACAATGAGGCATCGGCAACGATCGGTGTTTGATGCCGGCAATGGAGGAGCAGACGAAGTTGGTGACACCACCCCACCGAGTGACACCCACGCAGTGACACCCAGTGAGGGGCATGATGGGGATAGAGATTTGGGGGTCTTCGGCGAGGGCATCATCATGGATCATACGGTTCTGGCCAATATCTGTACATCGTAAACACTTCGCTGTACTGCTCGTAGAATCTAGCCGACACCATTGGGATGAGGTGGATGAGTTAAAAGCAATACAGCGGCTAAATGGTATCACACATCACACTTCTTGCAGCATTAAACTGAGACAACACTTCTCCTCCCTTCATATCATGATGCATAACCAACTCTCGTCGCTTCTTTAGGTATGGGAATGCGCGAATGTGCTGCTCCGGGATGGAAATCCCTGCTGCCCATCCTGGGCAACTGCAGCGTCTCATCACTGCTGCTCTGGTCTCTCGTCTGTGCACTTCTGCTGCTGGTCGTAATGATGGTATTCCAGGGCGGTCGCTCATCTTCATATATCGACCCCTCGTCAGTATCGCTGGGTGACTCCAATTGTGATCCCGACCCGAGTCCATCATGCTGGTCTTCGAATTGGGGTGGATTGATTATGGATGCTCGTTTCGGTGGAGGATACATGTTTGCTTGTGCCCTCAACCTTGCAGCCTTTACACTTCCACTTCTTGTCGGCGGCCTCGCGTCGGTCGCCGGTTGTTGTACTCGCAGGCCAATGTAAACCGGACGTGACTGCTGTGTTGCCGTTTGAATTTCTGCATTCGGTAGAGCAGTCAACCCAGCATCACCAGCCACGGGCGGCATAGGCCAGTTTTCGGTCCTTGGTGTCGAGTTGGCAAGGGTACGAGCGTGGTCCGAGAAAGGATTGGACGGCGTTTCCGAGCCGCCGGTACTTCGCTTGTAAACTTGCATTGGAATCATCTTTTTGCCATCCCGGCTGGCTCGGAGCTCGAAATGCCTCGTATCGTCCTGCTCAATGTCGTGCAGGAAACCTCTCTCCCTAGGTTCTATTTCGTCTCCGCCATATGCGACGCCGATCCTCTCAACATCATCGACAGCCACGTCCACGCTCATTGGCGTCTTGGTCGTCTCGGAAACCCAGGTCCCTTTGTTTCCTGTTTGATCATGATAATCCATGCGACGTCTGGAGCTCCTTGCGAGACTTCCGATCGAATCAACGAAGAAACGTCGGAAGAACGGCTTCAAACCAGGTGCGCTCGCCGCAAAGAGCGCCAGATACAGTTCAAGCAGGGCCCAAATCCAGGTGACCCAGAGTTCCCAGGAAAAGTCGTAGTTCACATTCAACAAGTCGTACAGAAGCACCGTCCTCACGATGCCTGCCGCAACGGCCATGAATCCAAGGGCGAACAACAAATACAAGGCTATCTTCTGTCTGGGAGGGAGATCCAGATGGTAGACCAGTATCAGTGGCAGCAGCGTACTGTAAAAATCACCCAGCACACTGAATGCGGCTGATGTTGGGAGCGCGACACTTTCGTTGGCGCAATGCGACTTGTGTGTAGCTGCCCAGACGGGGTCAAAACTCTCCCAGTATGACTGGAGGGGGTCGCACAGAAGGAGCAGTGTCAGACCAAAGGCCACGAAGTACAGGATGTTGTACGCGATGCCGATCCAGGTGGCAATCAAGAAAGCTTTGCTGAACTTGACGCTGAGTCGGCGATAGAAGAGGAGGACACTGACTTTGATCAAGCTAATTGCAACGATATAACACCACAAGCTGATCCAGATATTAAGACGGTTTCCGACAAAAGTCTCGGCGGGAATGTCCCAGACATGTCGACCAGTGTGGTAGACTTTGTTGCTGATGATGACCAAGACGGACAGGGCAATGAGGAACAGAAGAGCGATGACCACGAGGAGGTCGTCCCATCCTGGTGCTTTTGTAATGAACACTCGAGAGTAGATTCGAGCCGTGACAATTGTGGTGCCAAGGGCGGCAAAGATGATGCAAACATATTCAAGAGCAGGTCCCCTTGTCTCGGGATTAATATAATTCGGTTTCGGCCATGTCGCAATGACGGACGGCGGAGCTGGTTTGGCGAGTTAATAAGGTCCGCGTGCGCCTGGTGCTGTACTCACGGTGCAATGTATCAACCATGTTCTGTGTGTATGTAGCGGTTGGGATACAATCAAGCGTCTTTCGTCAAAGAGGTACCGGCCTCTATCATTGCGGTTCAATGTCGCATTGTGGTTTCGACTTTGCATGTGCTGAGTCCGGCTGGGGCAGTCAGGCTGACGATTGCTGCGGTAAAGAGAAAGGACCTGCGCAGTTGATGGCAAGAGTGTTGGCAGCGGCAGCCCCAAGGCTAGGGTATCAAATGGCGTATGCGATAAATCATAAGAGGTCAAGTGAAAAGAGAGAAAGCAAGTAAGATGGAATCGCAACGACAGATCAGCCGGACTCTGCCTTGAGATATTCGGATTGGGGCTAAATGGGACAGCGGCTCAAGCTGGTGTTGATTGGATCACCGTGTTAGACCTCCTGCGAGGACGCTACTGTACCTCCCGCCGCGAAAAAGGCAATCCCTTGACGCCTCTTGCGACAAAGCCTCCATGCCAGAGGGACGCTTCTGGGAATAGTGGTGACTGGGGCACCAGGCTTGCGCTGAGGTGAGTTGGATCCAGGCGAGTGCGGATTGAAGATTCAGGGGAAGCATCTCCACCATCGAGCAGAATCCACCACGCGAATAGGCTGGACGGGAGGTTGGATCCTCTAGCTCCATCACGTTTTGGAAATCTCGTCAAGCCCGTTCCTGGAACCTGCATGGTTTCGGTAAATGAGCGACGAAACTACTTGCCATAATAGCGGTAAGGGCGCGGGGAAGACAGGGAGAGGCGAAGTTATTGCTCGTTGGCTTGCAGAAGGTTGAAGCCTGAAGGGTACAATAAATGGACGGCCTAACTAGTGTGCCAGCCAGTGTGTGCCTCAGTCCGTACTGTATCGAGTCTTGAGCAGGCCGGAACGGTGTGGCATGTCGCTTGCATGCAGGCTGTTTCTTGAACGAAGCCTGAACGGAACCCAAACCTGTTCGTGGTGAGATCTGGAATCTGTCTAGGGAGTAGAAGTCCTGTCAGTTGGGCACCATCATGCACCTTGTCGGCGTTGCTTTTTCCGTTGCAGATGCCAGAACCAGTACGAAGTATGGGAGTATGGATAGGAATAAAAAGACTCACTTCCTGAGACGTTCTCGAAGCGCAAAGAGCATGGTTTTCATAACAAGTACCTTCGGTTGCATAGATTCCAATTTATTACGACACAAGGAGTGCTCGAAGACGGTGACATTCCCACGCATTCCTTACAGGCATCATCCAGGCCCGCACGAGGTCATCAGCGGTCCTGACTAGGCTATCGAGGCCATGAGTAACCCCTGTGGGCTAGTATTCGTAGGCCCGTAGGCGGAGGACTCAGAATGGCAGGCGCCATCGTTGGCACTGAGTGGCACCTGCAGAAGCTGTCAACCCACCGAAAAGGTCACCAGCCATCAACTGTTTGCTGATCCCTCGCCTAAAATGCTCTAAATTCTCACTCGACTTGAACTCTGCCTCCATCATCGTCCCAAGGATCAATCGTGAAACAAACGAACTTGACGCAATTCGTCCCATGAAGATCCGCACAGTGACTAGCCACCTAGCCCGTCGAGCCTTACCCACGCACGCACACGACAATCCTGATTCCTGGTGGGATAACACCGTAGAGATTTTCTTCATGGAATACCTTGCATCTCATAATCAAGGGATTCTAGTACACGGCGAGGTGGATGCGTTGACAGGCGTCAACTACGGAGTATTGCTCGCTGGATTTGATTGTGGCTATTGCATACTACTCAAAAGCATACACGGCATGAGTACACCATATCCAGTCCGGCGCTCTTAGACGCACTGTACAATTTTCACATCATGTATTCATACTAGATTAGTATCTCTTTCCTTTTCGATTTCATTTCACCTCCTCTCGATCAGAGTTTTACAACTTTGCTACCGGCTGCGATGATCCCACAGTGGTGATCTCATTGTACAGCAGACTGGAAGACAAGTCAGTAAGTCGAGCCACACCCGAAACAATCACGACGACATACCTTGTCAAGAAGTCTGCATAATCTTCACCCGTCACTTGACCCTCAAAATACCTGGCAGCAAGTTGGTACTTGTTGCCCTTGGGTGCCTTGGAGGCCAACTCATCGGCCTGTTCTTTCAACAACTTGAGAGCATAGGCCTTATCAACCGTCTTGCCCTCTGCCGTCTTGACACCGTGCTTCACCCATTGCCAGAGCTGTGACCGTGAGACTTCAGCAGTGGCGGCATCTTCCATGAGATAGTTGATGGGCACACAGCCAACGCCTCGGAGCCAGCCTTCCATGTAACCCAGACCGATATTGAGATTCTTCCTGATGCCGTCTTCGGTCACGGAGCCCGGAACATTGGTGTTCAGCAAATCGTTCCTGGTGACGTGGACATCCTCACGACGTTTGTACATCTGGTTAGGGGCTGGCATGTGCTTGTTAAAGACTTCGGCTGCAATCGCTGCAAGAGCGGGATGAGCAACCCATGTGCCGTCGTGACCAGCCAGGACTTCACGGAGCTTGTCCTGTCGGACCTTATCCATTGCCTTGTCATTGGCTTCCTTGTTGTCCTTGATAGGGATCTGAGCAGCCATACCACCCATGGCATGCACGCCACGACGATGGCAAGTCTTGATCAAGAGTCGAACATATGCGTCCATGAAAGGAACAGTCATGGTGACATCGTCTCGGTTGGGGAGCACAAACTGCGGGTGTTGGCGAAGTTTCTTGACCCATGAGAACAAATAGTCCCACCTTCCGCAGTTCAGGCCGGCAGAGTGATCGCGGAGCTCGTAAATGATCTCGTCCATCTCAAAAGCAGCCAAGATGGTCTCGATCAAAACGGTGCCTCGGATGGTGCCTCGAGGCATGCCAATGTAGTCTTGGGAAAGGTTAAAGACGTCGTTCCAGAGTCTCGCTTCAAGATGCGATTCCATCTTGGGCAGGTAGAAGTAAGGGCCTGTGCCTCGCTTGACGAGTTCGTAGGCGTTCGAGAAAAAATACAGACCAAAGTCAAACAACGAACCAGAAATGGGTTCGCCATCGACAGTGAAATGCTTCTCTTCGAGATGCCAGCCTCGTGGTCTGGCAATGAGCGTAGGCAATACTCTGTCCGTGCGCAGCTTATACTCTTTCTCTCCTGCCTTGAAGTCAATCTGCTTCCTGATGGCGTCGTACAGGTTGACCTGGCCGGACACTTGATCTGTGTATGGAATCAGAAGGCTGTAGCGGTAGATTCGGGGAGGAGGGAAACCTACTGTCCCATGTAGGTGCTTGCGCGTCTGTAACGATGTAGGTTAGCTCAAAGAGTCTGCGGAAGAATGGCGATAGCTCTTACCCTCAAAGTCGGCCATATATGTCCACACTTGCGAATTCAACGCGTTAACCACCATCTTGCGATCGGTAGGACCCTATTTCGTGTCAACAGGAAAGAATTCGGCAGGTGCTGGTCTGTACCACTCACTGTGATCTCGAGACGTCGATCCACTGCATTTCGTCAGAAGGTTGTTCCAATGTAGGCGGGTTATGAACCAACATACCGAGTCCGGGAGCTGGAGGAGCGCCCTTCCAACTGTCTGAATCCCTAATATGCTTTGTTTCCGGTAGAAAGTCTGGTAGCACACCACGGTCGAGTTCTTGTTGTCTAATTTCCCGTCTCTTGAGCAGCTCTTTTCTCGTCGAATTGAATGTGCGATGCAACAGAGCGAGGAAGGCGGTAGCTTCGGGGGTGAGGATCTTCCGGTGAGAATCCTTGATGGGGCCATTGATGGCGACGCCCTCGTTAATCTGCTCAATAGTAGCCATGATGAATATGACGGCAGTAAGATTTGAAAGAAAGCCGGAGGGGAAGAGAGAGAGATGCAAAGGCTTGAGATGGTGATGGAGGGGCCGGGAAAGAGGAGGTCTGATATAATATAGTGAAATACGTCAGCGCAGACAAACACATGTGAGCTCAACCGCGGCCCCAAGGCCGGCGCACTTCTCAGGTTGGAGGGACACAGACGTGACAGACCCAATCATCGAGCAACAAACAGCCAGAAGCCGGGGAAGTGGATGGCACAGACGCCAACAGCTTCAATCGCTTGTGGAGTAAATCGTAGTGGTTGGCGATCGACCGACACGGAGGAGTCTCTGAACATCTTCCCATTTCTCCGGCCTGCATCTACTTGCGTCACTCTTATCTCAAATAATCGCCCTTCGCTTCTCGAATTGAAGCAGCATCGACACTGCAGCTTTCTTTGTTGATGTGCAAAAGTTGTCGCGGCTGGCACCTAGGCGGTTGGAGACAGAGACTCATCGATCGCTGGTACGAGTAGTGGCTGTCTTGTCCGAGTGGAAAACTCGCCGGCAAAGCTGAACCACTAGTGACGCTTTCAGCATTTGCCGAGGTTGCTTCCATGAATGGTCTGATCATGGTCTGCGGAAGGAGCCAATGGGCGTCAACAACTTCTTCCGTTCCCTCTCCGAATCATTCCGAACCTTCTACGGTGGACTTTTACGTCGGGTAATGAATGAACAATTTCCGATCGAGGCGGTCTTTCAGTACGTCAAGCCTCTACTCCGTAGATTTGGAGCAGTTGTGGACATGAGCATGGCAAGACATACATTGAAACGCGGGTATCAGTAGTAAAGCTCAGCTAAGTACAGATGGTCTTGCTGTCGGATCCGACGAAAATCTCCACGTCTCGCTTTCACATCCACTCAATCCATCTCTTTTTCTTGAGAGCTCTTCACAGTCTCTTCAGGTGTATTGCCAGGCAGCAAAGGCTTGGGCAGAATCGAGAGCTATCGCTCCAAATGGCAAACAGTCCGTTACATTCCCTCCCGGAACCGTGGCGTTCTGCATATTTGCAAAAACTTGCCAGGTATTGCCCTCTGTTGGGCACGCCATGAAGCCTGTTGCCCCAAACGCCTGGGTGCTCAGCATCCCGAATGGTGCATCCTGCCTCTTTCTGTAGACGAACGGACAAAGGATCGAGCCGACCGGCCTGAAGGAAGAATGTGCTTGGGTATAGCCGATTTCACCGTGCGGCGTAACGTAGATTTGCTGACCACCTGGAACAACCACCGCCTGTTACCGGAATCAGTGGATGTCCGCCACAAAGCAGAGACAACTTACCATGTTACAGAGAGAGAAGACCGTCTCGTTGCCAGCCGGACACGCTCCGATCTGATCTACCTGAGACGGGCAATATGACAAGGTATCTCCCCCGAGGTAGAATCGCAAGCCGGCAGCATTCATGCGGAGATAGTCAATTGCGGAACCGCTTCTAACAGAAACGACCGTGATGGGCGTAGTGGGAGTCGTGATGGCGCCACTGGTGGCAGAGGTAGTGGTTGAGCTGGCAGTGCTGGTTGAGGTGGAACGGGTTGTGCTCAAGCTGGACGCAGTGCTGTTGCTGAAACCGCAGCCGCCAGCGTAGCCATACGGCACTCCAGTGCAGAGGGCGGCACCTCCCTGTGGATGGGGCGAGGCCGAAGCAAGAGCAGGAAGAACAGAGATCGCTGCGGAGTTGAAGAAGCGCATGTTGAAAAGTGGTTGAAAAGCCGACAATGAGAGAAAAGAGTGAGATCTTTTTGATTCACAGAACGAACGAACCTGCTGAAGAGAAGAGAGCGTGATTTGGAAGATGATGAGGATCTCAAATATAAAGAAGATGAGGTAGGTCTGGCATTGCAGAATATTTCCCCCCTCGACGGGCCCTTGCAGCTTCCAGATCATTTTGTGCTACTTTCCAAAACCACGCCAACAGCATCGAGTCTATGAAATCTCGGACTGAGGCCAAGATCTCGGAGATTCAAAAGGCATCTCTGGGCGAGGAGCTGGATCAACAGATGGTGAGCTGCATATGACAGTTACATCCTCAGCCTTGTTCACCATGGATCTTATCCCTCTTTGCTTCCCGCTTCACACCCTTTCTCCATGGCTGCGGATACCCACACTATCCCTCTGATTTTACTCCGATTCGATATCATACACCATCCGCACTTGAATCTCTTTCCCGTCTTCGGTTGTGACCTTGATGCACTGTGTGTGCCGACGGATCTTGTCTACTTCCTCAAGCCCACAGATGCGTGGCTGTCCAAGCATCGTCCGGCTTCTTGCCTATGGCCTGAACCAGCTTGCCGTCGCTGTCGTCCTCCTTCCAATCCCCCTGCGCCCCGTTGTCCTTGGCCTCTTGTTAACTGATCCATCTGCTCCGGCCTTCGATATCCCCGAAGAAGGCGTCGTGACTGTTACGCCGTTTCCAGTCCAAGATGTATTTCTCGGTCGTCCCCGGAATTGAAGCTGCTGTTGCAGTCTGTTCCATCTGCAAGTCATTCTCGGACGGCTGCTTAATTTTCAAATGCATCGAGGCCACGCTAGTAGCTTTGCGTATCATGACATTAACACCTTGAGGGCCAGAACCTGAGCGAAACCATCTGACAGTGACTTGTTCATTGTCCACTTTCCGGCCAGATTTGTAGAGTCTTCTCCGGAGGGGTTGCCATGACCGCTCTTGGGCTTTGCACAGCTGGTAGGGCATCGTAGTTATACTTGGAAACCACAATATCACCTGTGAGATATGCTGGTCATCGCATACGCAATATCGTCATGACTCGCGTATGCCAGGACATCTTCATGACAGTCATCCAGACTCCGTGATCAAAGCCTCTGCTCCTAATGCATCCAGACGTTGCCGGTTATTTTGCCAATTGATCCAAGCCAGGCCTTGTAGAAAAGAGTCGGCTAAGTCGTCCAGCTTGGAAATGCCTTTGCTCTCCCCTCGTTTTGTCCGAACTTCTTTCTTCCAGACCGAGACGAATTGTTGTACGAGTGGTTGTAGGCCTTCAGCCATAATTACCCTTGCAGTTGAAGATTGGCCTTCCAGAATATTGCCCACCAGGTCGATTTTTGCTCGCTTGACGTCTCGGCCCGTCAATTTCTTCCCGGAGACGGGCACGGTTCTGTCAGGACCTTCAAGCCAGTACCTGTTAACCTGGGTAGGCTGCATTGGCTCTACAACCAGCTTGACCTTTCTGCTTTCAACCAATGTCCGTAGGACCGCGTAAAGCATGCCTTCGAAGACGCCTACCCGTATCGTCCACTCAGGCACAGCTGCTCGACCTCCAGAACGGAACCTTTGCCTCTCGATCAGGACATAGTTTGGTTTGTAGGTCTGCAGCATGTGGTTGACCAGGTTATAGGCATGCCCAGCATAGTCGATAGGTTCGAATGATTCTTTTGTGACATTGTCAAGCAAGCCTGCCGCTGTTCGCACTTCACTTATCGGATCACCTACGATTCCCGGACTGAGACCATCTTTTGATCCCTTTGGTGCCTGAGAGACGGCAACACGGTGCCAAGCGTGCAACTCTGGTAGACCATAGAGACAAGTGGTCTCGGTAGCGGGTTTTGCCGTGAAATGAGCAAAAGCAAGATTTCTGATTCCCATGTCAATGCTCAGGAGGCTCAGCTGGTCTCCCTTGCATCTCTTCGTGCTCGATATGGCCTCTCTGATGCCTTGTACGCGTATAGCTTTCGTTCCCGAACAAGGTGAACCAATCGAACCTGCCAGTCGATGTAGCTTGTCGAGCGTCAACGCTTCCAGCCAGGTCTTCGACGCGGTCATCCCAACTAGCCACGAGTCCGGTCCCGCCACCGTAGTCTACGTATCCGGCATCATGTAAGGTTCCCCAGTCTCATCGATGTCTTTAGATGCTCATTTTCATTGCAACGTCGACCGCTATATGCGTTTCGCCGCTGATGTTGAAGAATCTAATGATGGACGTCTCGGTTTCGGAAAGGAAACGCGTCTATCGAGCGCGGTCACGTGGAGGTCTTCAACTCTGCACCACTCACGACCACCACATCTACCTACCTTAGGTGAACACTCACTCTTATGCGCTGGAAGATTGGGAAAGTGAACAGCTCATGGCAAGAAACAGACATATTACAGTATTATGAGATGATGCTACCCTGACCCCGAATAAAAGTTGGTAATGTACAAAGCTCCCCACCCAAAGTTCTATCCTGTGATAACGCCCTTTTTCCATCGCAAGCAAAAGGGGTATCTTCAGGAGTGTCCCTCATGTGTTACAGATCAACAGGAATGTCGTCACTTTCCGATGCCTCAGAAATGCTGTCAATGCCGCCGTCCAATATATCTCCATCCTGCGCCAAATAAACCAAATTTTTCCATACCCGCAGGTTGAGAACCGCAATGTGGGCCAACATCCGGGCCATGCCATCAATATGGGGCAAGTTTCGCCATTGTTGTTTTTGTTGCTGAACCTGGTGCCATTGCTTCTGAGCTTGGGATATATTCAGACTTGTCATGTTCTGAAACTCAATTGCATGCTTATGTGCATTCTTTTCAAGAAGTCCGGCTATTTCTCTGGCCACGGCGTGATCACGCTCCTCTGTGTCGAATCTTTCCCTCAACAACGCCGTGGTCTCAGCAACGTCTTTTTCAGAAATTGGCAACGCCGGTCGGCAGGCGTAGAAGGCAGCACGGGTAAGCTCAACACCGATGGGGGTGGCATGTCGCAACCACACCTCCGAAATGAATGTGTCAGGACCCATGTTACCCTCCGTCAAATCCATCAGCCGGTTGTGTAGAAGACTGCGTGTCTCTTTCCTTCGGTTTTGCGTCAGCTTCCGAGAGGTCGGGTCCTTACTGCGAGCCTCGCAAGGCTGCTGATGTACAAGGGTGTCGTAGACCGAGAGTGATATTTTGAGATGGACAATGTCCTGGATCTCTTCACGGATTGTCTTCAGTCGAGACCTATCGTGCTTCAGGGTCTCCGGGATATCTCGATCTGAGGAGATGCAGAGTTCAGTTAACCCGTGCACCAATGCCCCAAGGGCTATCGTCCGAGGCGTCTGGCCTGCCGTCGGACACTGCTGATGTTTTTGACTCGCATCGAGGTACCATTCCCGGGATCGGTTCACATTCAACTTTTCGTTGGCAATGCGTAATCGGAAGTATTCCTGTTGGAATGCCACGGTGTCGTCAATCAGATGGTAGCGGAAGCTTCGGATCTGATGATTCGCAACGTCTAGCTTCATGGCTTCCAGAAATGCAAAAAGCTTCTCGATCCCGGTAACAAGAGCGTGTAGGTCTCCTCTCTCTGCACCTTCCCGTATCTGTTCAGCCATCTCTTGGGCAGAATCGTCCCTCATAGGAGCGCAGTGAGTCGTGAGGAGCACGCACAGCCAGCGCGCTAGACGAACGACGTCCAGCAGGCCATGAGATACTTCTTGCAGGAGCAAAGAGATGTCAAGATATTGGACGATCTGATCTTGATCCCGGTCAGGGACCAAGATGGCGAGTAGCTCCTTGAGCGTCAGAAACATCTGACGCAACCTTGGGGTGAAATATCGCGGCTCCACTGGGGAGGAAGGACATGCTTCCTGACAGCATGAACAAGACACCAGGAGATTGTGTTGATATACTATCCTCAATTCAGCTTCCAGACTCAACCAATATTTCTTTGCTTCTTGTCTCTTCTGCTCCCCTTTGTGCCCAGAGACAGGCATGAAATGGAGATCGTGGTCATAATTAATGTCGACTCTGAGGTTGATGTTTGATTGAATCCACATCAGATCCAATTCCTCCAAGGACTCTTTCGTCACGGGCGGCATCAGCGTGGCATGAAGAAGAGCATCGACATCGTCTTCGGTCGTACACGCGGGTATTCTGATCCGCTCACGGACACCGTCCCTTTCGCCCTTCTTGTCTTCAGGCTGTAGTAAAGGTGGCTCACTGAGCGGGACCTGCCCGTCTGCCTGAACGGTCTCGAAGACATCTTGAAATGAAGACTTGTCCGAGAGGGAACCCGTCCCATGAGAAAAATCGCGACCGTCCTCGGGGTGACTATCCCCTTTTGGAGGAATGTCTAACCCGAGATGCATCGTCGATTTCATGGTCGTTGGCTTCGACGACGAAGAGGCCGTGGTGGATTGATATGTTGTGGCTGCAGGACTGCGCCTGTCTGTTATAGGAACTCTTCTAGAGGCTTTTGACCCACTAGCCGCGTTTTCCTGGTCGTGGTGCATCCCATTGTCGCTGCCTTCTTCGCCGCATTCTTCTGATTCCCCCATGTAAAGCTCCTACAACAGAAAAGTTCATCTCATTGGCGCATCATTTTCCGCATGTGGCCCTTCGTGGAGTCTCTAGAGACAAAGAGGGGTTCTGTCAGACCTCGATATAGGTCCGTGGGAGCTTGTAGTTTTCGTTCGCGTATCAGAACACGGGGAGGCGGATACTGTCCGACAAGGCGGTTCACAGCATCTGTTTGCCAATGAGCACAGCGTTGGCCAGAGAGCGCTTCAGATGCACACCTCCACTAGCGGTAACGGGTCGCATATGCAGTCTAACCGTGCATGTTCCGGGATATCTGAGCTTTTGCTGCGACGTTGAGGAGGCGAAGGGACGCGGTCCGGGAGGCTAGCGGCAGCAAGGCATGCAATCCAATGCAGCTTGAAAAGTGTCCAATATATCAGGAGAGAGCGAGAACAAGCGAGAGATCCAACAGGCGCCTCGGTGCTCCGAACTTTTGTCCTGCTACAAAAGTGACAAGGAAGACAAGTGTCCAGAATCCTGGCTCAGTGAGCCTCATTTTGGTTTCGGAGTGGAAATCCTGGTGGTTTCTATTTTGCTGTCATTGAGCTTACCCTGTCCGTCCATCCAAGGGGGCGACCGGAAATTACGGCTGCCGAGTGGCTTGCTACAGCTGGCGACATGGCCTTGACTATGCGGCATCACCATTTTCTTGTCCTGCTCGCAGAGACATCCCACGGACGTTCCAGGTTGAGCACGGCAGGCTCTGTTTGATCGCTGGTTTTGTTATTGAAGGCTGACGATCCCACTCAGTCTTGGAGTTTCGAGCTACGGCGACGGCGTGCAGTGGTGGATCTCTGGCTACCCACACGCATGGTTCCTCCGGCCATGGCTAAGGTCGCTTTCAGCGTGCCGAGAGGCCAATGACAAACGCCAATTGCACGGCGAATACTCAAAATCAGGCAGGGCACACATCATGGGCGTGTGAGCCCGCTTTTCGACAAGCGTTTAAAGCCTTGCAGCGTTGATCAGGCTGATGAAAGGCGACCACTCATGACTTCCGTCACAGAACTTCGCCACTCCTCTATTCTGATCTGCCATAATGAGGCAACGATACTCCTATATATGTGTTTGGACTCCTTCAAGGGAGAATGGCAAAGATCATCGTCTGATGGATCTTGCGGCCCAAAATGAAGTGGGACAGGCGTTGCTCGCCAGTCGAGAGTACCACCCGGCCGCAGAACCGTTGCCAAACGTTGCGGCAATGCGGTCGCACAACCTGCAATGGTGAATGGGTCCGATTATGAGACCCCCTGATCCAGCGGCTTACGTCGGCCGAGTGTGACAGAGCGGGAGACGGCAGACGCGACACACACAGCGCTCATTAAGTTGTACACAGGTACGCAGCGTACTCGGTGCCGCCGACACTGTACCGGATATTTACTGCATGACGTAGGCTTTTGCTTATCTGAGTTCATCTATCATGCAAGATTCAAGGTCTGTATCTCAGTCTTTGGTGGCTTAAAGAAGCAACGACACAATCGCTCCAGCACCAGAAGAAATCACTGCCGTGGGATGATGCAAAGCGGCCAGGTCAAACCCAGCACGATGCCTTGGTGGAGGTTGACACAGAAATACGGGAAGTCGCCTGTCCACGAACTTTCATTTACAAATTCCTGTGACATCAACATTCGTCCTCGAGCCTTTCATCCAGCATACCCAAGGGCTCTCCACCATTACCGTCAGCAAAAGCAATTTTGACACCGAAGATTGAAAGTTGGATCCTATACATGATTGTGACATCGAGTGCGTTGTGATCTGTTCCAGTGGTGCTGTCTGCTCGAAGCCCGCTTCAGTGATAGCGTGGACGGCTAATTGCCTCACTTTTCTGCCACGGCTCGAATGGGTGGTAAGAGAAAATCCTGGCGAGCCAGCTGTCAGATAACGTGCCCGATGATCCAGGCTCCTATCTCCAGACTGCGAATCATTGGGACACAAATCAGCAAAGGCTTTCATAGCCACTAGCAAAATGATGGTTGATGGGTGGAAGTCCTCGTCGACCTCAATGGCATCCTGGTGCTTGGCCCTGTCTAACCCCCAACATACCTTCACACGGGTAGAGATGCTCCAGTGCGACGGATGTCCGTCTCGGTCAAATGACGCCAAGCTCTTTGTCTCTAAGCTTGGAGAGCGCATGGTCTAATCATGGCTGAGGACGTCCGATTCATTCTTCCGGACCGTGTCCCGCGATGCGTATAGTAGGACGAGGAGGGTCCAGAAAAGGAACATGCCTTGCCACCATCATACCTCAGTGTCTTACTTGAAGAGGAGCCCGCAGTATCATACGACTTGGGGCTATGTTTGATTATCTTCAATCAGCTATGGATCCTGGATCTTGACAACCACCTTTTGCGATCCGGCGGCACCGGACTTCTGGTGGTTGTAAGCCTTGACGGCGTCCTCGAATCCGCCATCGCCAACCAATTCATAATCCAGAGGCCGCAATTTGCCCGTCTCAATCAACCCAAGGATGACCGGGATGTACCTTTCAAGGTTCGCATTCAGTTCTTCGGCCTCCGGCCGCCCGACGCCTCCAAGCCTCACCAGATGTGTCTTGCCACCTTCGAAGTCGCCAATGCCGCTCCAGTCATTTGTTGTGGCGAAATATTTATCAGCCTCATTTGTCGCCTTGAACAGTTCTTTAGCCAGCAAGGGGTTGTCAGCTGCGGCCGCATCGAAGATCTTGGAAACTTTGCCCGAGGTGATGTCGAGGACTGCCTTCACTTGTTGATCTAGAGAAACTTTATAGTCGAAAGTCAATGCGCCAAGGTCTTTGACCGAAGCAGCCGACTTGGGAGAGCACGACGCAGCGACGTTGTAGCCGCACACTTTCGCCAGCTGAACAGCGCATTTACCGACACTGCTTGCACCACCAAGGATGATGATCCAATCATCGCCAGGCGCAGGGATATTCTTCGGGTCAGGCAGCGAGATTTTGAGGCCTTCGATCAATCCCAGGAATGCAGTTTCAGCAGCCACCCCCAATGTGGCAGCCTGAACGAGTGAGATATTCTTTGGTTTGTGCATGGTGACTTGGGCGTCCATGAGGAAATATTCCTGACAGGCTCCATATTCGGGGCAACCGAGCCTCGTGCAGCCAAAAACCTCATCACCAATCTTGAAGCCATACTTGGATTGTGCTTCTTCCCCTGCCTCCGCAACAATACCACCGGTATCGACGCCGAGGATGAGAGGCCACTTGACGACAAGGATACCATATTCACTCATAAAAGAATCGCTATGATCGAGTCAGAGATGATGAGAAGCACTTGCCGTCTCTCACATGGCCAAATCCCTTTTGGGCTGAGAGCTTGCCCGAGCATTAAAGAAGATGGGACTTACACAGGATTGATGGCTACATAGATTGATTTCACGAGTAGCTGGTCCGGTCCTGGCGACGGTTTCTCAAGGTCATCCACGACTTTGGCTTCAGCACCCTGGTGAGCAAAGACGACACCCTTCATGGTTGCAATTGTTGATAACTGTTGACGAGACTTGAACACGTAAGTGAGGTTGCAAGAACTTCAGGGTTTGGCTGCGTGGGCAGCAGTCCAAAGTATTCTTTATAAAAGATGTGTACCTGGGCAAGCAATGTCCTGTCTCTGGAAAGGTAGGCAACACAGCGCAGACGTATGACATCTCGTATTCACTTCATGGACTATACCGCCTAGAGTAAACAGCACTTTTGTCGGCACACATTTGGATGGGAAAGGTGGAAGCATCCTGATCCAATGATTAACACCACCCAGAGCTCTCACACCCAACCACCATGATCTTATAGGTCAAGCATGCGGACTCAGGTGAGTATAGCACAGATACGCGGAAGCATATCTCAGACATGCCAGGGTTCAGCAAGGAAGCATTCGTTGAACGCACTAAGGAGCTTACATAATGAACGGTAGTTGTCTTTGTAAAGCGATGTTGGTCTGGAATACGTCAAATACGAGGAGGGGTAGCCCAACGGTGGCCTTGGCAAATTGCGCTAGAGAGCCATCTGATGGGGAGATGTTATGAATCTGAACCATTGATATACCCTTGAAGTCAGTTTATTGAATGCAGCGGTGGAGGGGAGAAGAGAACAAGAGCTGGCTTGCTGGCTTCTGTCTACTTGTAGTTGCTGTAGTTAGTGCCTGTGGGTTCCTTCAATTTGGAGCCCCTACTCCGCCGGAATATCTACGGTGGCGCATATAAACACATAAAGCTGCCGACCCGGCGACCGAAGTTGTTGGACATATTCTCAACAACTCGTCCCAAAGTCTCGGATTTGTCCAACACACTCCTTCTGCGCAGACACGCGCTTGTCTGTCCTCATCCTCCTACTCTCTCAAGACGTACAGCTCTCCCCTTTTGTCACGGCCATCTTTCTCCCTCAGAACCGCCGCCATGGCGGGCAGACAGTCAGTGCGAGTGCTCGCACGGCAGCTCAAGTCCTCGTGCTCACATTCGCAACCTCAAACCCACCGGACATTCTCCTCTACATCCTCCTACCTCGCCGCGCATAATTTCACGATGCCCGCCATGTCCCCGACCATGACCGAGGGCAACATCTCCAGTTGGAAGGTCAAAGAAGGGGACTCGTACTCGACAGGTGACGTTCTGCTCGAAATCGAGACGGACAAAGCTACAATGGACGTTGAAGCACAAGATGATGGCGTGATGGCCAAGATATTTGCGCCAGAAGGTTCCAAGGCAGTCAAAGTCGGCACGCGGATAGCTGTCCTTGCTGACGCTGGTGACGACGTCTCCAGCCTTGAAATCCCTGCGGACGATTCCAAACCCGCAGAGTCGCCGGCAGACAACGTGCAAGGCGGAAAAGAGGACGGGAACAAATACGAGTCCTCGGGCATCGAAAAAGAAATCCCAGGCACACCGCAGCACAAGCGTCCGGCCAAGGACAAACCGAAGACGAGTCCCACCGGTCCAGGGCAGAACCCCAAATACCCTCTCTACCCGTCCGTTATTGCACTCATTCACGAGAACCACATCTCCGACGACGACGTGCTCAAAATCAGTGCCAGCGGTCCCAACGGTCGTCTTCTCAAAGGCGACGTGCTCGCGTACCTAGGCACGATTGAACCCGACTATGCGTCCAAACAATCCGAACGAATTGAGCACCTTGCCCATCTCGACCTGAGCAATATCAAACTCGGCCCAACACCAACAAAACCCGCCGGCACGCCGCCAACGACGGAAGCTGCGCCGTCCGTGCCCGAGAAGCCGAAACTCAGCAGTATCAGCATCACCATCTCACTCGCCGAGGTTCTCAAGGTGCAGAAGCGCATCAAGGACACTCTGGGCGTGTCCGTGCCTTTGTCCACGTTCCTCGCGCGAGCCGTCGACCTGGCCAACGACGACCTGCCGAACCCCAAGGGCACAAAGCCTTCTGCGAACGACCTGTTCAACGCTGTGCTAGGTCTGGATACGATACCGACAACATCACGAGGCACATATCTCCCTCAGATCGACGCGTTCTCTTTGCAATCCACACGATCCTCGCCGGCACGTAAACCCACGCCGGTCAAGAAACCCGACATCATCGACATCCTGTCCGGCAAGGCTGTGCCGAAGCGCGCGGCGCCGCGCTCGTCATCGTCCTCACTGGCGGCATCAACTGGCCGCAGTATATCAACCGCCGAAGGTGCATTGAACACCTTCAGCGTGACGGTGCCGGCAGGCGAAGAGAAGCGCGCAAAGACCTTCCTCGAGCGAGTCAAGACTGTCTTGCAGGTCGAACCGGGCAAGTTGATTCTCTGAAATGTTCGTGTCCCACGGTTTGGTTTGCTTGCGCCAGAGTCAGGATCACCGCAAGGGACACGGCCAGGGACGTTTCCCTGTGACTAGCCTTCCTGATTGGAAAAGAGCTGGTTTGCGCGCAGGGAGATGCGTCCGTCTCGTCTCAACGTGCACGCCGTGTATAGAAGGGGCTTTGAGCGAGCATGGGGTTATGTAGCAGCGTCCCTTAAGAGCTTGCACGTAGGCGCATACAAAGCACGGTTTCATCCACCACCTCAGGATCTGGTGATAAATGTCTTGTCCCTGGACTGATCTTGAGTTTTGATGTGTTGTGTGTTTCAATATTCATTGTGATTTCAACGACTAGGCTGTATCTGACGGTTTCCCTGCCCATTGTATCTGCAGTTGCACCCTGGCTAACGCTCACGGCTCTCAACTGACACCGACCTGTGACAAAATGTTCCCATTCACACACGATATGAACCTGACGCCAACGCTTGAAATTCCCGCCAAGCGAACATCATTTCCCATCCAGTTTGCTCCAGTGTTCGTTCACCCAGGTCTCACGGCATAAATTCGTCATAAACACTTGCTTATCAACTAGTGTGTCTCTGCTCTGGCTTACAGAGTCTGTTGGTCTGTTGAAGTTTCTCGCCACGTGAAATGGCTCCCAATATCGATGCAACAGCTAGATGATTCCTGCTGTAGGGGCAGCGGTCTGTAGGTGAAGATCGTTGGTTTCTGTGTATAACCCATATGCGAGACTTGGCCAGAAGTCCAGGCATAAGCGTGGACGTCGGAGGAGTTTCGTAAGCTGGGCGTGGTCTTCCCACAGCAAGGACACTATCATCGGATCGCTCCCCAATCACCTAGTTTCCCTGATATCCCATCGCTGTTGCGCCCTTCGTTGCCCTTCTTGCCAAAAACCCGCCAGAAGCGTAACGTTTCGTCTCCGGCTCCCGTCACGACAGTGGTACCATCCGGACTGGTGCTCAAATAAAGGACACGAAATGTGTGTCCGGTGAGACTGACAACTTGCTCCATTTTGGGATATTTCCAGACCACAATCTGATTCTGGCTGTAGCCATGCGTGCTTACAATTTCATCGCTGTTCTTGCTCCAGGCCAAATTGCAGACCTGGCTACCTGTGTCGACCTCTTTGATGAGGGAGCCATTTGCAGTGTTCCAAAATTTGATCGATCGATCTGCTGTCCCACCACCTGATGCCAACAGATGATGCTGATGAGGGCTCCAAGCAATTGCCTTCACCGCCGCAACATGGTTTGAGAATCGGTATAATGGTGTTTCTGAGAGTTTGTCCCAGACACAGAGCTTGTTGTCGTTGCCGCCTGAAGCAAGCTGTCCATCTTCAGTATTCCATCGCAGACCGCACACTTCCTGTTTGTGACCAGCCAATCTCCGTAAATATTGATCGGGACTTCGCACATCTCTATGATATATCAGGCGATCTCTTGAGCCCGATGTCAGGATATGGTCGTTCCAAGCCAACGCTCCCACTCGAGCCGAATGACCCGTCATTGTCCTTAATCTTCTCGACTTTTCAGCGTCGTAAATTTGCACAAAGCCTTTGTGTGTTCCAATGGCCAGATGTGACCCTCGTTGTATCCATGCCACAGACGTCACTAGGTCGTTATCTGGCAGCTTGCATAGTTGTGTGACTTTGCCGGTCGTACTGTTCCACATGTAGACACATGATCCCAGTCCTACCCCCAGTATGTCGGCCGATCCCCAGTCGACAAGATTGAGGTAAAAGTCGTCTGCCAACTCAGGAGCATCCAGCACTTTGTACGGTACTTTCGCTATGGGTCGAGGCTGTTTCCGCGGGGTCTGCAAGATTGATTGCGAGGAGTAGTTGATGGGTGATATTGAGTAGAGGTCCGACCTGGCGTTAAGATTGATGAGTCCCGGATGTTTCCCAGTCCTTGACGATGGAGTCGGATGCCCAGATCCTATCACTTTTTGAGGCGACTTGTAGGAGAACATGTTCTTGTGAGGAGTAGTGGGAGTTATTGAAGCAGGAGGCATAGCGGAGATGGAGGGTTGGCCAGGAGGAGTCTGTCTTCGTCCGAAGAGATCGTCCGGCGATATAGATCGGAAATCCTGAGGTACTGAGTCGCCCATCAGTTCGTTGCGGAGGACTTTTGAGTATGTTCTGTTTGCTTCTTCGGTACGTTGGAAATGGAGCTCGCCATGAGGAGTCTTCTTCTTCGACCGTGAGGGAGTCGCAGGTGATCCATCGTCATGCAATAAGCTGTAGCTCGCCTGCAGGTCTTGTCCGTCTCTGTTGGGTATAAATCTAACAAACCGAGTCAACCAAAGTTTCCACCGCATGATGAACATTCTCTACTTACCGATCTCCGTAGACTCGCTGTCTCTTCCGACTAGGACTCCGTCCTGGTGTTCTTTCTCTCTGTCTTCCTGCATGATCGAACTCTTTTAATCTCCTATTCAGAGCATCTGCTTCCATTGCTTCTGTCGCTCGTTGAACAGCTGACATGTTGCCGTCGCGCCCCGCGAATCGCTTGCTGGTTATTGTAGGAGGAGTTTTCGAGCCGACCGGAGTGGGCAATGTGGGCGTCAGTGGACGATCGATAGGATCAACTGTGGAAGGAGCTGTAGTCCCGTTGGCCATGGTGATCGTATTGTTCGTTGCGGAGTGATAGGGGAGGATTGTTGTTGTCGTTGTATGGGGGCAACCCTAAGTGAATGTCGAGTGACGCCAAGATGAAGGGAATAGCAACGCTGTTGACGGCGACGGGTTCCTGGAGGGGAGCGTAGTTGGATGTGTTCTGGGTTTGTTGGTGGTCTCCGCAACCGCGACCGCTGAACCGACGTGTGGATTACGGTAAAGAATGACTATGCGCGCTGGCGAGAATGAAGCATGATGAAAATATGTCGACTGATGCAGCTCGTTAGATAGGAGTCGAAATGCCTGAGTATGTGGAAGTGAAGGCGAGGTTGGTGTTGAGGCAGAACGAGTGAATCTGTTGTTTGCGTTCAGGATCGCCCAAAGCGCATTTACTCTGCACTGCAGTTTCACTCCGCCAAGCACAGCGCAAGGCCATCGCCTTGAGCCAAACCAGCCGTGCTGTCAAGACGGACAATGCTTTCCTTTCACCGCAGTGAGACAGTCTATAATAATCGGATTGTATTTTACGGAGTACTCTTGCCCTATTGCTTGCTGATTCCATCGAGGCACCTCTCGGAATAGTGAAGCTGGAAGAGCTCTGCTGCTGGGGCATCATAACAAACCACTTTACGCGGCCACTGTAGCGACCTTAGAGCTCCCAGACATCGCGTCTCTTTTGTTTTTGGGCGGCAAGGGAGCATTCCCATTTGTTTCAGCATCGTTCTCGAATCTGCCCTTCCCAGACTCCGTGTTGGGCGTTTGAACGACGCTTGCGGGGAGAAGAATGATTCGATGAGAGTAACGTTTCAGAAAGAGCAGCCCCCAAGCCTTGGGCGATCCCCCGGGCGATTAGCCTAGCCGCTGCAGGGCTGAGGACTCAGGACTGCCACTTGATAAGATGGAGCTTGGACCATTCATGAGTTGCGGACTCCAGCCTGCGCCTGCCAGATACAACATAGCCTTGCGCTGTTACCCAGAATACTAACAAGCATCCTTTACTTGCCCATTTCCTCTGTGATTACATGCTGCTGGGCTTGATCTTCAGAGGCCTGCCCAAGATAAAGACCTTTTCAACCATGGCCTGCCCTCACATCAAAGTCGCAGCCAATGATTTCCTCGACTTCGTCAATGCTTCCCCCACGCCGTTTCATGCAGTGAGGTCCGTCAAAGAAAGGTTAAGCAAGGCCGGGTTCCAAGAGATCAAGGTGAACTGCTTCCACACAATCGTACCCTCTGTAGATCTGACCTTAATTTCTTCAGGAGAAAGAATCATGGGCATCTACATGCCAGCCTGGTGGTAAATACTTCCTTACCCGAAACAGCTCTACCATTGTAGCCTTTGCAATTGGCAAGAAATGGAAGCCCGGCAACCCTATCTCCATGATTGGAGCTCACACCGACTCACCCTGCCTACGCATCAAGCCGGTCAGCAAGAAACAAGGCGACGGTTTTATTCAAGTTGGTGTGGAAACATACGGCGGCGGGCTGTGGCATACATGGTTCGATCGTGATTTGGGCATAGCAGGAAGAGCCATGGTAAGAGGGAAGGACGGTAATGTCGTTCAAAAGCTGGTTCGGGTTGACAAACCAATTCTGCGCATACCTACATTGGCAATCCATCTCGACCGCCAGGAGACGTTCTCCTTCAACAAAGAAACTCAGTTGTTCCCCATTGCCGGACTAGTCGCTGCCGAACTCAAGCGTCAAGACGAAAAACAGGACGAGGGCTCGAAAGAGGGTGAAGATGAACAATCCAAACCATTCACACCACTGAAGGCTATCACAACGAGGCATCATTCTCATATCGTCGAGTTGATTGCCTCGGATGCTGGGGTATCACCAGAAGATGTGATTGATTTTGAGATTGTTCTCTACGACACGCAAAAGGCATGTCTTGGGGGCTTGCAGGACGAGTTCATCTTCTCTGCAAGACTTGACAACCTTAATCAGACATACTGTGCAACTATGGGATTGATCAACTCGCTGCAGTCGGCTTCCGCCCTGGACGACGAATCCTCTATGCGCCTTGTCGCTTGTTTCGACCACGAAGAGATTGGCAGCATGACAGCACAGGGAGCATTTTCAATGATGTTACCTGCGATTATTCGACGACTTTCAGTGCTACCTTCCTCATCGTTCACAGAAAACGGCTCCGAAGAGTCTTATGATCATGCCACTGATCCGGAACTGTCTACAGCCTATGAGCAGACTCTTTCAAGCTCCTTCTTGCTGTCAGCAGACATGGCTCACTCAGTCAATCCCAACTACGGAGCCAAGTACGAGTCCGACCACAGACCGGAGATGAATCAAGGGCCTGTCATCAAGATCAACGCTAATGCCAGGTATGCTACAAATTCTCCAGGCATTGTTTTACTCCAAGAAGTTGCGAGAAAGGCCGCCAAGGTCATCGAGACCGATCCCGAGGGCGTACCTCTACAGCTTTTTGTAGTTCGAAATGACTCGAGCTGTGGAAGCACTATCGGTCCTATGTTGTCCGCTCATCTCGGTGCTCGAACTCTCGATCTTGGCAACCCACAACTTTCCATGCATAGTTGTCGTGAGACTGGTGGTGCCGATGATGTTCATCATGCTATCAGATTGTTCAGCAGTTTCTTCCAGCATTACTCCGCTCTGGAGAAGACGATACTGGTTGACTAATTCGCCCTGGGCTGTTGCTTGAGCGAGCGCCATGGATTGCAGTCAATTGGTAGGTTCAATAGCATCCTTAAATGCAAGAACACATGTTGACGCCTGTGCAGCGGCTGTATTTCTCTGCGGGACCTGCTTTGCTGTGTTGCGGGTCTTGGTCTTTACTCAGCTGTCATGGAGATGAATCATCGCCGACCATCTCCCAAAATTCAAGTCTATGCAGGTTGACCTGATTGTCAAGCCTTACTCCGTACTCATCTGCCAAATATTTGACATCGATAACGCAGGCTCGGTTGTCAGGGATGTGGAGTGCACCTCGAAAATCCCTGTTGATGTTTCCCCAACGATGATATAAGAACCGTAGTATAGCCGTGACACAATTCGCGATATTTCCTTTCGACACCAACCCAACACTTGTTTGACCTTCCCTATACCGCTCATCTCTGTGGCCATTGTTATCATGACAACGCCTGAGTACCTCACAGGCAACACGGAGGCCATTCGTCGATTCATAGACAAGTATGATGTCCGTTGTTTCTCCATCCTTGACCCCACCGAACCCAATGCCCCAGAGTCGCAAGCACGCTCGAACTCACATTAACTGCGTGACCAGGTCTTCCTATTCGATTGCGATGGCGTCCTCTGGTCTGGCGACCACCTCTTCCCCGGCGTCGTTCCCACACTGGACCTCATACGCAAAAAGAACAAGCAAGTGGTCTTCGTGACCAACAACTCGACCAAGTCAAGGCAAGACTACAGGAAGAAGCTGGAGAGCATGGGCATTCCTGCAACTGTGGAAGAAGTCTTTGGCTCGTCATACTCTGCAAGCATCTACATCTCACGGATCCTTCCACAACATCATCCACAACTGAAACAGAAGAACAAAGTCTTCGTCGTCGGCGAGGCAGGTATTGAAACCGAGCTGAAAGCCGAGGGAATATCACATATTGGCGGCACAGATCCTGCATATAGGCGTGAAGTAACTCCCGAAGACTACAAGCTGCTGGCTGCTGGGGACCCGTCAGTGCTAGATCCAGATGTCGGCGTCGTGCTCATGGGATTGGACTTCCACTTCAATTACCTGAAGATGTGCTACGCCTATCACTATATCAAGCGAGGAGCACTGTTTCTCGCCACAAATACCGACTCGACCCTTCCGTCCGCAGGAACCCTCTTTCCCGGCGCGGGGTCCATGTCTGCTCCACTGGTCAAGATGCTGGGTGGTCAGGAACCCATGGCATTCGGAAAACCGAACCAAGCCATGATGGACGCTATCGAGGGCAAGTTCCAGTTCGACAGAAGTAAGGCATGCATGATCGGCGACCGCGCCAATACCGATATCAAATTCGGCCTGGAAGGTCAACTTGGAGGCACTTTGGGCGTTTTGACGGGCGTTGCAACCAAGGAAGAGTTTCTGGAAGGCGATACACGGCCGCACTATTACGTGGATAAGCTGTCAGATCTGCTCGAAGGTGCAGAGGCATAAGACTATGGTGAGGAGGTGGACAGTGCTACCTCAAGAGGAGACCATGATAGACTACTGAGGAGAGCGGACGCCTTGATAGAGCGAAAGATGCATCAACCTACGCCACGGGCGACAGGACAGGGCGAACATCGACCCATAGACATCAGTAGACCTTACATTTTATATCATCACTCGTCAATGCATATGCATACACTTTACAGCTCACAGTAATGCCTTCCTATTCGACTCAACCTCGTCCCAGCCGTTTCATCTGCTCCCTCTGCCAGTTCTGTGAAGTTACTCCGCCGTCCGACCCAAGTGCCCACGTCCTTGCCCTGCGCATTTCCAAAGTATGCATACCGCTCAACCCAGTCACATTGATCCAGCCACGGTATGGCCTCATTCATGAACTTCTCGACTTCCTCGAGACTTGCCTCACCATCACCCATTGTTGAACAGGCGAACTCATTCACCCACAGCGGCAGCCCGTACGTGGCGTGCATGTCTTCTAGAAAGGCTCTCATATCTGCGAAGCACGGACCGTACCAATGCACGACCAGAAAATCGATCCCATCCTCACCTCCCAGCTGGGACAGAAACGAGCTGAGCCAGGGCTTACTCCTGCCAACGTCGCTGCTCATCCCCGGACTACCGAGCCTTAACCCGAACTTGTTCTTCGCGGGCAGGACGATGCGCCGCCACAAGTCCACCGCAGTCTCGACGCTGAGATTCGCTTGCTCGCTGATCTCGGGCTCGTTGAAGCCTAACAGAGCTTCAGCCTTGAGGCCGCGGTTCAAGAGGATGTCGCTGAGAAATGCGTCGACGTCCTTGGCATTACCTGCCGTGCGGACGCAGGGGATCCATTCGACTTCGACAGGCAGTGATTCAGGGACCCAGAGTTCCCAATTAAATACCCACGAGATCCGCCCGGAGCTGTAGTACGGTGCGTAGAGTTTGAATTGTGAGGCTGAGGAGTCCCAGGGCCAGCCAAGGCCACGTTTGCTTCGTGAGGCGGAAGGTGCTGACTGTTGTTGAGTGGACAGGGATTTGGGCTTACGCGGCGGCGGCGGCGGTGGTGGTCTGGCTTTGTCCTTGAGATCGTGGAGTTTGGAGTTGGTATCCGACAGCATTGTTGTTCAATCACGTAGCTGGAGGCTGCTGGAGCTTTCTTGTCTTACTACAATTGTGGTGGTGGTGGGGGAAGTATACTGTGTACAGTGCAGCAAGCTGTGTGGGTGCTGCTTTGTCAAAGATGTTTCAGCTTCGATGGTCACTGCGGATCGCCAAAAATGGTCGAAACTACCTTTGCTGTTGGCTGTTGGGTTCCAAGGTTGTTTGGCAGTTTGGATCCAGTTTGAGGCCCAATCTTTCCAGTTGCAGGCGAGGCAGACCCCGGGGGTTCTAGTGACTATAATTATCCATTTTGTCTCAGTCGGATCGCCGAGCCACATTCGCAATCAGCACTGCACGAGTGTGCACGCTGCCTGTTGCCGGAAGATGCGAATATGCCAGAGACCCAGTCGTGCCAGTACTGTCAGTAGTGTGACGGTGTCCTTGCCGATCGAGAACGGCTTACGACTGCTATCTTCACGGTTCTGGAAATTCTGTTGGGCTGGCTTGGTCGGTTCCCTGCTCTCTACGCAGAATCGCCTCGATCGCAATGACTTCATAGTGCAGCGGCTGCACGTGGAGGTCGCCAAAATGTCGCCGATCCAAGGACAAGGATACATCAGGATTGGAAATGATGCGCCGCACATGCATTGCTACTGACGCACCCACTTGACGTCTACACAGCCGTGACAGTATCTTCAAGCTGTGGCCTTTGTACCAGCATTTTTGGTGGTGGCATGACATGACATGACATTGTCCTGCACTTCATAATGACGAGATGGCTGCATTTCGCCTGCGCTTCACTGTGTCTGACTTGCTTCTTAGCCCGTGGTCCTTACTTGTCCTCGATCCTGAGATGAGGTGCTAGAATTACACAGTCTCGAATATCCCTGTCGCAGCCAGAATCATGAATAGTCTTTGGATCACCTTTACCATTCTGTCACCTTGCTGCCACATCTCATCATGACCACCCTCGACCGACATCTCTGAATACCTGCAGCCTTGAGTTTCCCCTACATCATCTGCTGGGTGCGTTTCGTGTCTTGCGGTAAGGGCATATTTCATTTCCTCACACTGCTCTGGCTCGACCAGCTCATCCCCGTCGGCCGTCACTAGAAGGAATGTCCGTCGGGAGCACAGTTTGTTCCATGAGACGGAATGGGAATCAGAATCACCGCAACCATGTTCATAAAAACGGCACGGAGAGGCATGAGCCCACACTTTCTCGACCTCGCCATAGGCTCCCTTGATGAACGATGCATACACCTCCGCGTACGGTCCGTCCTTGTGGTTCTCGAGCAGTCTTCCGATATCGTAGATACCCGCCAGACCAGCCAGCGCTCGCGGAGCTGGGGACCCCGTCTCAACATGGCGTTTCAGTGCTTGAAATGCTAGAGTTGCACCGCACGAATGGCCGACAAGTATGTACCTGTGGTCCGAAAGGCCATACTCACGGCGAAGGACAGCGATACCACTACACACATCGTCAAGGTGGTCGGGATGCTTGGCTATCCGGAGGGAAGAATGCGGTGCGGTCTCAGGGTCCTGCGGATATGATGGATGTGGTGAGAGTCGGTATGACAGCGAGGCGATGGCAAGAGTCTTGCCCTCTGGTATTCTCAGCTCCGGCGCAGTATCTGATAATAAGATGGAGACCGCTGGTTCCGCAAAGTTGCGAGCAGTTATCGTAGGATCCCGCCAGGCGCCACCATGGATAAAGCTATATGCAAAGGTGTCAGCAATTCACTCGAGAGTGTCTTGCTCTTGTGAATTGAGTAGAAGACAAGCTAGGTCAAGTCGGCCACGTGGAATAAGAAGGAAGACGACTTACACGATCCAGAACACCGAATCAGCGGATTGTACCTGGGGCATCCACACCAGCACTTCTTGTAAATCATGGTCGCCGAACTTATGAGAGCTTGGCTCGACCATTGTAGAAACTGTGGTCTTGGTAGGCCACGGTAGGCCTGCCAGACAAACTGAAGGCGAGGAATAGAACGCAGTAATAACAATGTAACTTGACCTTCGGGTTGTAAACTCCGCTCCTCCGCTTCCGCTTTCGACCCACTTCACTGAGCGACGACGACCCTTATAGTATTATGATTGTCTCCTCAGTATAGAGTGGACTTTTAAGGAGGCATTGATCCCACGAGATAAAAACAGAGCAATATGGTCGGACTCGCAAGGCTGAAATAATCGATCATGTGTCAGGCTGTGCTCTTCTATTTCCTATGGCTTGGCAGTACTAGAGAAGGTACGGAGTGCCTAGGTAAACTAACGGCACAGCCACGTGTTTAATTATCCTCTTTACACGAGATCGCAGTGATATAAGTTCGTCTATAGACGATAATCTAAATTAATAAGACTTATTTAATATATAACGAAAAAAAGTTAAAAAAATCAAAAACTAAAGAGGTCCGAACGTGGTTCGAACACGTGACCTAGAGATATTTGCCAAGGGGGACTGCAATCTCTCGCTCTACCACTGAGCTACCGAACCAAGACAACTGCCCAGTCTAACACAAGACATGGCTCTAATTTAACATCAGATTTTAGGCAATTTTCCAGCACTTATAGTATATATATAGCTTTTTTAGCCTGGGAATGACTAATTAACCTTGGGGACACCAAGACACCTAGGAGGGGTGACCTCGCCGTAAATTTACCATCTCTTGGCCTCGTACTTTCATCCAGAGTTTTTGGTAGACAAGCGGCCAGCTCTGGGGATTCTGATTGAATTCCTGAGACGCCGTCAAGATTGAGTGTAGATGTCTGTACAGAAAATGAAAGGTACAGTCTCGGAAAAGCATGATGATTCAAAAGATGTACCCGCGAGGCCGTCAAAGCGTCGAAAGATATCGCATCCATCGCGGAAGCCCGAGCCCCAAGCCAAATACAGCGCGACGACTACCAAGAGATCATCGCGAAGAAGAGTTCTTCCACAGCCACCACGGCTGATGCGGCCTGAGTACTCTAGCAGTGGTCCAAAATCAAGAGCGCCGTCCACAAGTCACTCAAACTCGAAACCCGCCTCCGGAACATCAACGCCCCTGACCATCGCCGACCCAAGCAGCAAAGTGGCGTTCGTGAAATCACTACTCGACCAAGTATGGGCGCGTAACAAGAACCAGCACCGCACGCAACCATGGTGGAGATCGCTTGGCATCTTGAAAAAAGCAATCACTCAGCTAGTGGTGCTGGACGGCAAGCAACGCCAGCTGCGTCAACGAGCTACCGCGGCCGTGGACGCAAAGACAGTCAGGAAGCGCTTCGAACAGGAAGCCCAGATTAGGATAGAACGAGATGTCTGGAACGAACGGATCCGCGAGGTCCTCGTTCCGCGCGCCTACGTCGGATTCACGGGACTGGTGGCTGACAAGCAGTTCGCAAATCTGGGCGTGGTACTTGTGGGCGTGCTTGCGGATGTGATGAGCGTGGTCGGCGCCCCTACGCCCTCAAAGGAGGAGACATCGACATCTCCGCAGGAAGATGTCGAAGATGTGTATGTTTCACACCAGCCAAATGGCAAGCCGAGATCTCTGACCGCAACGAGCCTCCGAATCACAGGGCTGCAGGGTGGTGAACTGGTCGAGAGGATGTACGACAGTGATGACGCAGGGGAAGTCATCGAGAGAACGGAGAAGGACGAAACACCTTCGGATCAAAGACGACGCTCAATCAGCACGACACGAGGCCCAAAATCGATGGACGGGACCGCCGCCGATGCCACCAAAAGCGATCCCACGGAGTTGACTGCAAGTAATGACAAGGAGGACGCCGATATAGGTGGAAGCCAGGCAGATGAGGAAGGTCCGCAAACACCGCAAACCGAAGCGCAAGCACTATCTGCCTTAGGAGCGGCAACTTCTCATGCAGACTCGTCCTTGCGCTCGAATCTTAGATCAGAGCCTCGAGCATCCACAAGTCGCGGCCGAGATCGTCCGACATCCACCACGTCGAAGTCCAGCAAGGAGAAGAAAAAGAAGAAAGGCAAGAAGAACGCAATCGATGACCTATTTGCTGGACTTTCGTGACCACAGGACAAGGATCAGCTGTGACCTACCGGATCTGCGTCAGTACAATCCAGCGACTCTGAAAGTATTTCTGATGGACACAAGATATAATGAATATCGCTGACGGGCTAGTGGCTGGTATATCGTTAAGGCGCACGCATACCACCAGTCGATCCATGAGTAATGTCTACTTCATTCCTAAATTGAACGCCATGCCCTTGAGCATTTCCCGCCTTCCAGGATTCTTGTGTCCCAGTCCACACCGTTCGCTATGCAAAATGCCATGTTCATTACAATAAATTTCAAGTAAGATGAAGCCTCCCAATTCCTTTGGATATAATATCCCCTGAAGTCGCTATCATCGCCGATACGTATCTTGTATACCATAACCCCGGTCCCGGTCCCGATCTCGATCTCGATCTCGATGCTCACGCTCTCTTTCCCAATCCCGGTCCCTATCTCTTCGGTCTCGATGAGCATCTCTATCCCGATCTCTTATGGGACTTCGACTTCTCGGGCGTCGATCTCTCTCATATGGTCCGCTTTGCGGCGGCAATGCCATGTTATCCATATCACGCATTCGTCCTCTATCCCGGTCAGGACCACCTATACCACCGTCATCGTAGCGAAGTGGATCACCATAGTCCGGGGGACCATGAGGATGATGCGCTTCCCTGAACGGTGGCCGCTCATCTCTTCTCCGCCCTTTCATATGGGGCGGTCGTTGCTCAGGATCAGCACTCGAATACGGTGGCACATACGTATCGCGGTCGTGAGGTGCGCGTCGACTGTCTATAGCAGGTCCATTTCCAGCCCCGGCAGGCACTCTGTGCCTTGGTGGCGGAGGGCCCCGGCCGTCATCTCGGTAAGGTGGTAAATCTGGTCCGCCATAACGATGAGAATCATTCTCTGGGACTGGAGGTCGTGGCGGTAGGCCATGCTCGGCTGGAGGGCGCCGAGTGTAGCCATCATCATACGGCTTTGGAGGTCCTCTTGATTGATCGTATGGTGGACGATGAGGCTGATCGTACGGCGGCATGTCTCGATGGGGTGGGCCGCGGTGATCACGCACGTAAGCACCGTTCTGTCCAGATGTAGGCGGTCTGCGACCATGTCCGTGTGGGCCGTAGCCATTGTCGTGCGGTCGACCACCAGGTACCCGTGAACCAGGGCCGGGCGGCCCTCGTCCGTCATATGGAGGTAGAGGACGGCCATTGATTCCCCATTCGCCCTGGGAAGCAATGCCGACCGAACCACCTGCGGGTGCAGGAGGCGGTTTTTGCTTCTGGTCTCTGAATTTCTTTCGGTCGAGCTCGTGGGAGTCTTCGAAGGTTGGTAAGTCGCCAGGCCTTGCAGGAAGTGGGTCTGTATGGAAGTATGGGTGTTTCAGTGCATCGATGGCATTAATTCGTCTATGCCAATCGAGCTTCAAGAACTCGCCTAGCAGAGAAAGAGCAAGAGGACTGAGTTCACGGAAGACACGGCTGAGGGTAGGTTGTCTATGCTCGAATTCGGTAACGCCCTCGCAGCCAGGAAGTTCCCGCCAACCGGGCATCGTACTGTCTGTTGGTGAGCCAACCAACTCAAAAATGATTTGAGCTTGATTCAAGTCAGTGTTGCCGGTCAGAATGGGTTTTCTCTTGAACATCTCGCCAAATACGCAGCCGACTCCCCACATATCAATGGCAGTGGTGTATTTGCGCAGCTGGAGGAGTAATTCAGGCGGGCGATACCATCGCGTAACGACCAGAGTGGTGTATTCTCTCGTGGCTTCACCTCCCCCATGGCCGGCTCGAGGCGGGTCATCATGGTAGGGCCGTGCAAGACCAAAATCCGCGATCTGCAGAATACCCCGATTGTTGATGAGCAAGTTGGCTGCTTTCATGTCTCGGTGTAATATTTTGTTCTCGTGGAGGTAGGCACAGCCTTCGAGTAGTTGTTTCATGTAGCATTTGATCTGTGCTTCGGTGAAATTGACCTCTGGATTTTCAAGCAGACCGGATAGGTCGTGGTCCATATATGGCGTGACCATGAACATGCTGGGTTTTTTGCTTGCGCTCTTTGGTCGCTCAACGGCCATCTCCTCCAGTTTCAGAATGTTGACATGGTCCAGTTGTTTCAGCAGTTTGATCTCTCGCAAAGCCGTTATGGGAAAGCCATCCTTCTCATTATGCATCAAAATCTTCTTCAGAGCGACAAGCTGTCCCGTCTTTTTCGATCGCGCCTTTGACACTTCTCCGAAAGTGCCTTCACCTAATTTGCCCATGTACTCATATTCTGTTATCCTCGAGCACCCGTGGAAGCGCGGACTGCCATCGGCTAGTCGCTCAAGAGACTTGGGAGGGCGTTGCGGTTCGGTGGACATTGTGTCGTTTAATGCTCAACAGGCCGCACGAGGCCTCGCTGATCTGGTGTTGTCAAGTGTCGTCTGCGTTGCGCAGGTGAGAAATGTTAGTGACAAGGCCGAGGCCAGAATTGAAGACTTTGTCTCGTCATCTGAATTTGTCTCTGGCCGGGCCTGAGAGGTGGATGGATGCAGAAAAGCAATGACGGTACAATGTTGTTTGCGACAGACGTGATTCGGTCGGTGTTGACGTTGTTGAAATAGATGTGATGATGCGTGGGTCGGATCGGCTCAATGTCTCCAGCAAAGCCTCAAACCCTACTGTGGTACGCAGGATATCAGGTTGGGCAGTTGCGACCAGCACGGTTGAACCCAACTCTGAGAAAATGACATGACCAGTGCATCATTTGAGATTCCGATCCACGTCTCGCTATGGATCTTGCTCCTGCGCTGCAATTCGGTCCAAGCGGATTATCTATGTTCCGCGCCCCGTCTTCTACCAATTATACTGGATGAGGCTGACAAAATACCCTAGTCTCAGATAGATTAGCGCGGCGGCCGTTCGACTTTCAAGTCGCAATGGCACCAAACCAGCCCGCAGTCGAGAGCTTCATAACCCCGACACAACAGCACTCCAGCTCCCGAAGGCCGAAGGGTATGCTTGTGACCATATCGATTCTAATATCCAACATACCAGTCGGTCGACACTCGACAAATCGTTGAAATGGCTGGTCCCGCGCATGGAAAACCAGTCTGGAAGGGCAACCACCCCGTTGGGCAAATCAATGCCCAACGACCCCTGTACAGATTCGCTGCGACTGGTCTAGGAGCAGCTATGTGGTTCTTTGTAAGATCACCCAGCTTTACTTCAAGTTTCGCCTGCTGACAGCTGCACAGTTGTTCTACAGAATGAAGAAAGATGGCCCTGCACTCCTCGGATGGGAACACCCTTGGGAACATGCGTCGCACCACCCAGAAGGCGGCAGTCACGGCCCTCACGGCACCTTTTAAGCGAAGACGCACGAATCATTGTACATACACCTGCAAAGACATTTATGGGCGTTGAGGAGAGGGACAATTACACCTCGGATGGATACCGTTGAAAGAAAGTCAAGATAGCAACACACTGGTTGAGGCCGAGTCATGATCATCAGTATCAACTCGTGAAGAGAATGGCAAGCTCTGTCAATGCCCCAAATACTCGCCTTGCTTCCCGTGACTGCTTCTTTCGAACAGATAATGGCTGACACCCCAAGTATCACCACGCTCATACGCAAACAGTTCCGCGCACGCCATATAAAAGATCTGCCATCGATAGAACCACATGGCTGCTTTGTCCTTTCCATACGTGTCCTCTAATCCCGGCCATATCTCCTGCTTACTGGCGTTCATCTTGCTAAGCCAGTCCTCGCAGGTCTGTGCATAGTGCTTCCCACTGACCCACCACTGTTTCTGCAGCGTCAAATCGTCTTGGAAGAAGTGCAGCAGATCCGCCGATGGCATCGTCCCACCAGTGAAGAAATGTGTGCTCATCCACCCTTCCTCAAAATCATACGGCGAATCCTTGTGGGTGAAGATGTGAACAAACAGCTTTCCACGGGGTCTCAGCGTCCGCGCGAGCTTCCGCATCAGCAGCTTGTAGTTCTTCATGTGCTCGAACAGCTCAATCGAGACCACTCGGTCGAAAGCATCTGGCGTAAACTCATACGACACCACATCACCAGTAACGACCTTCAGGTTCGCCAGGCCCTTCATCTTGGCCTGCTCCTCGATATACAACTTCTGCGTCCTGGAGTTCGAAAACGCCGTGACATTTGACTTGGGGAACAGCTCGGCCAGGTACAGACTGGCACTACCCCATCCACAGCCAAGGTCAAGAATGTCCTGACCATCCCGTAGGTCCGCTTTCTGGACGTACGTCTCCAGCATAGCGACTTCGGCCTGTGCCAGTGTTTCCTTGCCGGTAGGGTAGAGACAGCAGGAATACTTCATGCGCGGGCCCAGACAGGCTTGCAACACCGACGTACCAACTTCGTAGTGCTGTGTGTTGGCTTTGTCTGTCTCGATTGCGATAGGTCGTTGGCGCAGAGCAGCCACATAGGACATTTTGCGCTCGTATGCTTCAGCCAGTGACTCGGCCTGGGTCATCTGCAAGCGCTGAGCGAGTTGTCGCCTGATTCCGACCCGAATGACAGGAGAAGGTAGCCAGCCATTGTCCAACAAGTATTCTAAGAGAGCTTGTTAGAGAGGAACACAATAAATTCATGCTCCGAGTTGAACTACCTGTTGGGTCCATGGCAAATTGATATGTCGATATCTGGTATATTACGCGCGAAACGTTCAAGAACTTTTGCAGTACACGGACTCTAATACAATAGAGACAAGGTAGCACATGTCGAGCCCTCACAATGTAAATCAGGCTTTCCATCCTTGAGACGTCCAGAGTTTCGGGTCGTTTGGGTGAACTCGACATCGAAGTATCAAAAAGTGATGACGTTGACCAATAAATAGTCGGAGAGACCATGTCTCCGCCGTACTTGCCATTCAATACTCACCATAAGAACATTTCTAGGATCCTGATTGTCTCTATTTGTCGCTGTCTATGTGCTGTTCAAGGGCTATTTACTCTTCTGTATATCCTCAATAATGACTTTGTATCTCTTCCTGACTTTAGGATGTGAAGGTCGCAACTTCAACTTCAGCCGACCCACAAATTTTGCAAGAAGTGGGAAGAAATACCGCTCGGCGAGGTAGGCCACGGCGGACCCGGCCACTGCTAATGCTAGCAAGAACAATTCATAGTCCAGCGACATCTCGGTCAGGTCCATGAAGTCAGCGAGCCATTTCGCAGGGTCGAGAAGCATGTACAGAGAAATCAATGAAGCCACCGCAAGCGTGACGCAGAAAGGAACATTCGTCGTCATGGATTGCCGGAAAGGAGGTCCAACGCTCAATACCACCCCGGACAATGTGTATTGAAAACAAGACACCAAGAACAGAGCGGTGTTCTGCGAGTTGTCGACGTTGGATTTTTGCTTGTTGAGTTTTGGCGGTATGTACCATGGTTGACTCTGAACCGTTTCGAATGCAATCAATTGGACAAGAATAGATAGCACAATCTGACCAAGCAGAGGAGTCAGCACCTTTCTCGAGACGAGATTGGCTGTCGGCCGCTTCTTGCTCAGAATTGGGTATGCGCCGGTCCAGCCCATGAAAATCGCAATCGGCAGGATCAAGGCCAGGTCGATGAACAAAAACTGAAAGTCGCCCAGGTTTGATGCTGATGCATAGAGGAAGCTGACAGAAGTGAACTGAATTGCCGAATACAAGCTCATGTATTTGAAGCAGCAGAAGCTTGTCACGAGAGCTGCTCGCCCTTCTTTGATCAACGTCGGTACACATGAAATGTCGAAGATGTGGCTGGTAAATGGCGCCGCAACAGACGCTTCTGCTTCGGAAAGTGACACCCCAACGTCTGCAGCCTTTAGCGCACCGCAGTCATTAGCACCGTCACCACAGAAGCCACAGCAATAGTCGATGCTTTGCAGCTTCTCGACCAGCTCATGCTTCTCGTCAGGTGACATGCGGGCGAACACAGCCCCTTTCACGAGCATTCTTTGTAGAACTTCCAAAGAGCCATAGTCAACAACCCAGCGGAAAGCATCGCCCGTGACAGCTAAAGTATAGTCCCCGATGGTCAATGCATCATACGGGGCGGCGGTGTTCTGCTCGGCAGGCAATTCCAGCGGGAGTAATGTGTTCTCGTCAAGCTGGTAGATCTGGTTGTCCACGCTTTCCCAGATCAGCCGAGCTTTCGGGTCCATCTTGTCCCCTTCGAGGAAGTGAGGAACGAAGCAGTGCTGGTCGCGGTCAATCAGTCCACATTCTCTTGCCACGCTGATAGCGGTCAAGATGTTGTCACCGGTGCACATGACGTTACGAATGCGGGCCTCATTCAACTCCTCGATGATTTCCGTGGTGATTTCCTTCAACTTGTTCTCGAAGACGATGAAGCCAAGCAGCTGAAGCCTGGATTCTGCTTCGGACCTCTCCATGCTCTGGATTTCATCCCAGCTTACCCGGGAAATGTACCTTGACGCACAAGCAATGACACGGAAGCCTTTATGGGTGTAGTAGCTGAGAAGATCGTCAAAATCATCGGGTATGCTTGACGCCGTACAGATGTCCTTCATGACTTCAGGAGCACCCTTGACATAGACGCTTGCTCCGGGATCCCCATGTTGACGGACGATGACGCTGGCACGTCGTAGATGTGAGACAAAATCGAATGAGCGTAGTACGCCCAATTCAACCCGAACTGGGTGAGGATTGTCCTCGGAATCTTCCAGGTCGTACTCGAATCCGTGAGGAGGGCGGGCTACACTAGGGGCAGTCTGATGCGTCCCTATCTCAATGAAATGGTTCGTGAGGCGGGACCCTTCTTCAAAGGACCAGCCAGTGAACTGAAACATTTTCAGGTCGAGGGGATCACCAATAAGCTCATCCTCGACAAGTCGAAGTGAATGACAGGTGGCCATTGCATAGAGCATACTCTTGTTGACACGATAGTCGACCGTAGGGTCACGGTCGTAAGACGCTGGAGGCAAGATCGCATGAGCTTCTTCGAGGATATCCCCAAAGCGAATTTCTGGATGCTGGACGAGCCTGACCCCCAAGACGTCCAATCCATCCTCAGTCAATGTTCCGGTCTTGTCGAAGCATACTACGTCCAATTTGCCTGCGACGTTGACTCGTTGCGGGCTGATACAAAAGATCTGTTGTTTCCTAAGTCGGGATAGAGCAAAATTCGTACCGATCGTCAAGGTTGCTGGTAGGGCTGGAGGCACAACTATTGTAATGAGATCCAGAGCTCGAACAACGATGAGATGCCATGCTAGGCCCAGCTTGACGAAGTTGATGAACGAGGCAACGAAACCAATGGCAGCAATAAAGCCCATGACCGAGATGTACCGAAAGGAATCCCGGTAGAACTTGAAACCCGATGGTTTGGGGAAGAGCATGGAACGAACCAGAGCGCCCTTGGTGGTGTTGAACCCTGTGCGAACAACCATGGCGAGAGCAACTGCCTCGTCATCTTCGGTATCTTGTGGCCGTCTCGCTCGAATTATCTTTGTTCCGCAAAAGAGGAAGTATCGAGCGACGCTTGGGTGAATTGAAGCCGCACCAAGATCAACATATGGCAGAGCTTCGTCCGTAATAGGTACCTTTGAAACTGGAATGGACTCCCCTACGCCAATCAGCATTGCTCAAACTCTTTCAGTACGAAACGTACCAGTCAGCATGCTTTCGTTTATGATACAATCACCGGACAAGAGGAGACTGTCACAAGGTATCTGCGAAAGTGAAGGGTCCGAAACTTCGTAGACGTCTCCAGGCACAAGATCACCAGATTGGGCAGAACGCCCTTGCAGCTGTCAGCACCAGGTACTGAGCTCGGCAACGCACACTTACAGAAGCCATTTCGGAGCACGCGCACATCGCATTCGAAACGCGAAATTTCCCTCAAACGACGCATTGTCTGAGGCATCGTGAGTGAGGAGACTGGCGGTGCACACTAAGGCCACTTACCGAACGTGTTTCAATGACAGTGCTGGAAATAGAGAAGACAGATATCAGGAAGATTGCCGCGGCGTAGTAATAGTATTCATCCAGGGACCACAAGACGAGACTTGCGACTTGAAAGATGTAGAAAGGATGAAAAGCCTACATTCTGTTAGTGTTTTTGCGATGAGGGTTTGGGAAGAGACTCACTTCATCGAGAAGGAGCTCAGGTACGGTCTTCTCCTGGATCTCGATCATGTTCTTGCCAAAGACCTGCTCTCTTGGCTCCCTCTCTTCGGTATCCAGACCCTCGCGTAGGGCCTTGACGGCCTTCCACTGAGGATCCCACCAGTCATTGTTGAGGACGAATTTGTCCTCAATAGGATGGTACAAAAACCTCATATATCTGTAGTCAAGGTATCTCAAAACAGGGAGTTCTCTGTCTTCGTCATATCGGTAGGCATTGAGCTTTTCCTTTCCAGAACGAGTAAAGACAGTCGACAACGGATGGCCATATTCCTCGGAGGACACATAGTGAACAGTAAATTCGCCCCATTGGTTCTGAAATCTCTTAGCTTTTTTTCTGGGACGTTTACGTTCAGGCCCGTATCTCACCTCAATAACAACCCAAGAGCATTTTTTGAGGGGCGTAGGGCACCCAACCAGGAATATGCGCCATCGTGGAACCCAACGAAAGACAAGATAGCCGACACCAGCGGTCAAGACACAGATTGCAATGTACAGGAGGAACCCGAGAGTACTGGTCGAGAAACCAGCAATGACCATTTCAAAATCATCTGCGCTGAGATAGATTCTGTGCGTCACATTCCCGCCCTCGTCGTGCTCTTGCGTATCACTCCGTGTGGAAGCATGCCTTCGAAGTAGCGGCTGGTCCACTGAAGCTCTGTGTCTGCTTGAAGATTTGCGATGAAGCGAAGAGCCGTCCCCAGCTTCAATATCGCGTTCTTCTGCGGGTATTTGTCCGTCCTCTTCGTCACTTAGGAACTCGACAGCTTCCTCATCATCAGAGAACTGTGGCGACTCTTCGTCGAAATACGTGTACGAAGTGATCGAACCGGCTCGCTTTCTGTGTCGGCCTTGGTACGCAAATGTATTTTGACTCGAGGGAACGCTCTCTGATATCGGACCCGACCATGGCTTTTGTCCGTCAATTAGGAGCATTCTCCATGAAGCATTTGGGTACACAAACCTCTTCGGTTGCCATCTCAACCTCAGATACATAACTGGCTGTACTCATGTTCGAGCCCCGGCGGGTTATGCGCCTGGCAGAACTGCTTCGCCTAATAGGCTGCGCGCCTGGGCGAGATTTGTCTGGATCCATCTTGATAGAATGTGCCACTCTGGCACTGTCCACGGGGTTTAAGGCATCATACTGCGTGTAACGGGTTGGAAAAGACCGACGGCAATGATCTTGGGTGCCGTGTCGTATGAAACTAAGGTATCTAAAACTGCAGTGAACGGCAAACGCCAATGACGTTCGAGGGGGACTCGAGCAGTCGCCAAGGATGCCGCTTTAAGCGATTCCCTCCTCTGAACGACGGGGGACCTTTATCTCGAGCTTGTAAGGTACTTTAAACAAGACAGAGTCTGGCTATCAGGACGAGCATTGCTGCTCTCGTACGTCGTTGAAGTCATCGCCAAAGAGGAGGAAGAACAGGCGGAGTAAACAATGGTTTACATTGTCATAATGAGAAATAATGCCTAGGAAGGCTTTGTAGCCTCAGAGCTATTCTGAGGCGTTGGCTTCGACACCCACCCCCAAAGCATACCTACCTAGGTACGGAGTACCTAGATGCAGTTTGGAAAATTGCTTACTACAGTACACGCGTCGCATTGTTGACTACCTGACTCCGTACTTGTAGAAAATTGCGTACACTCAATGACTGGACAAACACCTAATTTGATGTTGGTTTTTCAGGCGGCGAGATCCTCTTATTGTCGTGGCCTGCCGCGAATGCCAAGTCGATGACCGCCTTGGTGGGACATTCAATCGATCTAAGCAGCGGGATTTCGTACAGAGCGTGAGCGTGGCGAGCGTGGTGGCACTCACTCAGAATTGGCCTGTGTCCCACGCTTCATGAGCAACGGACTAGCGGCGAGGTTTTTCTGTAGGATGCCGTCAACCAGATTCAACCACCTACCACTTTCCCATTCTTTCGACATTTTCACTCCCCATCTGTCAAAGGAAGGCAGTCACTTCACCTTCTGATCCAGCTGTTCTCCGATCCATTGTCGTGTGTTTCGTTCCTGCAGACTTTTCGGGGTCCTAGAAAAATCGGTTCTCAACAGTTATCCTCTACCAACTTCTTTCGACCGCCGACTGTCCTTTTCCCATCGAAGTCTTGGTATCAGTTCAACAGAAATGGATTTACCAAAGCGCAATGCCGGTGCACCGTAAGCTCATCTCTACCAGGTTTCGAGTCTTCTGCTGTCGATCGAACGCTAACATGGCTCTCAACTCCAGGACGCCGCAGAACAGTACGTCCGCCAATAAGTCCAGCCTCGATCTAGTCCACTAACAATTCTACAGCACCGGCCAGTAATGCGCCGATCTCCTCGCATGCTCAGGCACCTACGATAGGCGACATTCCAGAAGGTATGGTAATCGAGGGTTTGGGAAATGGGCGGTTAGCTGACAATCCGCAGAGGACATGGATCGCGCCGCCGCCAGCATCTTTGCCTCCAATCCTGCACTGGTGTCACTCATGCAGAACAAATTGTCCACGCTTGTCGGCCGCTCGTCTGGCTATATTGAGTCGTTACCGCCTGTTGTTCGCCGCCGTGTCACCGGCTTGAAAGGCATCCAGAAAGACCATGCCAAGTTGGAAGCGGAATTCCAAGAAGAAGTGCTACAGCTCGAGAAGAAATACTTCGCAAAATTCACACCGCTGTACGAAAAGCGAGCTGCCATCGTCAATGGAGAAACCGAGCCTACCGAGGAAGAGATTGCCGCAGGCAAATCCGAGGAAGAGGACGAAGAAGCAGAGCCAGAGGCCAACAACGAGGAGAAGACAACTGCTGAAGATGCAAAGGGCATTCCGGAGTTCTGGCTCTCGGCTATGAAGAACCAGATTTCTCTTGCTGAGCTCATTACCGACCGAGATGAGGAAGCCCTTCGAGCTCTGACCGACATCCGGATGGAATACCTCGACCGACCTGGTTTCCGGCTGATCTTCGAATTTGCTCCCAACGACTTCTTCACTAATAAGACAATCTCAAAGACGTATTTCTACAGAGAAGAGAGTGGTTATGGTGGCGACTTCATCTACGATCATGCTGAAGGCGACAAGGTCGACTGGAAGGCAGGCAAGGATCTCACTGTCCGAGTTGAAAGCAAGAAACAGAGAAACAAGAGTACGTTGTCTTTGGGGGAAAGCTTTACTCGATGCATACTGATATTGGAACAGACACCAAGCAAACCCGAGTCATCAAGAAGACCGTCCCCACGGAATCCTTCTTCAACTTCTTCGCTCCTCCAGTCGCACCTACTGACGAAGACGATGTCGCCTCGGATATTGAAGAGAGGCTCGAGCTTGACTATCAGTTGGGTGAGGACATCAAAGAGAAGCTCATCCCCCGCGCCATTGACTGGTTCACTGGCGAAGCTTTGGCATTTGAAGAATTTGAGGATGCCGAAGATGCTGAGTTCGACGATGAGGATGACGAAGATGATGAGGACGAGGAAGAGGCTGAATCCGATGAAGAAGATGAAGAAGAGGGAGGCAAACCTCGATCCCAGCAAGCTTCAGAGTGCAAAAACCAGTAGACTGATCACGCATGGGTCAATGTGGATGAATCAGTTGGAAACTGCTTCCCAGACAGATGGATGTCTTGTACTTTGTGCATGAGTGGAAGCACCGCAGATCGGCAGGATACGGTTTTCCATGGTGCAAACACAACCCCGTACCCACCCGCTTCGAGCATAATGGGCGTTTGAGATGCCGGGGAAGTGATCCCATAATCATGGAGAGGATGGCTGGGTTCACCAGGCCACGGGCGGTACTTTCACTTAGTCGAGTTCATACGGCGTTCGAGCACTATCACACAAGCAACAGAAACTCCACGGGCAATGTGCAATTATAGTCACAGCCTCAGCAGTATGTAGTAATCCTTCCCCAGACCAGGATAGTCATATTAAAAGAAGCCGTTTTCTGTCATTCACAAATTGACTTTGCTGTCTTGCAGTGATCAGATCCATCGCTAGAAGCAATGCAGCTATCACACGGTTCACCCTTGCACTTGCAGAAATTTGGTGCCAGTACCCAGTAGAATAGGGGCCCTGGGCCTGGTTGCGGACAATTTTATGTTGGCCAGGGGTTGCCAACTTGTTTGGAAGTGGAAAAGCGTGGAATTGGAGTTGGCTCGTTGGATACTGCGGTGGCCGTGGCGCGTCTCGCAGTCTCCGAGTCCCTGAAGACTTTCTGACATGTTTCCCCCAAGGATTCCACGGCCACCCGCAACACCACGTTTAGACAGTCCATCAACACCCCATCGTCAGGAACCTACGACGACTTTTCGCATCATTCTGCCCGTTAGTCATTTTACCGATACCACTCGCTCGAGTAAAGAACAACAAACCCCGATTGACACGTCTTTTCCAGGTACCCTCCTTGTCTGTTGACTACATGGCTGAACTCGCTCCCAATAGTTGAGATTGTCATCAGACGATCACCACATTGCCAACCATGGCCAGCTGGGAGGTTGGCACTCGGGCCTGGTTCCCAAACCAGGCCGAGGGTTTCGTTCCCGGTGAATTGGCAGAGAAGAAGTCCTTGGGAGACGGAAAAGTAGCCCTCGTCTTCAACCTGTCCGATGAATCTAAGCACACGGTCGAAACCACCGAATCCGCCCTCAACGATACCCAACATGCCTCCTTACCACCTCTCATGAACCCTCCTATGTTTGAAGCCGCCGAAGACCTCACAAATCTATCCCATCTCAACGAGCCGGCCATCCTGCAGGCCATCAAGCTCCGATATGCGCAGAAAGAAATATACACCTACAGTGGTATCGTACTGATAGCCACCAATCCTTTTGCGCGCGTGGACTCTCTCTATGTTCCGCAGATGGTGCAGGTATATGCTGGCAAGCAAAGAGCATCGCAGGCACCGCATTTGTTTGCTATTGCAGAAGAAGCCTACACAGACATGTTACGGGACAACCGAAATCAGACAGTCGTTGTCTCTGGTGAGTCGGGTGCTGGTAAAACTGTCAGTGCGAAATACATCATGCGTTACTTTGCAACACGCGGTGGCCCGGGACAGATGGCCAAGAGCACAAAATCACGAGCAGATGCCATTAGCGAGACCGAGGAACAGATTCTCGCTACAAATCCTGTCATGGAAGCCTTCGGCAATGCAAAGACGACGAGAAACGACAACTCTTCGAGATTCGGGAAGTACATCGAGATTATGTTTGACAAAAACACCGACATCATCGGTGCCAGGATAAGGACGTATTTGCTCGAGCGCTCACGTCTTGTGTTCCAACCACTCAAGGAAAGGAACTATCACATCTTCTACCAGTTGGTCGCCGGGGCCACCCCGGAGGAGAGACAAGATCTCGGTCTAGTGCCTGTCGAAGAGTTTGATTATTTGAATCAGGGGAACGAGCCCAGGATCGATGGTGTTGACGATGCAGCGGAATTCGCAGCCACGAGGAAGTCTTTGAGCACGATCAACGTTTCCGGAGCCACTCAAAAGGAGATCTTCCGTATCCTCGCCGCGTTACTACATATTGGCAACATCAAGATTACGGCGACACGAACGGATTCTTCACTGTCCTCGTCCGAACCGTCATTGGTACAGGCTTGCAGCGTACTGGGCATTGATGCAGGAGATTTTGCGAAGTGGATTGTGAAGAAACAACTGATCACCAGAGGAGAAAAGATTACGTCCAATCTTACTCAACAGCAAGCCACCGTCGTCCGAGATTCGGTCGCCAAGTTCATATATTCTAGCCTATTCGACTGGCTTGTTGACACCATCAACCATGGGCTGGCGACGGAGGATGTCTTGCAGCGAGTCAGCACCTTCATTGGTGTGCTCGATATCTACGGTTTCGAGCATTTCGCCAAAAATTCTTTTGAACAATTCTGTATCAACTACGCCAACGAGAAGCTCCAGCAAGAATTCAACCAGCATGTGTTTAAACTTGAGCAAGAGGAATACATGCGTGAGCAAATAGACTGGACTTTCATCGACTTCTCCGACAATCAGCCTTGTATTGATCTTATTGAAGGGAAACTTGGGGTCTTGTCCCTCTTGGACGAAGAGTCGAGGTTACCCATGGGCTCGGACGAACAATTTGTTACGAAGTTGCACCATCATTTCGCTGCGGACAAGCAAAAATTCTACAAGAAACCCCGGTTCGGCAAATCTGCATTTACAGTCTGCCATTATGCCCTTGACGTTACCTACGAATCTGATGGCTTCATTGACAAGAATAGAGACACGGTACCAGACGAGCAGATGGAAGTGCTTAAGAAGTCTACAAATGCCTTCTTGGTTGAAGTTTTGGATGTGGCTGCTGCCGTGAGAGACAAAGACAGTGCTCAAACGGGCTCAAAGACTGTCGCTCCTGGAGGTGGACGCCGTGTGGGCGTCGCTGTTAATCGCAAGCCTACACTTGGAGGCATCTTCAAGAGCTCGCTCATTGAACTCATGCAGACCATCAACTCGACTGATGCCCACTATATTCGTTGTATCAAGCCTAATGAAGCCAAGGAATCCTGGAAATTCGAGGGCCCTATGGTCTTGAGCCAGCTCCGAGCTTGCGGTGTTTTGGAAACTGTCCGCATCAGCACGGCTGGCTATCCCACGAGATGGACCTATGAAGAATTCGCCTTGAGATATTACATGCTGTGCCGGTCTTCGGAATGGACAACTGAGATTCGCCAGATGGCTCAGAACATCTTGGTCAAAGCCTTGGGAGCCACCGCTCATGAGAAAGGGGAGAAGTACCAGCTTGGTCTCACCAAGATCTTCTTCCGCGCGGGAATGTTGGCATTCTTGGAGAATCTCCGCTCTGCGCGTCTGAAAGAATGCGCCATTATGATCCAGAAGAACCTTCGCGCGAAATACTACCGTCATAAGTATCTCGATGCACGACAGTCTATCCTCGATTTCCAGACCGCGACGAGGGCATTCCTCGCCAGACGCAGAGCAGAGGAGACAAGACAAACCAAAGCAGCTACTGATCTTCAGCGAATCTGGAGAGGCCACAAAGCTCGCAAGAACTTCAACCAAATCAGGAAAGACCTTGTTTTGTTCGAGTCGGTTGCAAAAGGCTTCCTCTGCAGAAAAAACATCCTCGAAAAGCGCATTGGGGATGCTGCAATCAAGATTCAAAGAGCTTTCCGGTCATGGCGATCATTACGTGCCTGGAGACAGCACCGTAGAAACGTTGTCATCGTGCAGAACTTGTGGCGTGGTAAAATGGCCAGGCGTGACTACAAAACGAGGCGCGAAGAAGCGCGAGACCTCAAACAAATCTCTTACAAGCTGGAGAACAAGGTTGTTGAGCTTACTCAGTCACTCGGCGCTCTCAAGCGGGAGAACAAGTCGCTCCTCTCACAAGTGGAGAACTACGAGGGTCAACTCAAATCGTGGAGATCCAGGCATAACGCCTTGGAGACTAGATCTCGGGAATTACAGACGGAGGCTAACCAAGCTGGTATTGTCGCTGCACGCTTGAGCGCTCTTGAAGAGGAGCACGCGAAATTGCAAGCCAGCCATGATGAGCATATGGGCAATGCGAAGAGGTTGCAAGACGAAGATCGCAAACTTCGAGAATCTTTGCAGACGTCCAATGCTGAGCTGGAGAAGTTGCGACAAGCAATGGCGACGCACGAAAGTGAGAGGGGCACCTTGCGACAGCAAATCAACGAGCTCCAAGACCAACTGGAAATGGCAAGGAGAGCTCCAGTTCCTCCTGTCGCAAACGGTGTCAATGGAGAAGTCACCAATGGAGTCCAGCCTGCCAACGGCCTCATCAATCTTGTCTCTTCCAAGAAGCCTCTCAAGAGAAGGAGTGCTGGAGCCGCGGAACGAAGCGAGCTTGATCGCTACAGTGGTGCCTTTAATGCCCGCCCGGTCTCGATGGCCCTTGACACTCACGCGAAGACCTTGTCAGGTTCCACGTTCCATCCGGGTCTGGACAGTGTTGAGATGGAACTCGAAAATCTGCTTGCCCAAGAGGACGAACTCAACGATGAAGTCACTATGGGCCTGATCAGAGGCATCAAGATCCCTCAACCAGGTGCCAATCCTCCTCCAACAGACAAGGAGGTCTTGTTCCCGTCCTATCTCATCAACCTGGTAACCTCCGAAATGTGGAACAATGGGTTCGTGAAGGAGTCGGAACGATTCCTTGCCAACGTGATGCAGTCTATCCAGCAAGAAGTTATGCAGCATGATGGAGAAGAAGCTATCAATCCTGGAGCATTCTGGCTGTCAAATGTGCACGAAATGCTGTCATTCGTCTTCTTGGCTGAAGATTGGTACGAGGCGCAAAAGACCGACAACTACGAATACGACCGACTGCTCGAAATCGTCAAGCATGATCTCGAGAGTCTCGAGTTCAACATTTATCATACCTGGATGAAGGTATTGAAGAAGAAGTTGCACAAGATGATTGTGCCCGCAATCATCGAGTCTCAGTCCCTTCCCGGCTTTGTGACGAACGAAAGCAATCGCTTCCTCGGCAAGTTGCTACCTTCCAACAACACTCCCGCTTACAGCATGGACAATCTTTTGAGCTTGTTGAACAATGTCTTCAAGGCCATGAAGGCTTACTACCTCGAAGACACCATCATTACGCAAACGATTACCGAACTGCTCCGACTGGTCGGAGTGACGGCTTTCAACGACCTGTTGATGCGTCGGAATTTCTTGTCTTGGAAACGAGGACTCCAAATCAACTACAACATCACCCGAATTGAGGAATGGTGCAAAAGTCACGACATGCCTGAGGGAACATTGCAACTCGAACATCTCATGCAAGCCACCAAGCTCCTACAACTCAAGAAAGCAACATTAAACGACATCGAAATTATTCAAGATATCTGCTGGATGCTCTCTCCCAACCAGATCCAGAAACTCTTGAACCAATACCTTGTGGCAGATTACGAACAACCCATCAACGGTGAAATCATGAAGGCTGTGGCGTCCCGAGTCACCGAGAAGGGCGATGTTCTGCTTTTGGCTCCAGTCGACATGGAAGATAGTGGCCCCTATGAGATTGCTGAACCGAGAGTCATCACTGCCCTGGAGACATATACTCCTTCATGTGAGTGGATACGCTGAATCATGCCCCATGATTTATACTGACATTTGTTGCAGGGCTTCAAACACCTCGATTGAAACGACTTGCGGAGATCGTCTCCGCTCAAGCCATGGCTCAGCAAGAGGGGCCCAGCATCACTGACGGTGGCATCAGCGACACTGAGGCTGCTTGACCTTCCTGCCCCCTTTCACAATGATGTACACATTCCACGCGGATCTTCAGGAGGTGTCCTATCAAGTCAACTTATAATGAGTGGCGCCTCAAGGTCTGTATGCTGGAGGGTAGCGGATAAAGTACAGAGCGATAATGGAATTGTCTACGCCTGATTCTGCAACTGATAGCGTGAGGTTAATTTTGGGCATAGCACTTGGTGTCTGTCTGGTCGTGAGCGGCATATGTGGGAGCTGATGTCTGAAACACAAGTCAAAGGCAATAAACATTGGTTGCTCCCAATTCATAACCCGAATCCGTAATGCACAACTATTGATTGATCACTTTCCAGCACGTTCTTGCTGACTCTTGTACTTCCCTCGAGAACCCTCAAGACCACATATTCAACAAGAAAGCCTGGACTATCAATCCCACGGTTCCCAGAGCGGCGACACCTAGCGCCGTCCGACTCAACGTCGTCTCTTCCACGACGCGGCCAATCTTGGTGATTTTGACTTTGCTCCGCAATTCGTCAATGTCATACGCGGCGGACCCGTAAGCAACATAGTCTGCCCAATCCACGGAAGCCAGGTTCTTCTGGTAGTCGACGGCGGTGCCGGCCCAATTGTTCGTGACGATCCCATCGTCACGCCTCCACCAACTTGTACAGTTGGGATCGGCGAAGGAAGTCTTTGCCAGGGCGAGTTGCAGGTCATGGCAGTATGCGATGGTGCGCTCTTCCGATGGACACAGGGCTAGACTCTGGCCTCGGCGTCGCGCCTGGACGACTTTGTCAATGAGGACGGAAATGTATCGCGTCTGGGCCTCGATGACGAGAATCAGCGAGTTGTGCGAGAGATTCGTGTTGGGACCGTAGAGCATGGCGAAATTCGGCAGGTCGGGGACCGTCACGCCTTTGTACGCATGCGACGCCTTGGACCATATGTCTTCCAGTGGGCGGCCGTTGCGGCCCGTGATCTGGATCGGCGAAAGGAAGCCGAAGGTGTCGAAGCCTGTTGCCAGCACGATCAGATCGAATCTTTCCGCGGCGTCGTGGCCGGCGAATTTGATGCCGTCGGCCGTGAATCCTTCGATTTTGTCCGTTTCCAGCTTGACGTTCTTCCGGCCCAGGGTAGGGTAGTAGTCGTCGCTGATGACGGTTCTTTTGCAGCCGGGACTGTACTTCGGAGATACTTTGTCCCACAAGTCCGGGTGATCGGCTAGTTGTTCTCGAATGAGGGTGTGGTTCAGGCGTCGCATGTGTTCGGCATGAGCAGAGTCTGCCTTTGTGACCGCCGAGTGGAATGATTCGCGAATGTCCATGGCTTCGGCTCGTCCTCTCCATTGTGCCGGCGGGAAGTACGTGTAAAGCAGGCGTGTCGACCGACGGATCTGGGCGTCATGGCGAGGAATGACCCAGGCTGGGGTTCGCTGGCAGATGGTGAGTTGAGATGCGACCTTGGCAACCTCGGGAGCTATTTGAGCAGTCGTGGCGCCTGGGGTTGTCAGTATGACGGTCAGAGAACACAAAGCCGATGGGACGAACCTGTTCCGATAATGGCAATTCGCTTGCCTCTCAAGTCATAACTCCAGTCCCAACGGGCTGAGTGCATGATCTTCCCTTGGAACCCTTCATAGCCGGGCACGTCGATGCCTTTGGGCTTGTTGAGCTGCCCTGTTGCTCCGACCAGGAAGTCACTGGTGATCTTGTACGTGGAAGAGAACTCGGCCTCTTTCCCGCCGCCAACAGTAATCGACGTCTCCCACTTGCAGGTCTTGTCATTCCAAGTAGCAGCTTCGACAGCCGTATGGAATCGTGCATATTTGTACAGCCCATACTTTTGAGCTACATCGGTGAGATAGTCCTACCCAAGTAAGCGAATGGGTAGCTACGTTCAAGGAAGAACGAATCTTCTTCTTACCAATATCTCCTCTTGACCTGGATACCGACGCGTCCATTTCGGGTTCTGTGCGAACGAGTAGGAGTAAAGAACACTGAAGACGTCGCAGCAGCAGCCGGGGAACTTGTTATCGCGCCTGAAACTTGTCAGAGACGGGCCAGTGGCCGATAGGAAGTTGATTTGCTCACCACGTCCCACCAAACCCACCACTTTTCTCCAGGATCACGAAATTCTTGATCTTGTGCTTCACTAACAAATCAATAGCGACGCACATTCCAGATATACCACCGCCTATGATCACTACGGCAATGTTTGTGAAATTGTCGTTGGTGACAGGGATTTCGGGCCATGGCGGTTGCCTGTCGACGGCAGTGGTGTGTCGGCGATGCAGAGGGAGATAGCCTGAGTTCGGAGACTCCGTGGAATTGGGAAGCTGAACAGTGTTTGACCTCAGCATGTTTCTCGAAGTCGGTGGGTAGGTGCGAAGATGGATCCTTCAAGAGTTGAACTCTGTAAGAGCGGCAAAAGTATTGCATATTATAGAATACTGCGTTGCTCCTATATTGCATCGAGAAAGGAGATTGGCATGGTCTACTGCCTCCTCGTGGCGATAATATTGGTATGTCGGCGCTCTCATGGCTATCATGCCGCTCGCTGTCTCGATATTGAGCCAGCAACATCAGGATGTGATACGGCATATGGTAGCCCGAGATAAGCGAACCAACTCTGATGCATCGGTGTCGGTATGAGGTCGATGGTGGTGGATTCCAGAACAGGAAGTCTGGCCAACGCTCACGGTGTATCCAGTCTCGCATAGATACCAATGTACACCTCCAATATGGATGCGGTTGAGGTGTTGTGAAGCATGGTGCCGACCTTATTGGTTGATGTTGACGACTTCCCCTTCACCAAGGCCGCCAATCGGTGAGTTAGAGAGAGAAAATTGTCCATTCCTATTGCGGTAGTTGACCTCTCTGAGTGACCGGGGGGTCAAGCGCAGTCCCGACCCCGACTTTCTTCCATCCTGCATGCTTCCATTGGCGCCTAGTGTGCTATAGCATTGCAAGATCAAGCCATGCTGCAGACTCCGAGACTATGACCAGACATTTGTGCATGCAGCAGACGTGTGGAATGGTCGATGAAAATTGGAGTGGACAGACGAGCAGCCGAAGTGCGATTCCATTCCTTAGAAATGAAACAGCTACCACTGAAGCACTGGAGTTGGTTCGTGGAGACCTTTGGGGTATGGCTTCACAGAGGAATGGTACACCCTGATCTGTAGCACAGTAACGCTTGCGACCAAGAAAAGGCGTTTGCAACAATCCGGCTTCAAACAGTCAGGAGTATTTCTAAGCCTTCCGAATCGGTCCCGCGTCGTGTGAGGGCGGCATTCGACGAATGAAGCTGGCCCTCCAGCAGCCACCTCGGCGGACGCAGACAGTGACCGGAAATGCATTCCAACTCACAGCGAGGCTTTTTAGTGCGCAAGTTGTCCCTCCGAAGGAACGCCCAACCATCACAATCTGGGCACGGGCATGAAAAATGACGACAACGTGATCTGGTGGTATGTCTGTGAGCCTTCCTCCAAGAATGCACCCATTCCTCGACCATATTTGACGTTAGGCAGGCCCACTGGACTGCCGGGCAATGCCTTCTCTTTCGCGGCTCTCAGAGAATTGATGGGTAGACAAGTCGTGACTTGTTTCACCTCAGCGCCCAAAGCTGGATCGTATGGCCATCTGACAAAATATATTTGGATTTGTCCCGTCTCCCAATACTGATGGTCCTCCCATATGCGGAGTCGTTGGCTTTCAGGTATGTCGCTCGCCGAGGTGACCAAGAGGTTCTCTTCTTCAAGCTGGATCAGTGTTTGGAGAATTGTACTGCCCGTTCTTCCTTGTAGATCGCCTTCTGTCCTGTTTGTCTGCGTAAGCAGCTCAACAGCTGAACGGCGGACGATGGGATCACGACATCTGCCAGCGACGAACGCCAGTGTGTCAATCACTCCGGCGTCAATACCGAACGAGACATTTTTTCGCATCTTGGTGGGGTCGGTCAAGGCCTCCTTGTAGAGATTGATGATTTGTGAGAACTTGTCTACATGGACATCGTAGCTGCATTCTTCCTGCGTCCCCAACGTGTCAAGTAGAATGGCTGCGACCAGTGCAGCAGCTTTGAGGAGTTTCTTGGACACAGTCAGTGCCTCGTACCGCTCTACCACATTGATACAGGTCGCGTCGAGGGCAGCAGTCCAACTTGATAGGATAACTTGCGCTTGCAGTTTGTTCTCGCATGTCGAGTCAGAAGGATCGATGTTCTCCTGAGCCCAATCGACAATCTCCTCGAGTTTGTTGCGTGCCTCGAGCAGGTTGCCAAAGCAGTAAGGGATCTCTGGTGTTGGTAGGAGACGTTCGGACTTGTTTCGCCTGATGGCTGCACTCAGCGCCAGGGCAGACGGAACATCAACGATACAGCAGAATCTCATCCGCAGTCGCTCGATAATGGGCCGAAGGAAATTGTTCAAGACAGCCTTCTCGCTATCGGCAAGAACGAGGTCGCCGGAAAGCAAGCGATCATCAATGTCCGTGATTAGACTGTGGCCCGACCTCAGGAGCTGGTAGGCAGTATGGCTATCTTGCAAATTTTGTAGACAAATGAAAATGATGCATGATATCAGAGTGGCAATCTCGGACACTGCAGTTTCAAAGGCCATTCGAGAAGCTTTGCTACTCTGATGCAGGGCCAGCTGCTGTAGGTTGGATCTTTCGTCTGACTCGCTCTCAAACTCGGAGGCTTCGTGCAGCGCGCCTAGGGCAACTACTCCATGGAGTATGGACTGGTTCAAGTAGCAAGCCTGGAGGATCAATTTGTTCCAGAAGGCCGCGTCTCTCCAGCCGGACCACTCTGGCCCTGTCCGCTGGCAGAAAAACACTAAGCTGCGGTGTTCCTGTGGTTCCAGCCCCGGAATGGCGCTGATGGCCTGGAGTACTCGACCAGAATGGCTGGTTGGGGATAGCGATGCGGAGAGTAAAGCACGCTGATGTGGTTCGCCGGTATCATTCTGCTGCGTTTGTACATTGGTGTCGAGGCGGAGACCACGCTGCTTGTCGGCGCCTGCGGTTGATTTTTGCTCCGGCGACAAGGTCCCGTCTTTGCGGTTCCCAGACGGTTTGGCTCCTTGGTGCGCAATTCTTGCTTTCACCTGTCGTTCATGCTGGACATGTTTCCGAATCTGCCTGGTCTCGGCCTTCGAGCTTCTCGACAGGACTGCAGAGGCCGAGTCTTTGTTGATCCAGAGTAGAGATTCGGGCATCCTGTTCGGTGAATGGATCAGGCCTCGTTCCTTGGTCGCCCTTCACCAATGACGCGAGAAGTACGGATAGTGTCAGCTTCAGTTTCGCTGGCTGGTCACACCAAGAAGGTCGGAGCTGGTAGAAAGATCGAACATTGGGGAACTGCCTCAACTGGATGTTGGTAATATTTCAGCATAATTACTCATTGCTTGGACAAGTTGGAGATGTAGGTCCGAGCACGCTCTTAGGCCGCCGATTGATGAGGAAGCGCAAACGCAAGCACGAGTTGACGTCGATCCAGCTCAAGGGTTGAATTCGAGTTCAACTATCGGCGCATCGGAGATATACTGAACCGTTTCAAGATTTTCGAGGGAAAAGGACGCACGTTTGACTTGGCTTGCAGGCTTCTAGGCCCAACTGTTTCCCGTGCCGAGATCGATTGTTCGTGGAGGGAAAAGGAATGGACTCGAATGGAGAAGACTTGTGAGTTGATCCAAACAGATCACGACAAATGCAGGACTAGGAGGTCAGCGGGAGCGAGAAGACACGCCACAATTGAGTGTAATTGGTTCTTTGTCGTGGCTGACTACATCTAACACTCGTGTATATTGGCCGGCGTCGCCAGAAGTTGCCCTGATATGTCGTTTCTAGCTGCTCCCACCACCCTCCACCCACCTTAAGCCCATGATGGCCTGGAGGTATCCAACCCACGGCGCTAGTAATCGTCAACATTGGGGAAATATCTCGCGCATCGTCGTCAGCATCCACTGAAAAGACGGGCTTGAAGATCAAAAGTCCCACGAGTTCTCAGGGAGAACGCGTTTCAGGTTGCAAACTTTCTATATACTAGCTACATCATTGGCTCCAATTCTGCAGACTACATCTTGGACTCTGCGCCCTGCAATGGCTTTCCTTCGTCGGCATCTTTCTCGCTCGGGACTTGGCCCTCCAACACTTCAGCGCCCTCATGGGTGGTCTCGACATTGACGCGTGGACCCTTGAACCATTTCCGTGCGCTAATGGCATAGTATGAGAGGGCGAGGAACATGACGCCTCCATAAATCAGAGCTGTCCAATTCATCGTGAGAGGAGTGAGGTCTTTTCCCTTTACGGCCGGGAAACACAGCGCCGGAACAATAAGAAGCCACCAGCCGACAGCGATGGCCCCCGACAGCTTTGACCACCTTCCAAGATTCCAAGGCCCTTCAACCGAAGGCGTCAGCTCATCCGGACTTTGCCATATTGGAAACGGGGTCTTACCTGGTCTGAATTTGCCATTGTCGAAAAACAGCTTCAAAGCTGTAGGCGTGGTGAACGCCGTATATTGAGCAATTGCGCCCAGGCTGAAAACAGCGCCAATAGCGACAGGGCTTGCGAACATCAACAATCCGAGAAGGGCTGATACTGTAAGCACGCCCCAAGTCGCATAGACTGGAGTTCTGGTCCTCGGATGCACTTGACTCCACCACCTCGAACCGACGATGGCTCCGTCACGAGAGTAGGCAAAGATGACGCGCGTAGCTGTGATGGTGCAGCCTGTGCCAACGAAGAACTGAGCAATAATATTCAGGGAGAACATTGCAAGTCCTGCCTTCTTGCCCAGGACTTGCAGACATAAGCTTCCAAACGGTTGTCCATACTGGCCAGCAACAACGTCGGTGATATCCTTGACTGTGTATGAAATTACCCAAATTATACTCCATCCAAGCCAAAGACCTAATTGAGAGGTCATGACAATGGCTCGTGGCGACGCGATGTTGGCGTTGCTGCACTCTTCGGAGAGATGGAAAGGGGCGTCATAGCCGGACAAGGTCCAGATAGTGGTCAAAAAGCCCATGATAGTGGCCCAACCTATCGGCCATTCTGTCCCATTCTCAAATGTTGTCCAAACTCCGTGACTGTTGTTGGTCTTGGGATGGTTGATGGACCCAACGGGGAACCAGATGACAAATATAATGATGACGGCGACGTTCCAAACAGTCCCAATTTTGTTCAGCCAGCCAATGAACCAGGTCGATTGCATGGTGACGACGCCATTGATGAAGAGCAACAGCAGAAGGACGAGGTAGGTATGCCATGTTTTGGGTTCATAATCCGGATTGGTGATCATGCCGCATGTGATCAACATCGAGGCCAGCGCGTAGTTGACAGAACACGGTCCCGTCACGAAGCCGCAGAAGTTTGACCATCCAACGAACCAGGAAGCCAAGGGACCCCATCCGTCGGGAGCGAGTACAGCGGAGGCGTAATAGAGTCCTCCCGCGGTGGGCATACTGGAACATAGTTCTGCCATACTGAAAGCCGTGGCTTGGATAGCAGCGGCCGATATGAGCCAGCCCCATAGCGCTCCACCCGTTCCTGAGTAGCCTAAGCTGTAAGATATAGTGGAAGCGACTGAAGGCAAAAGTCCCAGGACAGAGAAAGAGACGGAGAAAGATTCCCAGATGGTGAAGTCTCTGCTTCGATGTCAGCAATTGGGCAATCACGACGCGGAAGGGGGGTTTGTGCCTTTTGAATTCCTGCTTGTATCCCAACGCGACCAAAGTCACTTCATCGTGGTCGGCGCCCTCCTGCACCAGAGCATGTTCTCCGCGCTGCTTAAAGACCGAAGTAACGCCAACTTCATCTTCGTCGACGACCGTGATGGAAGCATTCCTGGTGGTCGACATGGCTCGATCGGCGAACAAGTGATGTCGAATCGGTGAACAATTTGCTGGAAAGATGATATGGGACAGGGTGGCCGCCGCGGGTTATTTGAGTCTTTCATCCTTCGCACCTGCGGGGGTGCCGTTAAGCGAGTCAGATAAAGCTACAGGCAGAGAGCCCTTCCTCCAGGGTGGTTGTTGAGCTTGAGGGTGGTTGAGTTGGTGCATCCTTGATAGCGACAATGCTACTAAAGCCCAAAAGAGCAGGAGGATTGATTCCGTGTTAGTGAAAGGGAAGCTTGAAATCAATCGGCCGGACCTTAGGAGAAGCCACATCTGGGGTGATTGGCCCGCAACGTGTGTCGTGGTGAACTCTTGTTGTTGGCTTATCAGTGCTTCGGTAGTCTTTTGGAGGCTTGACAGGGCTATCTTGATCGAAGAGCCTTGGCTCAACCTTCTCACTGGATTCATCAACCACAAGAAGACACGCTTTGATTCGTGCCGTGTCCGAAAGATATGCATGTTCGCCAAATAGTTCTGGAGATGGCCGCGGGGAGTGTCCTCGGCCGTATATTCATCGGCAGGAAAGTACTGTACCGTATCTAGTTGGCCCTGATCAAGGCGATAGATCATAGGGCGCTATTCAACGAGAACCGCGTGGCATGTTTGTCTCGATTCGCAAGCCCACATGGAGTCCAAAAGATAAGAACATGTAGCAATACATCGCAGATCATAGCGAAGCAGCACGAGGTCCATGGGTGCTGACCTTGCTACAGCTTTCATCGGTAGATGTCAGCGGAGAGGAAAATCCCGAGTCAGGAAAGGCGGGGTAAAATGACCTGATGTCGAATGGCATTCAACAATGATCAGAGCCCATCAAAGCCCATCAGAGCCTACAATAATCTAAGAGAACGCCGCAAGAGGGGAAAAGGTCTGGACATGTCGGCAGTCTGAGAGTGCGATACCGCATGGGCTGACTCTTTGCTCATCGAGTGCTGGCATTTAGCGATTGGCGGGCTTCGGTACCCGAGCTGCAGGCAAGCAAGCGAAGATGAAACGAAGGGGGATGGGAAAAGACTGAAACATCTTGGAGGCTGGCCATCAGGAACAATGGAGAATGAGACAACGACTCTGCGCATGCAATCGACGTGAGCATCATCTTGCTACAATGTTATTGGGCGCAGGTAGACAAGTCACGGCCAACCACCGAGTATCGTGGCGAACCCGCGACTGCGGATGTTTTGGATATGGTCCACTTGAATACAGAGACACGACAGCATCCTCCATCCTCCCTACTCAGCCTCCATGCAACGTACGTCGAGACCATATCACAGTACTGCAGAGTTTCCTTAGCTGGCATGCCTACAATCAGACCTTTGCAAGTCAAGACAAGACTTTCTGAATACGATGAAATGGGTGGCTGGATGTTCCTGTTGGCGGCCGCAAAGGAGGACAACTATCGATAAGAACATGGGCGGAAGATGCCCCAGCAACAAGCCATCCCGCCGCCTGGTAAGCCCAAGGTTCGAGACTCAGGGGGGCCGCAGCCATGCCCACAGCCAGCCGCCCACCTGGAGCCACCAACGGCACGCTTGGACATTCGATCTGACGCAGATTCCCCTGCTTTTTGGTGGACCGTTTGGACGCTAAGCAAGCCACAACTGCGTCAATGTTTGGCGATCTCCCTTTCAATGCTCGCCTCCATATCCAATTCCTGATTCTGCGCATGTTCCATTGAGATCCCAGAAACACCTGCAGTTTGAGTGACTTTTCTACACAGTCCACTGTTTTCGTTGTTCACAGATCACCAGACACCATACCCTTGTACCACGAGCCTTTCTCGCTTTGAATTCGAGACGCACTTCGCTTTTGTCGCTAGCGCTTCTGAACCTTGAACTGTCTGCTCCAGCCCGCCGTTTTCTGCGATTTACTGCAAAACAGTGCTTGAGGACCGACAAAAGACTCGCCGATTCGCACAACTGCCTCGCCGGATTGGCCCTCTACGATCTTCACCAATCCTCCCTCACACACTGGGTAAACGGCATACTCGGTGGCTAAGCCTGCTTGTCCCAACGACCACAAACACTTTCCGCGCTCATGGCAACGACCGCATAAGCCCAACTTACTTGCGATAGCTGCCGTTGTGGCAATACTGTCCACGTCCTCAAACCATGGAGAACATACATCCTCAAGTATGGGCAGTCGCCCACACTCTAGTCGCCCGCAATGAGACCAACTCGACATCGACAGCAACCACCGAGAGCCGGCCAGGAAGTTACAAAGCAATCGGTCTCAGTTTGGCTGTCGCCTCTGGTCTGTTCATTGGTACATCATTTGTGCTGAAAAAGACGGGCCTTCTCAAGGCAAACGCGAAATACAACGAAGAAGCGGGCGAGGGATATGGTTATCTCAAGAACTGGTATTGGTGGACAGGGATGACCTTGATGATTGTGGGCGAAATCTGCAACTTTGTCGCCTACGCTTTCGTCGATGCCATATTGGTCACGCCCCTGGGTGCCTTGAGTGTGGTGGTGACGACTATCCTGTCTGCCATCTTCCTCAAGGAGCGACTCAGTTTCGTCGGAAAAGTTGGCTGTTTCAATTGCATCATTGGCAGTGTGGTTATCGTCCTGAATGCGCCTGAGCAAAGTGCTGTTGCTGACATTCAAGAGATGCAACACTTTGTCATTTCGCCTGGCTTCCTCAGCTACGCTGGGGTCATCATTTTGGGCTGTACTTTCGTGGCTCTGTGGGTGGCGCCACGTTACGGTAAAAAGAGCATGCTGGTCTACCTGAGTATCTGCAGTATGATCGGTGGCCTCAGTGTGGTCGCGACTCAGGGCCTGGGAAGTGCAATCATCGCACAAGCGAATGGAGAACCGCAGTTCAACAAGTGGTTTCTATACGTCCTTTTGGTCTTTGTCATTACGACACTGGTGACTGAGATAGTCTATCTCAACGTGAGCATACCCTCCGCGATGCCGACGCCGCTGCTGACCTGATCTGCAGAAAGCTCTAAACATCTTCAATGCCGCCTTAGTCACACCAACCTACTATGTGTTCTTCACTAGCGCCACCATTATCACTTCCGCCATCCTATTCCGAGGCTTCAAGGGAACCGTGGCCTCGATTATAACGGTGGTCATGGGCTTTTTCCAGATTTGTGCCGGAGTCGTGCTCCTGCAAATGTCAAAGTCGGCCAAGGATGTTCCAGATGCAGCAGTTTTCAAAGGCGATCTCGACCAAGTCAGAGAAATAGCAGAGGTCGAACAGCCAGAATCCGAGCCAAAGGCCGATGCCATCCGTGGTACCGCCGCTTTGATCAGGAGAATGTCAACCGCCCGACGGAAGTGGGAGCAAGAAGAAGCAAGGCGACTACATGAAGACAAAATGAAAGACCACCTGGAGCCGGTGCGCGAGAACGAAATCGTAGAGTGGGATGGCCTTCGGCGCCGAAAGACAGTTATCGGCGAGCCCGGCGCGGCACCAGCTGTTCGAAGGAAGACTGTGCATCCTCCATTAGGGATGTCTCAATTCCCTGAACCGAACGACGAGGATGATCCTGAGCCAGGGCCTGGCTTCTTTGAACATTTACGCAGTCGTGCTCAGACTGTCATTCACAGTGCGACACCGCACCAATCGAACCCGATGCCTGAAGGTGGTCTGAACAGTCCCTTGCACCCCGTCGCTCTTACGGACATCAAGTTTCCGCCTTCACAGATAGACTCGCCTATCGTCCCTTACGGCCCGGGTAGCCTCGAAGACGCTCAGGAACGGATATATGGCCTCCCTCGTGGTGAACTTCGACACCAAGATACCAGGGCTGGAGTCGTTCAGCCTTCACCTCGGTCCAAGCCGCTACCAGCGAAACCAACCCCGTCACCGGGCCTGAACCCTCCCCAGGAAGCAAGGCGACAGTTCTCTTTTACCAATTTCCTTCGCCCGGGATCTCGTACACCGAGCAACGACCAAGCAAACCCTCGTCCACCTCTCCGGCCACGAACCAGTAGCACCAGCCACGAGCAAAAGCGAGCCATCAAAAATGCTACCGAGGAGGAAAGACTGGGCCTGGTTAAGGGTGATTCTCACGTTGCTTTGCTTCAACCCGAAATGTCCCACTCTCCCGAACGTCCACACCAGCCCATCTCTCATTCCCACTCCCAGTCCACTTCCGTCAGTAGTGTGGATGATCACTATCACTATCAATACCCTTCTCCTTCTCTACGTTCTCTGTCAGATTCTGACGAGGATGACGGATGGCAGATGACGAACTCTACGAGCGCACCGATCGGCAAACCAATGTCGAACCTACCAAATCCCGTTCCGGCACTCAAGACTCCAAGCACTCGGCGGAGACCAAGTCCACCGAGGACCTATCAGCCTCAATCAGTCACGAAGAACACGCGAAGCAATCCCATGGAACACCCACTTCCGGGTATGGTGGTGGGCGGCGGACCGGGACAGGGCAGAGTCGTGCCAGCAGCGTCAGACCGTTCCCAGAGTTCATTGACGAGCCCTTACCAGACCGGGACACAGACTCAAGGTCCTGGTTACCAGCCGAGAGATTTCGCGCATCACCAAGGTCGAGCTTTAGAGGAGGATCTGAGACGGCGCGAAAGCCCGGTTGATACCACGGCGCCTGAGCGGACACGGGGTGACAGTCCTGACGACTACGATTCCAGCCGGAAACGATTTGAAGAACAAAGTAAACGGGAACGAGAGGAACGTAGGCTAAGAGCGACAGGATTGCGTCAAAGCTGGAAGCCGCCCACCCCTTGATCGAAACAGCTTTGTCTAAAGGCCTCTGGCCTACGATTGTAAATTATACATGTTGTTTAGCATCCATGAACCCATCCATGACCAATAGAGAGAAATGATCAAAGAACTACTCGTGTATCCCTCGTTGTCTGCTCACTCAATATGATTAGTAATGAGGAGGACCTGGAGTACCTGGAGCCAGTTCGCAAGGCTTGCCTCGTACTGGTGCACAGCCCCGAGTCCGTCCATGGCTTCGGTTCACTTTAAGTCCGAATATCCGTGCTGCGTCGAGCCTTTTGAAGGTCAGAGCCCGTTGACGGCCCTACCTGTGAGGCGTTTCCCAATGGACTTTACCTTGTCAGCGCGTACCGGAAGGGGAAGGAAGTCTTGTTGTATCGTTCTGCATTTACCAGCGATAGAGCCGCACGAAGATGGCTGATTCCCCAGCATCCGACAGTTCCCAAGGGTCCGCAGACGACTCAAACGCCCAACAGGCGACCGCGAAAGCGCCGGCACTCAAGGACAAAGAATGCCACTTCTGTCACCAACACTTTACCTCGTCGTCCCTAGGTCGGCACCTTGATCAATTTCTCTCCAAAAAGAAGCCGGATGGTATACACGATGTGGAAGAGATCCGCAGGCTGCGTGGTGGGATCACGCGGCGCACAGCACGAAGCTCGCGGAAGGACAAGGATAAGAAAGAGCAAGGCGATTCAGTATCCTCGCAAGCCTCTCCAGCCCCAGGCATGCAGGTGGACGCTGTCCCGACCAACATTACCGACTTGAATCGTGTTCCTCCTGGTGGAATGCATGTCCGGTTGAACAGGCTGAACTGGCAGGCGACGGGAGTGATCACTGACCCAACCACGCTCGATTCACCTGTTACTGCCGTGCCTCCCACTCCTGCAGCTTTGTCAAGTCCGTCAGGCGTCAAGCGAAGCTTCTCTACCTATGTGCAAGACCTGAATCCTGGATCCAATGCTGAGACGACCCGCGCACTCGAACTCGCTCTACGGGAAGTGCTCGATTCTTTGCGCGCTGCTACGAAGCATGCCTCTCCGCAACCATCGCCCTTCAAATTCGACATCCAGTCTCAGACGTATCCTTCTCTGTGCCTGAAACTGCTCCCCGCGCCTGCCACTCTGTTCCAAGTCTCGCCGTTTTCCACCCCACAATCCATACCGATTTCGCCTCCAGGACCTGACCAGCTCCAACCGCTCCGACAGAAGCTATCTACGACGATTGACTTCTGGAAATGGCAGGCCCTGCGACTTTCGCAGCCAACCACCTCCAACATCGCAGAAGAAGCGGACTTTTTGAGTCGGAACGCGGCCCAATGGACCGAGTCGACGCTCAACCACCTCGAGGTCTGCTACCAGAACTGGATGGTGCATCCGATCGAAGTGCGCAATCTACTGTGGCAGGTCGAGCTGTTGAGGTCATACAACACCGAACAGCAAAGGGTGGCGGAGCTGGAAGAGAAACTCGAGTCTCTGCAGCAGGAAACCAATCAGCTCCAGCAGCAAGTGGAATATTTGTCCCGCTGCCAGTGGCCCAGGGAGATGGCGCTGTGGCCGCCTGAGCGGAGGACCTTTGGACCCTCCATGCGCGAAGAGTTGCGGCTGATCAATCTGAACAAGGTACCTGGCGCTGAGGGGCCCGAAGAATTGGTCCAGGTGTCGGATAATGTCAACACCAGAGGCGATAAATGGGACTTTGACAGGCTCGTCAGCAAGTGGAAAGCGCATATCCGAGAGGACAAGAGCAGACGAATACCGCAGAGTGTCACGCCAGCAGATGGCGGTGCGAAAGTCGCCGACTTGAAAAGGTCGCAGACCGAACCTGGAGTTAATGGGCTGTCAAACGGGCAATCGCCTAATCACGACGAAAGACGGAAGAGTTCGAGGAGTCAGAAGGGGAACATCAATATAGTGTCTGATTTTTAATGAGTAGTATTATTCTTTCGAATGCAGTTTGTACTCTGCAAAATCATGTCCAGAGGGATCCCCGTCCCATTTTTGGTGTCGATTCTTTATATTCCACCGTCCCATTCCCATTCCCATTTCCGGTCCCAGATAATAAATTGTTTACAAATTGAAAATCGCAACGCTAGGGTCTTTTCATTCTCGTCAAATCGTAGTCAAAACCAAGAATCTCGCTCGTCCTCGAGCCGTAGCAGGCCGGAAATCTTCCTTTCACCGGATGTTTCCTCGGCCTGAGCAGGAGTCTTGGTGTCATCGTCAAGTTGGAATCGAACATGGAGAGTCGTCCGCGTCATTCTTCTTCTTCGTCCGCCTCCTTCTCTCTCTTCGCGAACATGCTGACTCGGTTCTGGATCGCGTAGATCGCGTATCCGACAATCGCCAGTACTACGAACAGCACGATCACGATGATCGCTATCACGTAGTTCGGCTGCATAGTGGTCTAGGGGTTGTGGAGTAGACTGCGTCCGGACGTGGTTGCTGACTTTGCGATCACTCGAGGCCGGGACAAAGGTGCCCAGAGACGACGGTGCGCTTCGAGCGCGTTTGTGCAGTGACTGAGGTGCGGAAAGCACTCGGAAGCGGACAGGAGGCGGTGGACTTAGGCCCGGGCCTTGTGAGAGGGAGGAGCTGTTGGGAAGGTCCTTGATGGGTATTGGGTGAGAGTGATAGCTTCGAGGCGACACTGGTCGCGGTGATGTCGGCGACGAGGGAGAGGGGTCCAAAACAAAAACACGACGTTCAAGGGCCGGTGGAGCAATTTTGAGAGATATATAGAAAGTGTTTCGAAGGGGGGAGAGGTGGTCCTTAGTCGTGGTCAATGAGGTTGGCAAGAAGGGCCTGCGGTCAGTAGCGCGTGGTAGGATGGTGATTCGTTAGCAAGTCAAGCTTGAAATGGTTTGAGATGGCTGTACGGAGTGAAATGCTGGAATGTTAGCAAAGAATGAGCGGCAGCATAAGGGTACATGTAGCAATTCGCAGATTGGACAACCAGCCTCTTGAGGATGTGAGACATGATGGCTGGTAGAGTGATGGCGAGATGGTGAGATGGTTGGTCGAAGTGGCAGGACGAAGAGATGATGTTTTCGCACGAGGCTGGGAACGGATGGGTCTGTCTGACGCTGCCTTCCAAGGTTGTTTCCGGATGATACTGCCAAAGTAAGGAGCAGCCTTGGCATTAACGAGAAAACACTTCTGTCAGACAGAAGAGTCTGTCAGGCGCCGACTGTCGATCACCCGCGAGGCTGGCTAGCGAGCTAACTCGCCCAGTTAACCAACAACTTGAACTTGCAACAACACATCCAACTCAGTCGATATACTGCTCACATCAAGTAGGAAGTCTGTCTCAACTAGACTTGCACAGCATTTGCAGCGAGTTCAAACATTATCAGTAGTGCAACATGGACTGCACAATCAGCACACTCCCCGTCCAGCCAACAACCGCAACGCATCCATGGCCGCTTGCGGCACACGAACACCGCTGAGGTGTCAATCTACTGAGCTTTTTGAGATGACATTTTCGATACTCAATGTAACAGGTAAATCGCAATTTGATCCTCCTTTTGTTTTCAGCGCAAACCACTTTTGCGCAAATTCTACCGCCGTGCCTCTACTGAACTGTGTCTCTCTTCGTGCCGAATATCTTTGTGCACTTGGCTAATAACGCGGTTGCTATGCTTTGTTGGAAATCGACCTCTTCGCGGCCAATTAAACCCTGGCAACAAAGAAGATGGACAGTGATTTCTTCTCATGTCCCGCATGCGCTCTCTTTGAAAGTCTGGGACTCGACAAAGAAGTCCCGCTCCGGCTCGTACAAAATGATCACCGCAGGCGCCGGCTCAAAGCCACCAAACACTACCAGGCTCAAGCGCTCCTCCTACAACGTATAGCCATGCTCCCAATCAATGCAGGCAATGTCGCCAGCAAGCCGAGTCTTGATACATCATACTTCAGTTTCTCTGCCGATGAGAACATGCGATCTCCGAGAACACCTACTTATATCCCAGATACTCCATCGCCGGAATTCATCGTGCCACTTGATCACGCCAAGATGATCATCGACTCAAGGTCTGACCTGTACGGCAGTACCGCGAAGTGGAGCCCACCGCCTGAAGAGCCGATGGCCTGGGTTTGGATATGCCATTTGTGTCATTCACGATATTCACTCGGTGTAACACGGCGCTGTCTGATTGACGGCCATTATTACTGCTCCGGCGAAACCGATCGTCCGAGTCTTCGGAAAAAGAGGAAGAACAAGAGCTGTTCCAGCGAGTTCGACTATGTGGCCTGGAAGGCCTGGGGAGAATGGCGCCGAAAGGCTCTCCAGACCATCAAGAACCCACGAGTGCCGCGGGGCTGCGAGAATTGTGAATTTCCAAGTCAATGTCGATACCCATCGGAACCTCAGCAAACGAGCACAGCGAAAGTGGATGAATCTTCTTCTCAGGACCCGTCGCGGAAGGATAGTAAAGACAAGGAACCAACTATGAAAGCAGCCATGGAGCCGACCTCCAACAAGAACATCGACTTCGACCAGATTCTGAGCAATATGTTCCACAAGGAGGAGAATGTGAAATCGAAGGGCTCGGAGGGACAAGACTGCGGCTCAACATCTCGCAAGAAAGGCAGTTCGAAGAAGAAGACTTCGCAGAAAGGACTGATTCCTTCACTGGAAGAAGAAATGTCAAGGGAAACCGCAAGGCTGCGTGAGCTAGTAGGGATGGATTTGTGGAGTACGCTGCAGGATGTTGAGCTTGGAAAAGCAAAGGTTGAATAGTCCAGCTGTCTGGGTCAGATGCGAATGGATAATCAGAAAGTCCTTCTTGCCCTAATGGTTCCTGAGGTGCATGAGCCGCTGGAGCATGTTTAGGTGTCTGTCTATTATCTACTTCCCAAGGAGTCCTCCCACATATTCGGCGATAGCGAGCATCTTTTCTTCTGTGAACCTCCTCCCGACAATCTGCACACTGACATGTGCGCCATCGTAAATGTCGGCGTCATAGTCGTCGAACGCCTTCTTGTCTTGGTCGTTGATGGGCGAGTATCCCTTCGAGTATTGATCCTTGGTCTTGTCTGCAGTCGTCACTGGCAAAACTACAGTCGTGTAGTCTAATCCATTCACGAAGACACTATAGCCGTAGTAAAGATATTTCTCTGGTCTGGCCGCAGGATAGGGTGCAAGAGGACAGATGAAGCCATCGACAGGCTCGCCGGTACCCGTCTCTTGGGCAGTGCTGTTCCAGTAATCCAGATATTCTTTTTGGAATCGCCGCTTGGCAACATTGTTGGCTGCAATTTGTGATGCTGTCATTTCTTCTTTGGGTTTGTCTCCAAAGGCCCCTTTGATCTGAACCGCCATTGGCTCTCCAGACAACGCAAATGCACCGTGGACATCTTTCCCACCGTCGTAAACCCACGTCTTCAACGCAATGTCCAACAGTCTTGCATGCGATGGAGGTTTCCACTCAATGATCTTGTGTCCTGCTTTGCTCAATGCTTCCGCCACCATCGAAACGGCTCTCGCAACGGGTGGCTGAGGATTGACGATGCCATCGGATTCCATGACTCCAAAGCTGAGCTGGCCTTTGCCTGAAGATGACTTTACAATATCCAAGATCGCTTGCTCTTGAGAGTCTCGCCACGGCATGTCAACCACCAAGGGGTCGTGTAGCCAAGGCTTTTGCGATAAGATGGCTTTGGTTAGTAATTTGACAGACCGAGCAGTGGTCGCAAGCGGACCGACGACGGACAAGATGCTGTTCTGGCCATCCATGCTGTTTGCCATGCCTTCATACGGAAGTCTCCCGGCTGTCGGACGAATACCGTACAAGCCGTTGAAAGCTGCTGGAATGCGAATCGATCCCCCAATGTCTGTGCCGAACCCTCCGGGTGAGCCCCTCAAGCTTATCAGAGCTCCTTCGCCGCCAGAGCTACCGCCGGAGCAGAGATGGCGGTTCTTTGGATTCCAGGTGTAGCCGATGATGTTGTTGACGGTCTCGCCGGTCATCAGAGTATGAGGCACGCTAGTCTTACAGTATAAAACCGCTCCCAGCGCCCTTAGCTCCTTGACCATCTCGCTCTCAAATGTCTTCTTGCGTGGATCATCAGGAACTCCTTCGAAAGTGTCAATCCAGCCAACGTAGCCCATCGTGGTCTCGACACCCTTGACGTGAAATTGATCCTTCAGCGAAACGGGAACTCCGTGCAGTGGGCCGATCGTCTTCTTGTGTTGTGCGTAGTAGTCGTCCAGTTCTTTGGCCGAAGCAAGAGCGGCGTCGAAGAAGGTCTCGTGGAGGCAATTTACCAGCTGGTGAGCCAACGAAGCTCGGTGGCAGAATGCTTCCGTCACAGATACTGCAGACCAAGTGCCAGCGGCCACCATTTCGGAAATTCCAACGGCATCGGTCTCGGTGATCTCGATCTCATTCTCATTCAGGAATTGCTGGATATACGGACCCGTGACATCTTTTTGCTCTTCGACCGATGGAATCTTCTGAAGGCGCCATTTGTCCGGGATCGAGCTCAGGATAGCTTCTCTTTTCGCTTTCGCCCGCGATTGCCAATCGGTGACCATTCTGATGAAGGACTGAATCAAGCACCGTAGATGGAGCTGAGTTGATAGTTGACACCTGGATATCGATCGCTATCTAGGAGCTGCGACAGACTGAACAACTCAACACTCCCCGCTCGAAAGGAGGAATATATCTGGGAAGGTAGGTGGGGAGCCGGGAGACGCACATCTCCACAGAACGAATCCGAATCTCCTGCCTTTTCGGGAGCAATTCCGGTAAACAGGGCAATAGGCAGACGTCTATCTGTGCGTATTCGGAATTTCTAGTTCACTTTTCCTTCATCTGCCGCACGTTGAGGTTGATGCGTTTGTTCTTCATCCATCCATGCCATTCTTGGTATTTTGGTTCATTCGAGATGTCCGGCCACGCTTGTAGCCAGGGTGGGCATGTGCCGGCCACGATCTTCGGAACCGCGTGCCAGGCATATCTAGACCGCCCCGACATCAATATGGCGTCTCCTGATCTCAAGCGAATAGTGGCGACGTCGGTACCATCGTCATTCCCAGCGAGGAAGATACCATCGCAACCGATGCTTATGCTGATGAGGTCTCTGTCACATTCTTCGCTGACGTCTCTGTGTACACTCAATGTATCACCGGGGCTGTAAAAATTGACAATCGCGGCTTGGGCGTCAACGGTGGGAAAGAGAATCTTCAGTAGCGTAGCAATATCAGAAGGAAAGACTGGCGGAGTCTCGTCAGGGTAGATTTTGTTCGTCCAGTCGTATTGTCCTCCCAGCGTCATCCATCGTAGCTTCGAGTCGAGCACCTGGCGATAGGTAATAGGCCGATGGACTGCAGGATCTTTGGGTACGAGATATGCTTGTCTGTCAGCGCTGAAGAAGGAGCACGAGCTGACAGCATCACTTCCATGGACCTCCCCTTTCGAAACAGGATATTCGACATCATAGTGCAGGTATAGATTAGTCTTGTGAACTCGATTGCTCAGGTCACGGTGCAGAAGCTTCTCCAGCAAGGCAGTTTGCAAATGAGGGGTGAGCAGAGAAGGAAATACGTATAAACCTACTGACGTTAGAGGCTCCCTACAAAGATCACAAGCATCAGGAGCGTACCAGGCAAAGCGCTCATTTCGAAGGCCGCCCCGGGCAAGAGAGAGTCTTGGATGTGCAGTAGGTCTGGGGCCTCAGTACCTTTGGCAAATTTCAGCTCCAGGTCTTGAAGCGCAGCCTTTTGAATCTGGTCTGATGGAGCAAGGAACGTGACCGAAGCAGGATCCGGATCGCGAGGGTCGATTATCCCACGGTCAGACTCGATGGACTCAAGAGACTGTTTCCGCCGTTGCTTGAAAAGATCTTTCATCGACCCAGGTGGCACAGCGTGAGCATCATGAGATCCGCTCACCATCTTCCACAACAACAAGATATCGACGAAGCAAGTTTAGAAAGGCTGCATCGATCGAGACCTGTAGTTGTGCACGGCTGTGGAAGTTCCAGGTCCGCTTTCGTGGTGGTCGGGTTTGCGTAACCATATATTTTTATTTTTGGGTCGAGTTTGACATGCTTGGATCGGTGGTTTCAATCGGAAGGATCTTCTTTTGGAGCGTTCTCGTAGATTTCCAAATGCATTTCCTTCTCGCCCGTGAGAGCTACCCAGCTAGTTACCCAGGTACTGTAGTCCTGCTATCATCTAATCGTGGCTGGCATGTTATTTTGTTTCATCTGCAAGGCGGCCCTCCGGCTAAATATCGGTCCAGCTCATACTATGTATCGAGGTCAGTACCTAGGTACCTAACTGTGAACGCTGATGAAGCCTCCACGACCCTCACAAAACTTGCAAAATGAGATGTACTTCGTCGTCCTCGACGCTTTGAAAGCCGTGAACAAGCGCCTGGACACGTCTCCATTAATTCGTGCTGTCGATTATGACTGCGCTCTTAGCTTTTGGCACCTTTGCCATCTGTGACGTCGCTGGCGCAGGAGATGGCACAAGATGAACATGAACAGCATTACCTGAATCCTCGAGCCAGTGTACGTAGTCATTGACAAAGCACGAGTCAGGCATACTGACATTCTTGCCATATAGCTGCGATACTCTTCCTACATTGATCCGTCGACAGGCGCGAGACTGAGCAGAACCTTTACCCTCCGGAGCTATGGCAAGGCCAATGATGGACCGGGGCGCGAAGAGTCCGACGAGACGACCCCTCTCCTATCCCAAGCACTTCCTTCTGACGGCTATGTACCTCCATCGAAAGCCGGGGCTCTGATGGTCAAGAGCAAGGAGTATGCGACGCGACTCAAGCAATTTATGCAGTCCGATACAGGGAAGGGTATCTTCAAATGTGCTCTAGCATACCTCCTCGGCAGCCTTGCAACATTTGTTCCTGCATTGAGTCAGTTGTTTGGTCGCCAGAACTCTAAGCACATGGTCGCCACCATTACAGTCTATTTCCACCCTGCCAGGTCCCTTGGGAGTATGCTTGATGCCTTGCTTCTCGCAGCGTTGGCCTTTCTCTATACCGCAGTCGTCTCTCTCCTCAGCATGACCGTTGCCGCTTTTTTCGCAGATGTTGTTGGTCTGATCGAGCTTGGTCATGCAATTGTGCTGATCCTCTTTGTCGGAGGCGGCTTGGGATTCGTGGGTTGGGTCAAACTCAGGAAGAATGATCCTCTCGTCAACATCGCTTGTTCACTTACATCCTTGGGCCTGATCACTATACTTACCAAAGAAGGAGCCATCCAAGCCGGAGATTACTCTTTCAAAACGATTACTCAGATTCTGAAAATGATAGTCGCCGGTGTGGTCGCAACGATGCTGGTATCATTCCTGATATTCCCCATCTCGGGCCGTGCAAGGTTGAAGAAGAACATCCTCGATGTCACGGACACACAGTCCGACATGCTTGCTCTAATAACGAGCAGCTTTTTGTCGGGAGATGAAGCCGAGCTTGAGAACGGCATTATTTCTGGTGTCACTGAGCGGCACAAGGAAGTCTCTGGCACCGTCAACCAGAATTTGAAGGAAGCGAAATATGAGCACTATTTACTCGGCACGGAAAGGCAAGCTATGGTCGAGACACGGCTTGCACACTGCATACAGCGCATCTCTCAAAGCATTGGTGGTCTGAGAAGTGCTGCAGCAATGCAGTTTGTCGTCGTCAAGGAACCCCCATTTGGATCAGTCTTCCGTTCCGAAGGTACCGCTGGACTCACACACCTCTTCTCTCCGGAAAGTCCTACTGCTGGTGGTGACAGCAGAACCTCATTCCACAACCTCTTTCCAGTGTCGTCTTCTCAGGTGCCACAGGGCGAAAGGTTCCAGTCTGGTGAACAGCCCTTCCGCACCCCTGCACAAATTTTTGAGCTATTTATCCAGAATCTAGGTCCAGCCTTGCGATCGCTTGCTTTTACCTTGAAGGAAATCCTCGACCACCATCCATTTGACCCCGCGCAATATTACGCCGTTAGCACTAATCCCAAGTTCAAGATCAGCCTGGACCGTGCGATCGACCTGTACAAGGACAGTCGTCGGAAGTCACTGGCCGTCGTATATGGACAGAAAGATATGGATCGTTCCCGACCCCTTGCGGTGCAAGCAGATTGGGAAGACGCCGCGGCTTGTTGTGGGCATTTCTCCTTTTCTTTGGTCGAGGTTGCTGAATCGGTCAAAGAGTACCTGAATATTCTGGACGAGTTGCAACTCGAGGTTGATGAGCATCCATCCGGTAGGACATGGAACTGGTTGAAATTCTGGCAATCAGACAGTGACCGACACCAGCTGCATGGCCTCGACCCTGATTTTGCCCAAATCGTGAAGAAGACAGACGAACTTGATCTCCAGTTTTCGAATAAGCCACTGAACATGGCCCGGCCTTACAACGAGGCTGCCTGGAATGGTCGGGCACGCATCAAACGAAAGCTGTTTCACAAAATCTACGATGCGTCCGCCCTTTTTCGGCGTGCAGATGTCAAGTTCGCTATCAAGGTCGGCTTTGGTGCTATGCTATACGCGTTGCCGAGCTTTCTACCCGCAACACGTCCCATATACTCACATTGGAGAGGCGAATGGGGCCTATTGTCTTACATGCTAGTGTGCAGTATGACAATAGGCGCATCCAACACGACCGGCTACTCGCGTATATTGGGCACATGCCTCGGCGCCGCCCTAGCAATAGCGGCATGGAAAGTATCCAATGACAATCCCTTCGCTATGGCCGCCCTAGGGTTTTGCATGGCGTATTGGACAGCCTACATTATTATTGGCAAGGGCAAGGGTCCAATGGGACGCTTTATCATGTTGACATACAATCTCAGCGCATTATACGCGTACAGCGTCATGGCACAAGACGATGATGGCGATGGGGACGAAGAAGACTCTGGAAATCGTCCTCTGATCGTTCAGATCGCTACACACCGTGTTGTGGCAGTCATCTCCGGTACCATCTGGGGTCTAATAATTACGCGCCTCATCTGGCCGATATCTGCGCGACAAAAACTGAAGGACGGACTGTCATTGTTATGGCTGCGTATGGGGCTGATCTGGAAGAGGGATCCACTGGCCGCCATCACAGACGGCATGCACCCGGACCGGTACATGAATCTTCGCGAGGAGTTCTATCTGCAAAAGTTTCTGGCTAAGCTCCAGAGCCTTACGGAAGCTTCCAAGAACGAGTTCGAATTCAGGAGACCGTTTCCACATGCAACCTATGCACGTATCCTCAAGAAGACGGAAGAAATGCTAGGTGCCTTCCACGCAATGAACGAGGTAATTCTCAAAGACGCGAATGCCTCGCCTGGAGAGGAGGCGCTACTGAAGGCGACAGTCGATGAACGAGCACAACTATGCGGCAGAATCAGCCACTTGTTCAGCGTCCTGGCAAGCTCCATGAAGCTCGAATACTCAATCGCTAGCGACGCGTTACCAAGCATAGATCACACGCGGGACAGGCTGTTGGCTAAAGTGTTTGCATACCGACAGAGTGACGGGCAGGAGCGGAAAACCAATGATGAGGACTACAGCTTGCTGTACACGTATGCTTTGGTTACAGGGCAACTGAATCTCGGCATACAAGACGTGCTGAAGGACGTGGAGGAACTCTTTGGTATCGTGGACGAGGAAGCGCTTCGGCTTGAATGAACCGCCATTGACCCCAAGTCACAAAAGTACTCGTAACCTAGAAATAAAAATGTCCTTCGTGCTCACTTCTTCTAAAAATGGTCCTTCTTCGTCCCTCCAGAATGTTGCTGCCTGGTATCAAGACGTGGCCTCGTGCGGAGATTGGTGAAGGCACTCCAGGAGCCAGGGTGGGAGTACCAAGTGTGCAAGTACTACTCATTGTGGCCTCGTTCACACGATTCTCGCCCACATTGCATTAGGCGCCCCAGGCCGGGAGCTCGACTACGGCCCAATTGCGATTAGTGAGGCAGTGCCCAGAGAATCAACGTCAGTTAAACGCGTCATTCGCTCCGGGCGCCGAGCCGACTCCCCACAAGAACGCCCCGACCACAGCCTTGCCAGCGGTGCCAGCCTACATTCGTACCGTCGTGAGGCTGTGGGTATCACTTGCGTGGCTGTGTCCATATAAGTCGGTCGGGCCTGCATCGCAGTGCAATATGTACTGATCGAGCGCGATTTCTACATTGCAAGGTCACCGTTTCGAAACGTCTCTGACCACCACCTCGCTTCAGCAAGAATCCCAAGTCAAGTGCGAAGGCTAGCATCTCATGCAAGTACACAAATAGACGGACAGAAGATGTTGGATGAGAATCTCCCTAGTACGTGCGCCTCTATCATATCCTACTGGCTGCTCTGACGTGAACAGCCTTTGTTCTCAAGCCGTCAAAGGACAGACCGAAACAGAACTCGACGTTCTTTTTCTCTCAGCATGGCGCCGATTTTGAGCCTGCCTACACCCTGCGCCATCTCGACCCGGAGCAGTACGCTTCTCGAAATCGATATGCCGTCGCTCTCTACGATGCCTTCAATCCTGATGTCCTCTATGCGGAAGTCCTCCTTATTCCAGAATGGACGCAACCGCCCCCAGTCTCCGAACAAGCCAGACTGAACGGCGCAGTTCCTCCCCCTCCCGAGCCTATCCTCCCTACAGAATTCGCGATACAGTTATATAATCCAGATCAGCAGGTGATGGTCAGGCACAAACCAGCAAGCTGGAACACTGCGGCGTGTTGGGAATTCGAGATGCCTCAGCAGACATTCCGAGCGCCGTCTACCTCAGCACTAGATCGGGGCCAGCATGACCCTGCCGCTTCTGAGGTTACACCCATGGTCGGCTTCAAATGGAAGAAGGATAGCAAATTTTCCAAAGATCTAGCATGTTTTCTTTCTGGGAAGAGCACGGATATCGTCGGTAGCAAGTCGAAAAGCAAAGAGCCGGATATTACGGTGTCGATATTCAAAGGGTTGAAGGAACTCACACTGTACGAACCCAACCTACAAAGAGTTGACATCGAGGACTTAAAAGGGTTTGAGGTTGTCCTATTGCTAGGAGCCGTGGTCATTCGTGACGTGTACTTTGGTTCCCTCAAGGAGACCTTCAACATTTCCGCAGCCGGAAAAAAATCCAACCCTACGAGTCCGAACTCGGCCGCCGCCGCACTAGCCACCGGTGTTCGTCCTCAGACGGCTTCGCCAACCGCTTCTCAAGGACCAACCCGCGATCCGCGCGTGCCTCCGACCGATCCAAGAAGTCAATGGGAGTTGGACGCCGAGACCACTCGCTTGCAGAGACAATTTGCAGAAGAAGAACGGGCCAAGCGATGCCGGGAAGAGGAAGAAGAAAGGAGGACTAGACTCTTGCTAGAAAACGAGGAGAAGGAACGACGTAGACGGCAGCAGGCTGAAATTGACCTGGAAACTGAACGACTCAAGCAATTGTATGGCCATGAAGACGCCCATGCACGTCCAAACTTGCCGCCTCGAGATCCGCGACAGCAAAGACATCACTCGGAATCATTGCAGACCGCGTACCGGCAATCTCAGCAAGGCTCCCGGCCAACAGCGCCCTACGCCAACGCATGGGGTGGTTATCCTGCAAGCGGCCCCAATAGCGGCCCATACATGTCAGGCGCGGCTTCTCAGTCGACCCTGCTCACACCTCACACTTCACAAGCACCCAATCTGAAACAGAAGTCGAGCATTTTCAATTTCCGCCGGCGCAGCGACCATGATGCAAACAAATTGCAGAGAAAACGAAGTGCCGTATTCTGATTTTATCCGAGCTTCCTCTTTCGGCAGGTACATCAGACCCTGGAATGCGATCGGTCAATCTACCGACAAGTCCGAGTCAAACATGTCATCATCTTGAGAACTTTGAGGACACACTTCATTCTGCTCCTCAGTTCTGCTTGCATCGAATTCCCTCTTGACTGATTCAACTCCTCAGCAGCCAATATTCGAACATGGCGGCTTCTTTGGGAAAGCGTATTGTCTTCACAGGAGGATCTGGTAAGGCCGGGCGGCATTGCATTCCCTACCTTCTCCAAAATGGTCATCAAGTCCTCAACCTGGATCTTGTGGACTTTCCAAAGGACCATCTACCAACTGGAACGTCCGTCTACACGATGAAGTGCGACCTCACCGACGGCGCTCAAACATTCAACGCACTGTCCTCGCTATTTTCCATGGACGAATATGAGCTGCCAAAACATCCTGGACCACCAGATGCAGTCATCCACTTTGCAGCATACGCACGCAACATGATAGTGCCCGACAGCGAGACTTTTCGTGGCAATGTCATGAGTACCTATAACGTCATCGAGTCTGCCTGCAAACTAGGAGTCAAGAAGATTGTCATCGCCAGCAGCGAAACGACATATGGAGTCTGCTTCAGTCAAGGAGATGATGATTATCATTCTTTTCCGCTTGAAGAGGATAGCTATGATCGCAATCCGATGGATACCTATGCCTGTTCCAAGTTGACCGGAGAGCGCATTGCGCGCACATTTTCCCGGCGATTTGGAAATGACATATATGCACTGGTCATTGGCAATGTCATCGAACCCCATGAATACGAGCGAGACTTCCCACGACACGTTGGCGAACCGGAGACGCGAAAAAGGAATGCCTGGAGTTATATTGACGCACGGGATCTTGGGCAGATATGCGACTTGTGCGTTGCAAAGTCTGGGTTGGGTTTCCAAGTTTTCAATGCGACGAATGATACCATCACCACCTCGATTCCTACGGAGGAATTCTTGAAGAAGACATGTCCGAACACACCGATTACTAGAAAAATGGGTGAATGGGAGGCACCGTTGTCGAACAAGAAGATCCGAGAAGTTCTGGGGTTCAAGGATGTTCACGACTGGCGGAAATACTATACTCATAAGGGATGAGACCAGCCATTACTGCGTCGTTAAGAAGATAACGGCCAGCTCTTGGTTCCGATCGAATGTGATATTTTTGTACCAAGGCTCGTATGGGAAGAAAGGGAACATGAGGTCAACCGGTATAATCCATGGCCGGCGGTCGCCCCGAGCAGCAATCTCTGGACGGACTTGCTTCTTGACTTCCAAACATCGCGATGACGCGAACCGTACAACCTGGTAGCTGAGAAAAAACTCGCTTGGACGTTGAATAAATGATCGTTCAATCCGTAGTCTGATCAATTTTTAAAGGCGAATAGTAAGGAGTACCGGAAGAGTTGTACGTACCTGAGCTGAGCTGAGCTGAGGTGTTTGTGTGTGGCAATTTCGCTGCGTGGGGTGGCATGTGGCTCGGTCCCAGCCACTCAAATCCCGGGACGCGACAACGGGAAAGACCACCGCCAGCAAAGCACAGCGATTGCAGATACTCTTGCCTGCGCAGATGGATTGACGCCCCTGGCCATCTTAGTGACCGCTGAATCTGACTCTGCGTCATATCAAAATATGTTATCACGACGTGCCGCAACTGCTACATCACGAATCGAGTCGCAACCTTGCCCGATGTGCCAGAAGCCTTGACCTCTCTACGAACCTGTCAACCTGCCCGGCCCGCGCCATGGGGAAGTCCAGTTCGGGCCGTCATCGAAGCGGTTCAGAAACATCGTCCAGGCCCCTGCGGCGTGCTAGTGATGAGAACTGCTCTTCGAAGAGTCGCCATGGTACAGATTCAATGTCGACGTCCTCGCGCCGCAAGTCCAGTCGGCGCGACACCTACAACGACAACGATGTGTCCGGACAAACACCACGGTCAGCGACCGCCGATTTTGCTCCTACCCTCACAGCCGAGCCATCAGAGATCTCCGGCACGTACTATACCGCACGCAATGGTGATGAGAAAAGTCACAGTTCTCGATCAGAGACGGTCCGCAAGAGTGATAGGAATTCGCGACACAGTGCGCAAGGCGATAATACAAGCACAAGTAGGAAAGATAGTGAGAAAAGCCGTCGACACTCGCGGAAATCCAGCCAGACAGATAGAATGAACAGCGCACGCGCATACAAGGGCAACGATGCTTCGCTGCCCCGGAATCAGTTTCCAGGGGAGTCTCCCGCAGCCTATTCACAGCCATACCGCCCTTCTGGCCTCGCTTCTGATTACTACGGCGACAACGGAGAGTCTGTTGCCTTTCAACCCGGCGTTCGGCCAAATCAACCCAGTATTGTGACCAGTGCAGAACATGCACATCTCATGGAACCGTCCATCGAAGCAAAACCGCCGCCGGAACCAAGCAGCCTGGGCCAGACCGGCGCAGCTGCCAGCTATTTTGGCGCAGGCGTTTTGGATAGCGCCTCTGGAATGCCACCAACCCCTTCCAAGCCACCTCGAAACCCAAGTTTGAGGCCCAACAAACAACCAAAGCACAGCCAGACTGGCACGAGCCCAAGAACGAGTCCCGATCCTCATGGCCCTCATTTCGTAACGGGAGCGGTGTCGATGGGTGCCGCTGCGGACTACTACTCTGGCGCAAGTGGAGGAGTGAATGCGGGCCATGGATATCAAACACCGTCTCGCCCGTCCGCACAAGCGGCCTCGGCTTCATTTTCGGCACCAGCTGACTTCGGAGGTCTTCAGCAGCATTCTAATACGGCATTATATGGTGGTGCAGCTCTTGCTGGGGCCGCCGCTGGGACCTATATTTCTTCTCATGCTCACGACGGGGGATGGTCTAGCCAGCACCATGCTTCGGCCATGGACGACCCACAAGTTTCCGTACATGGACGGCCGACCTCTCATTTTGCTCCGACACAGCATGTGCACCGCCACAAGCGTCGAGGTCCTCTCGGGAAATTTGTCGACTGGTTCCGAGACCCGGATGCTGTTGCGGAATACGAGCAGTATACCGAAGCTATTGGTGTCTGTAAATACTGCTTTGATCCTATGAGCTCTCCGGCGGACGCCCCCCGCAGACATCACTTTCAAGCAAAGAGGCGGTCATCGGGAAGCCGGTACGGAAGCACCACTCGTGTTGACAAGACTTATAGGTACTCTTCAGACGAGGACAAGCGGAGACGGTCAGCCGCAAGGAAGACTGTTATTGGCGGACTTACTGGATACGGAGCTGCAAAGATTGGTGAAGCACTGTACAAGAGCAAATATGACTTCGATGACACCTACTCTGTCAAGTCAGGCCAACCGGCAAATCAAAGTCGAGTCACTTTCCAAGACGGGGGACCTTCCTATGAGCGCAGATCACGAAGATATCCATCCTCAGAGGATGTCCGTTTACAAGGCAGGGATACGAGTCGAAGAACGACGAATGGTAATGGGCGCACCGGGAAGGGAAACATTCGTCGACGCGATTCTAGCTCCTCATCATCTCCACGTGGCATCGCCAGGGGTGCCGCCATCAGTACTGCTGCTGGTGCCGCCGGGCTAGCCATGGGAACCTCTGCCGTCAACGACATATCGAGAAGCCGTCGGAGCGGTTCGCCAAGACCTCAGAAGAAATACTACTCGAGACGAGTTTCCCCGATGCATTCATATGTCGACCTATCGGCGACAAATGAGGAATCTGGTGGTTTGGTCGGGTTCTTCACCAGTCCTTCTGCAAACAAGAAAAAGGGCCGAGAAGCGAAAGGCTTCTTCAACTTTGGCAATGCATCAAGTTCTTCATCGGATGCAGACCTTGCCTTCGGTGCAGCTACCGTGCGCCGGAAGGCTTCCAAAAAACGCATGAAAGAGACTCATGGTAAACAAGGCCGGCATGATTCCAGTGGCGGTATTATGGGTCTCCTGGCTACGGGCGAGGCTTTAGCTGCCGAAAGCGTTCGCCGAGGAAAGAGAGGTAAAAAATTGGATGACGCTGACGAAATGACAGGGCGATATAGCTCGCGGACTAATCGGCAGCATTACTCGACGAATGACCATCACGACTCAGCAGAAGGACATGATGAGGAATGGTACGATACCGATGACAATGATAGCCAAAGTTCTTCGAGTGTGGACACTGCTCTAGCATACGGGGGAGGAATCTCAGCACTCCAGAGTCGAGAGTCACTTGTGCAGGATAGACGAACATCAACGCCGATGTATGAAAGGAGATCCCACGATCGTTTCGGCACAAAAGACGAACGAAGATCGAGTTATGGTGATAGCTCGAGACGTTCAGACGCCCTTGGATCTTCAACTTTCCAGACTGGCGCCGCAGCAGCAGCAGCAGCGGTAGGCGCGGTTGGCGCATTGGCGGCTTCAAATGCTACTCCATTCGGCAGGCCGCCATCGTCTCTTCACGGAGACCTCCCTCCCATGCGTGAAGTAGAACCACGGCCGATCTCTGATTATGATTTCAATGTATCAAGGAATGGATCTCATCGGAATGAGGCTGGCGAAACACACGGTGTGGCTCAACCCAGAAAGATTTCGGCTACCTCCGTGCCATTACAGCAACCGCAGCCAATAGTCCCTGTTGCACCATTCTTCCAAGGAACTGCGCTTGGTATGACACGCCAAGAAGAAGGTCGACCTTCATTCGATGCCCCTCTGTCAGAGGGCGACCAGAGGAGCTCTCGGCAAACGGCGATGGACTACAGCGGCGATGTGAGGCGCACAAGGAGAGACTCAAGTCCCGCGAAGTTGAGCTCACAGAATCAGAAGAACAACGTCAGTTTCAGCCTGACTGAAGACCAGTTGGACAACGAAAAAAGTGCTGCGGAGACTGGTTTCAAACGCAAAAGTCGACGCTCTGACAAAGATCGGCGCAGGTCTTCCGAGAGCGTTTCCACGAAAAGCAAGTTGGTTGACGGACCTGAAAATCTGCGGAATGGAGCAGAAGTGGATAATGGACGTTCAGCTGAGGCGAGACGCACCTCGCTGGACTCGTCGGACGAACGAGTTGCGGAGATCGAGCGCGAGCTGAAGCGTCTTTATGCGGAACAACGACAGTCTGAAGAACGCGACAGGAAGCAGAAAGACGAACTTTCGGGTCAGATTATTGCTACCGCAGCGGCCGCCGCCACGGCTGCCGTTGTTGCGAAGAGCAAAAGAAGCAGCACCCCTGAGGAAGACAGTACACCACGCCTGAGATCAAGTCTGAAGAAGATGAAAGAAAGGAAAGTTTCTCCACCGGCAGAGTCGCAGCAAGAGAGGATTGCAAGAATGGCTGCTCAGCGGGTCGGGTCAAGCTCCTCACCCGTCTATGAGGACTATGGCACATTTTTCGTCCCGAAAGAACTCCAGGAGCATCTCAAGGAACATAATGCTCAAGCCGAGCATCGAGACGACATTGGGGCAAACGTGGTCGAAATTATCCCAGGGGCAGCAAGGTCAAGGCCGCAGCATCCTTTCGACCCTTTCACTTATCGGCCTTTTGGCTTGGAATTGGAAGATGATCCGACCTTGCACCCTTGGGCTGTTCCTATGCTTGAGCTCGTTGAACCAACGCCCCCTGGCAGTCAGGCGCATAGCGTCCAGGGAGATACAAGTCCTATGATTGCCCCCAAACCCACAGACGCATCTGTGGATGAAGCCAAAGATATGGGTGAGCCTCTTGAGCGGAAAGCCAGTGCAGGGTCGAAGGTGACTTGGGGCGATCATGATACCTATGTGTATGAAGTGCAGACACCGGAATACGAACGCGCCAACTACATGCCTGAAGCAGAACTTGGAGAGGCTACTCATTCGAAGACCCAATCTTCAGATGACTACAAAGACGACGCTACACAGCATGCTCGTCCCGTCGTCCACCGTGTGTGGACCTTGGATGAAGTAGATGCTGAAAAGTTGGAAAAGGAAGTGCCTGTTGTTGACGATAGGCCTCAAATGAGCCGTGCTTGGACTGTTGACGACACTGAAGCTGATCAGCTCGAACACGAGATCCCGTCTGCCGTGCCAACTGGCACAAGACGGAAGTCACCGTCTACAGTCCTTGAAGAGCCGCCACCCATGCCTCATGACTTAGCCACAGTCGATAGCCGGGAACAATCTCGAGCGGTCTATCAGAGCCCATTCGCCGAAACTGTAAGCGACCTTGCTGTACACCCTGAGATGGATGACCATACCCGAAATACATCCAGGTCTGCCTTGCGTGCGAAAGGCGAGGACATGAAAGATGACGAGGGCTTGCTCGATGGTGAGACTTTCGGGTCGTCGCCAGCTGTGAGAGTGAGTAAAAGTCAGAGACGTCGGCTAGAGCGCGCAAGCTCTTCAAGCGAAGGGGCCAAGGCTTCTGGAGACTTTTCTGCACCCGAAGCACTCCCATCTGAAGGTGAGATTGCCTCTACGCAGCAGATACCTGAAGACGACAGTGTGTTCGACTATATGGTAGACAGCAAGGGAGACTCCGTGCCTTCTGCGTCCATGTTGGGCATGGGCGCAGCTGCGATCCTGCCCTCTGAACCACTTGCGAGAGACAAGGGTCAGGACGATGCGTCTGTGCCGATGGCTGCGGAGGCTGATGTTGGCTCCGTGAGTAAGTCGAGAAGATCCACGACCTTTGATGAATCAGTGAGTCCGATGTCTGCCTCCACAGCACACTGTAAGTCAGATCCGGAAGAGTGGGAACGCCCGAGAGGCGCCAAGGAATCGAAGCGGAGCTCCAAGAGTGATATAGGCTCTGAAGACAGAAAGCTGGTCGGATTCGATAGGCAAGCTTCGATGCGAGATCCAGATATTGAAGGACCTCATCGCTCTCGCACAGGGGACGACATTTCCGATCTACAAGATGTCTCCGAAGATAAGAAGTCCAAACGCAAATCGAAACGCAAAAGTGCGAGTTTCGACGAGGCCAAAGATGATGGAGCTTCGAAGTCAAGGATGGAAGATGAAGAAGCCAAACCTCGAAGACACAGAGAACGAGACTCAGGATTGTTTGATGATGATGAGCTGCGTTCCAGTGTCAGCAGTCCGGTCGGTTCTGAGAAGAAAAGCGACAAAAAGTCTAGCGGTTTCTTCGGCAGCATTTTCTCCAGCAATAAAAGCGATGTCAGCACGTCGAGCAAAAAGAGCTCAAAGTCGTCCAAGGCTGATGGGCAAACAGAACAGGAACGCGACGATCGACGTGGGTCGAGGCGGAGACGTTCTACGAAAGGTAGGGACCTCGACGATGCAGCATCGATCGCTTCCGAGACTAGCAGGAAGAGTCGTCGTAACTCCGTGTCTCGCAACGATGATCAGCCTCTGAATTCGAGAGATCAAAGCATTGATGACGGATTCGTCTCCGCGGAAGATAGGGCTGAAGACGAAGAGAATTTTTTAGGGAAACGCCCCGAAATGCCACCACCAACGGTCATGGGTATGCCAATGGTAATTGATGGTGTCTCGGGGCCTGCTCTCGAGAACAGAACATCAGACGAGCCAATAATTGACGTGGGCGAGCATATTGAGTCTGAAACAAGATCCGGACTTGAAGCCACCATGAAAAGCGGCCCCTTGGAAAACCGAAGTCATAAAATACCTCCGCCCGCGGCTGAGAAGGGTAATACTGTGCCAGCAGAGTCCGTTGGAATTGTGGAAGCCGAAGCAGAATCAGTCCAAAAAGCAACTCAACCAGTGACGCCGCGATTTGCTTCTTCACAGCGTCTGTCGGCAGTCCGAACGAGTGACCTTCCCTCAAGTCCGACCAATAACAGCTCACCAACAGCTGTGCCTTTGCATTTTCGACGTCCACCGGCTTCACCCACCGATGCACGCTTTTCTATGAGCTCACCGATAGCTTCCCCTAGTTCTCCTCTCACGACGCCGCGAACCCGGCAGGGACGACCAAAGTCGACGGAGTTCCGTTCCAGTAAGGAATTCCGGCCTCTATATCTCGTCGAGGTACAGAATGCGAGAATCGCAACTCCTGAAGCAACCGAGAACTATCCATCGTTGCCTTCCAGTAGGACAAGTTCAGCAAATGCTTCAACGGAAGATCTCAGAGCTGGAGCCCAAGCTCAAGAGCCTGAGTATATCATCCCTTCTCGCCTTAGCGCTCAGATGTTTCGAGAACGCGGTAGGAGGCACAGTTACTCATACTGGCACGATGAACAAAGGCGAGAATCCCCAGATTACTTGGATTCCAGGTCTGCCACTCCTGTCCCAAGCGAAGCGCAACGAGCACGAGAATCCGGAAAGAAACCCAAGCCGACGTATGAGTTTCACTCGCCAAGTGAGCTGCTCCAAGACCCTGATCAGTATCGAGACATTGCTGTTCTCGATGAAGGTGAGAAGCCAGCTAGTCCTCTACCCAGCGTGATTAGCACAGATGCAGATCAGGACTATATGAGTGCTCGAAGCAGAAGTTTGTCCCCAACACGAGCTCGAAGTCTCAGCCGTGGAAGAAGCAAGTCAACATCCCGATCCACCTCTGCTGCCTGGCAAGATGCTCTGACCACTACAGTTGCTGGTGTGATTGCTGGATCCGTGCTAGGCATTGCTGCCGACGAAGTCTTGCAGAAACCTGAAGATTTCTCGCAAAGCACTGATGATCACCCAATGGCACACAACGCCGAGCCCGCTACAAGCGAAAACTCCAAGCCTCCAGGAGGACAATTGCAAGAAGACAAGCGCACAGCAGGAGAAGATGGTGCAGCGGCACATTTGCCTCCGCGAGACTTATCGATTGCTTCCAGCACATCCCCGGAGGACATTCCTCCCACGCCGATTGAAACAGGAGAACGAGCTAAGCTGGTCATAGGGAATGAGAACTTAGCCGCGCTGATCGATCAACCATCAGAAGCTCAAGTCCTTGAGACAGATCAGTCATCTGCAATGGTGAAAACGAAAAAGCCCAAGAAAGCCAAGAAAACTAAACGCAGTTCGTTTAGCGTCGATGAAGTGACGCCGGGAATGCCTCCGGATGATAGGGCAGCTGCTAGCGTTGAAGAAGCCCCAGGCTCTGAGGTATTGCCCAATGACGAATCACCCGCAATCGATCAACCTCTACTATTTGATGTCAAGCCTGATGCAACCGCCGTGGACTGCTCGAATCTAGACAGTGAGAAGTCTGCAGATGTCGACAAGCTGCAAGCGGCTGCCACTACAGACGCAGTAGCGTGGTCTAAAGCAGTGCCAACAGAGCGAGTCGGAGGAGACGGCGGGTTGGCGAGTTCTCCGGCTTCGGGACACGTCGATAATGGTCCACCGACTGAAGTCTTTCTCGGGCGACCAGCTGAAACTACCGGCGAGCATGTCGTTGACGAAGAAGTCACACCGGTGAATGAATTATTTCAGACACCGCAGACCGATGCGACGCTTGAACGACCAGAGTTGAGTCCGTTTGAGCAAGCTTTCGAAGCGGCGGTCAACGTAAGAGGCTTGAGCGAAGGCGCAACGGTTGAAGACGCCGTCCAAGCTTTCCAACCCGAGTTCAGTGAACAGCAGGAGCTTAGCGGAACTCCTTTGGCAACGATCGAAGAAGTGAGTGAAATGTCGACACCAGCAGTAGCAATACCGTCAAACAATGCTCAGCTTGGACGCAAACCGTCCAAGAAGGAGAAGCGTCATGCGAAAAAATCTTCGAAAAAGTCCTCCGACTACGATGACTGGCCCGCAGAGGGCTCTGTCCAGCAGATGGAAATTCCCCAAAGCCAGCAGAAAGAAGTCGTGCCAATGGAGCGAGCTGGCCTTGACATGGAACATCCAGCAATCAAGCCTCGAAGCAGCGAAGAGCCGCCAACTCCTTCAGGAGTTGATTTCGAGATACAACGGGATAGCCTCGACAGTCCCAACATGGAAACGCCGATGGAGACTCACATCATCGAGCTCGCAAGGAGTACAGGGCAACAAGAAGAGATCCTCAAATCCGCGACTGCCGCTGCTCCAGCGGAACAATCAAGCGGAGGCGAATGGCTCATTGAATCCAAGAAAGGCAAGAAAGCAAAGAAGGACAAGAAAAGCAAGAAGAAGCAAGCCTTTAGCTGGGACGATGAGCCAAGTGGCGAATTGCCTGTTGATGAGTTTCAGCCTGTCCAGGATCCGATCAATGCTGATTCTCAGCCAAACGTTACGGCAGCCAAACATGATGCACCGACGGACGCGGCCATGGACAAGCTGGCTGACAAGACCATCGTTTCTTCCCTCGAGACCTCTACTAAGCAGGAACCCCATGTGTCAGACAGCGCACAGGATAGTTCAGACGTCATTTGGGGAATGAGCACGAAGAAAGGCAAGAAGAAGTCGAAGAGGAAGAGTCTTGCTTGGGCTGATGAAGAAGCGGATTTGGTGTCTTCGAAAGAGCTACAGATGGTGGTCCCTCTAGAAAGCCCCGAGGCCGCACGAACTGCACCAGCGGTGGACTATCCGATGGATAAAGGTACTGTCTTCGAAGCATCGAAGGTCGAAGAACCTGCCGCTCTCGACGCAGAGAAGCTTCAAGATGTCTCCGACGTTCCCGAGCAAGTATCCCCTCCCACCACCTTGGAGGAGACGTCAGCCCTTCCGGAGGAAGCCTCGAGTGAACACGCGCCAGTCGACGAAGCGGTTCAGAAGTGTTCAAATGAGTACCAGGATGAGGCAGGCTGGGGCTTCACGTCGAAGAAGGATAAGAAGAAACGTGCATCCGCAATTGCGGCGGCGGTTGGAACAGCTGGGACTTTACTGGCTGCCGACAGCCTCGACAGAGACGCTTCTTCGTCCGAGGTAGTGGAAGAACGTGCCGATGCCAACCGGACTGTTGAAGGTGAAAACGAAAAAGAAGTCCAGGCAGAATCGTCAGCAGGAACTGCAACTTATGAAGCGACAGAACATGACGTTGTCGACGGGGCTACACTAGCACCGGTTTCCACGACCGTCCATGACAACATCGTAGAAAGGATCAGTCCAGGGCACCTTGAGACTGTCTCTGCCACAGAAGACATGCTTTCTAGCGTTTCAAATGCCCCCGAGGCTTCAACGACTGCGCCTTTGGCAATTGAGGCAGTGGTTTCGGAAGACAATACGGATGCCGGTGCGGAAGGCAGAATCGTCTCGCCGCCGGTTTCATCTCTATCCAGAGAGGCCGAAGAAGAACTTCTCCCGATTAAAACCACGAAGTCAAAGAAGGACAAAAAGGGCAAGAAGAAGCGGTTGACTCTTGATGACGATTTCGAAGCAGAGCAACAAGACAGGGCCAGAGAGAAGACAACAGAAACGGCGGAGGCGCCTTCGACATCGAATTTGACTGCGACTACCCTTCCTGAAGAACAAAGCTTAGCCGAAAATCCAATGCAGCCTGAGACTATCTCGAGAACGCAACAACAAGGTGGTCAAGAACCGGATGCGGACGCCGAGTCTCCCATGCTCGTGACAAAGAAGTCGAAAAAGGAGAAACGGAAAAAGCGTCAATCCGCCCTCGACTGGGAGTCTGTCGAGGCTGCTACATTATCCAGTGCCATCGAAGATGCGGGCGGAGGGTTGACTGTCACCTCAGAAGATGTCGACAGCAAAGCTGAATACCCAGTTCAAGAGCACCAAGAACCTTACGTTGACATTCGTTCTTCCGAAGGAGTGAGCAATGGCGAAAGCCAGAAATCATTCGCAGACTCCGCTAATGCTGCCATTCAAGAGTTGGCGGCCCATGTTTCCAGTGCTACTGAGCCTCTCGCTGTGTCCACACTTGCTGAGCACTCTGCCATTGGACAGGCACCGCCCGAAGCTTCCGAATGTACTCCTTCTGATAAACCTAATGAGAAGTCCATTCCGGATCCATCAACAGAGACTGCCATCCCGGAGCTGGCTCGAACTGAGGCCAGCGGTGGCACAAGTTTGGCTGCCGAGAGCCTCCTTCCTGGTATTGCTGCAAAGGGAATACCTACCCCGGTTGCCCCAGGGAGCCTTGAACCCTCATACGAGGCTTGGGACTTCCCTTCGAAGAAGTCTAAGAAAGACAAAAAGAGCAAACGCCAATCAGCCTTGCGCTCCGCACCAAGTGAATCCAGTGATCTGCCACTAAATGACCAGAACGCGGAGGAGAGCCCGGACAAGTGGTCTAACCAGATCGAACAAAATTCGAAAGGAGAAATCGAGCAATCGACCGACATTGTACCGCCTGACGCCGAAGCCCAAGCCGTTCCTGACGAAGAGTGGAGCCTGACACCTAAGAAAGGAAAGAAAGAAAAGAAGAAAAAGCGTCAATCGACGCTAGAGATGACTCCCCTCGAAGTTGAGACTCCACTGCTTCTTGCCGAAGACACCACAACAGGCGACAAAGCGATTGCATCTGGAGAGGCATTTGGAACAGCCGAACCTCTGCGCCCTGACGAACGGACAGCTGCAGGAGATGACGGTGGTATTGAGGGAGTTGCGCAGTCGATCCATGCTGATGAAGAGAACGACATGTGGGCTTTCACAACCAAGAAATCAAAGAAGGACAAGAAGGGCAAGCGCAAGTCGGGCCTTACCATAACGCCTCCAGATGTAGAAGAGGAAACAGTCGACTCACAGCACGACCGAGCCGTCCAGACTGCGGAAAATGAATTGAGCACAGGCGAGCCTCAAGAAGAATCGAGCCAGGTAACAGGCTTTGGAGCCCCAGAAGAATCCGATGACACATGGGCCATCACCACTAAAAAGTCGAAGGACAAGAAGAAAAAGCGCAAATCGAGATTGGACGAAGTCGACACGGTGCCAGTCAAAGAGCAACATCTAGGAGGCGAAGCTGACAAAGAAGCTGGCACCGAGCAAGCGGAAGAGCCTGTTCAAGATGAGCCTTCGATACTTCCTGAAGCCTGGACAACAACAACACCTGCGGAAGAGTTACCGGCTTCTGAAGCGCCGGTTCTCGTTGACGAAGCAGTACCTCGTGAAGATTCCATGCCTGCTGAAGGGCTAGTGTCTCACGCAGTCGCCGATGTGGATACTCCAGAGGACAAAGGAGCAAGGTTGCAGACACGAATGGAAGAAGCCTTTCCAACTGCGAACACGGACAAACACGCCACTGACGATCCAGCGTCATTGGAATATCATGAGTCCGTCCGGGCCACTTTCCCTCCACTCCATGACACAAGTGAGACCGTTCAGCAGAACGTTACAGTCCCATCGAGCGACCATGACCTAAGCGACAAGCCCGCTGAAACTTCTGTGGAGCAACAAAACGTTGGCCTTCCTCAAGAAGATCAAGGTGCTGATGTCGAGGAGTGGGCCACGCCGGTAAAGAAATCGAAAAAGGACAAAAAGAAGAACCGTGAAACCTCCTTCGACGATGTGCCGACCGAGCCTTTGCAAGCTGCCGAATTGAGCCACGAACTTCCAAAATCATTGGACCAGCCACTGGATACAGATAAGCTCAATCAACCACTTCAGACAGTTGAACCGGGCCAAAATGGTGATCAAAGCGAAGCAGCCCCTGAGGAAGAATGGGGCCTTTCTAAGAAGTCTAAGAAAGAGAAAAAGAAAAAGAAGCGCCAGTCCACATTCGATGACGCTTTCGCCGGAGAAGCAACTATCGCGGAAACAGAGCCTGCATCAAACCAACATGCGCCGATCGCCCCGAATGAAGACTATGCCAACAGCGCAATTCCTCCTGCGATGCGCACAGAGACAAGCGACCTTATTCCCGAGCCGACGATTGACGACGAATGGAGCCTCAGTAAACCTTCAAAGAAGGGCAAAAAGAAGAAGCGTCAATCGGCCTTTGATGACAGCCTGCCGGAAGGAGAAGCCTCCCCTCTAGAGCCAGCGCCAGAGCCAGGTCAGAACCTCCCTGCAGGTCAACCTGAGTCGCTTGACACGCTTGATGTTGCCCCGACTGTCGTGGCGAAGTTATTCTCGCAACGTCTTTCTGAACCCGGCAATGAAGACGATTGGGGCATGAGCAAGGCTTCCAAGAAGGACAAATCGAAGAAGGGCCGACAAGAGGATGTTGAGGAAACCAGTGGTATCAGGCGTGAGCAGGTTGAATCACCTACTGCTGCAAACGTACCAAAAGAACGCGAGATCTCCGAACACGTCTGGCCAACTCAACCTACCCCAGCGGACGATGCGTTCTCCGCAGGCAAGGAGGGAGAAACCACCGCAAGCTCGCGTTTGGCCGTTGCCGATATCGAGAACACTCCCAATGCGGTTGCATCTACCGAGCACGAACGGTCAGTTGGAGACGTGGATCCCACTTCGGTTCGTCTGCTCAACGACAATCCCTTCCCGACGCTTGATCATGACAAGACTGGCGACAGACAAGAGCAGAAGGTTTTGGCCAGCGACGATGCTGCAGGAAGCCATAGTCTCGGCACTCCTGAAGAAACCATCCCGACCCCAAATCCTTCCGTAGAGGTGGCGGACATCCAACAACCTACGCAAGCCTTTGAGGTTGCAGAACCTCGGGAACAGCAAGCAGATATTAAGGCTTCAGAAGCACCAATTCCAGCAGGACAGCCGGGAGCCGCTGACGAGCTGTTCGAGCAGGAATGGAGTTTCTCAACTAAGAAGTCAAGAAAAGACAAAAAGAAAAAGCGTCCATTGACACTCGATGTCGACGAACTTCGCGAGCGACCGCAAGAAGAATCCATTGAGCCTGACACGGTAACCGAACATCGAGAACTTGGCGCAACGGCAGCGGAGCCTACCCCTGGCCCAGCAGCTAGTGACTCGGCCAAGATACCTACACCTGTGGCTGGTGTCGAAGATGAATGGAGTCGCCCGGCCAGAAAATCGAAGAAGGATCGAAAGAAGCAGAGACAGTCGACCATGCAGCACGCTTGGGAGGAACAGGAGCCACAAGAAACAGTCACGAGCACGGTCATGGGACGAGGAATGAGCACCGATCACTTCGAGGCTGCCCAAGGTGGAGATGGCCAGGAGGCGCTTGTCACACAACTTGGATCAGATAATGAGTCTGTACCTCGATCTGCCCAGGACAACACGCACGAAGTGCCGGAGCAGAAGCTTGTTAGCACAAATCTTGATACTCAGCCAGAGACACGAGCGGTTGGAGACTTTGGCTCAAGGCAGGAATCAAGTTTCGACAGCGAGAATGGGGCACCCGAGGAGAAGGCTGCCGAAGCCCCGAGAGAAGATGCTGCTGCTGCTGAATCAGAGCGGAACAACTGGTCAGGAGAGTCCAACAGAGAGGACAAGGACAACAGGCTAATTGTCCAAGACGAGAGCATCCCAGAGAAACCAGAGGCCACTAATCTGTTCTCAAAAACAATGAGATCTGGAGGTGCGATGGATACAGTGCTGCCGACAGGTCCCGAGTCCAGCCTTACACCAGCTGGATCAACCGGACCCGACATCGCGCCCGAGGATGACTGGGGGTTTTCAACTAAAAAGTCCAAGAAAAAGTCCAAGAAGAACAGAGCTTCGTTAGCGGACACTGGCCCAGAGATGCCAGAAGCTGAGGCAACCAAGCCGGTTCAGCAGATGGACAACGACACTCTTGTCGCGCGCGCTGCATCCCCGGAACCAATGGAACGCGTTGAAACCGAGAATCAGACTCCACAGGCTCCTGCAGAGACTGCGGCAGAGGAATATTTTGTGCCTGTCAGCAGGAAAAAGTCGAAGAAGGACAAGAAAAAGAAATCGCTTCCTTCCTGGACGGAACCGCAGGCACAAAGAGACGATGGGTTTACGGAGAATGTTGCACCTGCCCACGGTCAAGAAGAGGGCGCTCGCGAACTTCAGGATGTGCAAGAGCCTCAATGGGACACAACCTCTCATCAAATTCAGGATTTTGCAGCTTCCGCCGATAGCCAAGTGATGTCCTTGAACCTTGGGATCCAGCTTGGTCAAGCAGCCTCGGGTGTCAATGTGTCCTCGGCCGTGGAAGCAAGCGACCCAGCACGTGCTCCAACAGGAATGGTCGGCTCTTCAGATCAGCCGAGAGAAGATGCTGCAAAGCTTGCCGCAAATCCTTTGACGGCGGACAGCATGAGAGTCTACGACGCATTCAATACGCCTATGGAACCGCATGACATTCTAGGACCAGGAGAATTTGCAAGCAATAGGGCGGCCAAGAAGGAACGACGACAGTTCGAGTACAATGGGGCCGAAGCGCGGCTGTCCGAGAAGGAACGGAGGCAATTCGAGTTCAATGGAAATGCAGAGCCTCAACTGCGCCCTAGTACGCCCGGAACCTCACGATCCCCAGAGGATACAATGGATAGGCCGATTCCCCAGGATCTCATGGACAACCACCATCGACAAGCGCATTCTCCACGGATTAGTCGACCACAAGAAGACGAGGAATTGATGTCCGATGTTAGTGCAAGTACGCGAGAAAGACGAAAGAGAAGAAGATCTCCGCCTGCCTGGTCTGGGGAAGAGCCTGATGATCTTCCGACCAGTCGAGCTCTCACTCCGCCTCCAGATCACGACGATATAATGGACACTGCCCTTGTAGTCGCTGCTGGTCTAGGTATTGGAGATATCGAACGTGAACCTACCCAGGAGAACCCTACCAAATCAACATCGCCAGCTCGACAACCTTCTGCAGGATGGTCTTTTGCTCAACTTGGAGCCGATCATGACAATCGAGACAGTGGTATTCAGCTTGAATCGCCAATGCTTGCCCAGGGCCAGATCTCGTCCACCAGGGACAGTGGCTTTGTCCAGAGTCCTTCCGACGGGACCAGAGAGATCGATACGGCCATGGATGTATCACTGCGTCCTCCGCGACCGCAATCACCCACAAGCTCGACCGAAGATGTTTCGCAGACGGCGACAAGAAGGATCCACAAGGGAGAGAAGGGCGTTTTAGAAACACCGAGAAGAAAGCCATCGCCTGTCGAGTCAACTTCAAAGGATCGATCTTCCATTTTGTTCTCTTCGCCAGCCATGCCAACACCTCTCGACACCAAGGCCCGGGAGAGAAGTCCTGCGCCTGTGTCAAGTCCTCTGCGACGAAGTCCCAGCATTCATGGCCATCACCTTAGCCGCGAAGAGTTAAGGCAGAAAGCCAAGTCAGCTCATGCTCTCGAGCCGAGCGATGAACTGGCTTCCAATCTCATCGACCGTGCCGCCGCAGCTGAAGTTACTCTGGCACCATTTGAGGCTCCTCGCGACCATCCTTTCTCACCAAGGAGCTCACTCAACACCATCCGTGAGGAGAATGTTGAAGCAAATTCGCAAAGCGGGAAGCCGCATCCGTTCTCCGGATCGCCAGTCTCTCTGATACCGCACGAATATCCCGAGAAACCCGAATTCGACGGCACACCTGTGATGGCGGCCGCTGGCGCAGCTGGACTTGCTGCAGCAGCACTTTCGAGACCGCCACGTGATCTGGGACCGGCTAGATCGCTTGGCACCAGCAAATCACGGACTTCGTCGCTGCGCAACCTCCGCGGCAACTCTGATCAACAAGACCGCTCTGTGTACAGTCCATCACCCAACTTGGTGCATGAGCAGGAGTTGGACAAGTCTGCCACCCGCGACAGGGATATGGCGGACATCTATGTAAGTACTCCCACCTTTGCGGATCGGCGCGAACCCGTTAGTTAACGGCCGTGTTCGCAGGATGGCTATTGCTCCTATCCCGGCAGCCCCAAGTCCCCCACACGGCCACCCAGCGTCCGGCGCCGACAAAGCATGCAACAGATCAAGGACCTTGAGACAAGGCTGGATCAGCTGGCCAGTGAGAACCGTGCTCTGGCCGAGGCGAAAATGATGGCGGAGCAATCCCTCGAACACGCCAATTTCGAACGCAACCGAGCCGAAAACTCCATTGATTCGTTGAAGAATACCGCGGTACAGGTGCAAGAGCGGGATGCAGACATTGCACGACTGAAGCAGGAGATCGCTTCTTTGACGGCAACACACGAGACATTGAAAAGAGAACACGAACACAATCTGGCCCAGCTGCAGCAAGAACATGAGCATGCACAGTCACAATGGCAAGAATCTTCTCGAGAGCTGGAAACTCTTCGATCGCGTCATGCAGAGTTGTCCAGCGGAATGGAATCGATCGTCAGACACGAGATCGATACAGGGCTTGCCGAGAAGGATGCCGAAGTACTCAGACTGCGCGCAGATCTCGAAGAGGCGAGACAGAAGATTCGGCATTTGCAGTCAGAGATACTCAAGAGAGGTGCAGACGATGTGGTTGCCTTCCGTGATGAGGATTACTTCGATGCAGCATGTCAAAAGTTATGCCAACAGGTGCAAGGATGGGTGCTGCGATTCTCCAAATACAATGATCTGAAAATGTGCCGGGCCACAAACGAGGTTCGTGATGAGAAGATTGTTGACCGGTTTGACAATGCAATTCTGGATGGGTCAGACGTGGACACGTACCTAGCCGACCGTGTCACACGACGAGATGTTTTCATGTCGGTTGTGATGACCATGATCTGGGAATATGTCTTCACCAGATATCTCTTCGGAATGGACCGAGAACAGCGACAGAAGTTGAAGCAGCTGGAGAAGAATCTGGGTGAAGTCGGCCCAGCAAGTGCCGTGCATCAGTGGAGAGCTCTGACACTTACGTTGCTCTCGAAACGCGAGAGTTTCAAGGCACAGCGCGAGAGCGACACGGAGGCTGTGGCCATTGAAATCTTCAACACCTTGTCTCGGTTCCTACCTCCACCACAGAACCTGGAACAGCAGATCGTTGGTTCATTGCGGAATGTTATGCACACAGCGGTGGAGCTCTCAATTGAGATGCGCACGCAACGAGCGGAGTATATTATGCTGCCACCATTGCAACCGGAATACGACACCAATGGCGATCTTGCACGGAAAGTCTATTTCAACGCGAGTTTGATGAATGAGAGAAGTGGTGAAACCACCAGCAACGAAGAGCTGGAGAGGAACCAAGCAGTGGTTCGAATGGTCCTCTTCCCTCTCGTGGTCAAGAAGGGTGATGACAATGGAGTCGGCGACGACGAGATCGTGGTTTGTCCGGCACAAGTCTTGATTGCTCGGCCAGACAAGGGGAAAAAGCCCAGGGGCGCAGCGCGGGCTCCCAGTGGTGGGAGCCACAGCGATCGAATGAATGTCGATGCGAGAAGTCTTCGAGCTGTGAGCACCCATAGTCTAGGTGCTATGAGCGGGATTGACGCCAACGACAACATGTTCTAAGGGGGGATCTGTGACTGTTTCTTGCATGGCGAGGTTGGCGGGATTATTTCAGGAATAGGCTTGCATAGACCTGGGATGAAAGTTTATGGACTGGGCTTGGACGACGTTATGAATCTCCTTACGACCTCGAGTTAGCTGCTGTATATTATACCCTTACCTAAGGTACTATCTGTTGATGGTCGATCTGTCTCACAGGAATGTTTGTGTTGTGTTGTGATAGTCCGGGCACTGACTTATCATGTAAGGTGTTAAAATAATGCCCGCACTCTAGTGTCTTGTCCTTTCCCCGGATCGAGAAGATTTGCACCACGTCATAGGCCAACATTGACTTTTCGACAATGCCATTCTATCGATCAGGTTAGCAGCAGCGAGGAGAGAGCAGAGAGGAGACACCCAAGAGAGACAGAGAGGAGAGCGCTTATCCACCAGCTCGACTCGATTTTTGTCGTTGGTTCTTTCAACAGCTTCTCTTCACGTCCAAACCACCCTGCCACCTGAATATCTCCCATTTCCCACCACCTCACCCTCTCTTATCACCTGCTTCGTCCTTCGCTGGGCCCCTCGCCTGTGATGCACCCTCTTCCTCCTCCGAACAGAGGCACATCCTCTCAGCCTTCCGAGTCACGCGATCAAACTCCGTCCAGGATGAATCCTTCTACGCCCACTCAGCCCTCGACTTCTGCTGACCCAGCCCAAGCACGGCCCTCAGCAACTCCTACGAATCCTACAGATGGCAAAAAGAAACGAAAACATCGTGGGGGGAAGAAGAGGAGGAATCGCCGTCAGTCATTTATTGCTCCTTCAGAGACGTCTGCCATGCAGAGTGTGGCCGATGGCCCGCACGAAGATCCCTTGATTGAAGAATCTCAGCAGCAATCGGCGGGGCTGAGGTCGTTCTACAGAAACAACCAGGGCAACCTGAGTGGCGAGAGTCTGGACAGCGAGGCTCTTCTTGACCACAGGAATCAACCAACACTGCGACCACGACGAGACAGCCGTTTGAACACAAACTTGTTCGCAAGCTCATATCGAAGCAATACCTATGCTAGACCAGATGCACTCACACGACGGAGGCACCGCAGCCAGCAAGACACCACCAGCCCTCCTGGGTCGGACGAGGAAGACGCTAACGATCGGACACCGTTGATTTCTGGTGATGCTCAGAGACAAAGCCCGGTCCAGGCAAGCTATGGGCTCTTTAGGAGAAAATCTCGTTCCTCTACCATGTCTTCCGTGTCTAAGCAGCAGAAGAAGCGAATCAGTGGGAACGGCAATTCCTATCCCAAGTCCGACAAAGACTTCGATGTCAATAACCCCCCCTCCGTACCTCCCAGTCCCACTCTCGGTGCACGCTACGGTGATGTGATGGTAGACGACGGCCATTTCCTTACCCGATCTCCCGACAGCCGAAGAAACCTGCAAGGTATGAACAAAGATGTCTTGATCGATATTGAAGGAGATGGAGATAAAGTGCCCAACTCAGCCCCACCAAGCCCTCGACTGCGGCCGGACGGTAGCCAGCGTCACTTTAGCGTCGAAGGCGATGTCTGCTTCCCAGCAGATGAAGTGTCGGAGCTCGGTGATTACTACAATAATTATCTTCCTCGTGGGCCTTCTATCAATGGTGGCAGAAGGAGACGTAAAGAACGAGAATGGCCTCAGGTATGGGTCCTTGACGAGTGGAGCCGAGTCGAGAAAGAAGAAAGAGCTGCAGGGGAACGACGGGCTAAGAAGATTAGCGAGCCTGTCTTTGTGGAAGGACGCCTGCGGCCTTCGAAGAATGCATGGCATCGAGTTGAGGAGGACCGCCAGTACCGATTCACCTACTTCAACGAGGAGTTTGAGAGCACCATCCATGCTGAGACAATCTCCGAGCTGGTACAACCCGGTGGCTCCTTTCGCGAACTCTTCATCCCCGATCCTCCTGAGCTGATCGACTCCAGCAGCAGTGAAGAAGCCGATCTCATGGAAGCAAGTCAGAATATGGAGAATACGAGCACGTTGCAAAGTCCTAAGAGTTTGAATGGTCCGCCTGGGCAAGTCGCAGCCTCGACTCTCTCAGAAGCAGTAAGGTCTAGGCTTGATGTCAGTCAGAAGGAGTCCAGGAAGGGTTCGGGTTCACCATCGCCGCACAAGAAGTCACCACCCACGCGCACTCCGAAGCCCAAGAAGTATGGCCCGCGTCCGACCTTTTGGCTCGATGTCATGAGCCCGACCGACCAAGAAATGCGTGTCCTGTGCAGGACCTTTGGTATCCATGCTCTCACTTCGGAAGACATTATGATGCAGGAAGCACGGGAAAAGGTGGAATTGTTCCGCAACTACTATTTCATCAACTATCGGACATTTGAACAGGATACTCTCAGTGAAGACTACCTGGAGCCCATCAACATGTACATGTGCGTCTTCCGCTATGGCATTATTACCTTCCACTTCTCTCAAAACCCTCATCCTGCCAATGTGCGACGACGGATCCGACAACTCTCCGATTATCTCATTTTGAGCGCCGACTGGATCTCGTATGCCATCATAGATGATATCACCGACGTGTACCAACCATTGATTACCAGCATCGAGCAAGAAGTGGACATTATTGATGATCAGATTTTGAAGTCGTTTCAGAACACCGACGAGCTGGGCGGCGATCATGGTGTGAAGAAGCACGAAAAGGACACCGACAAAGACGAGCCTGAGATCAGTGGTATCGACATGCTTTTGAGGATAGGCGAATGTCGGAAGAAAGTCATGACACTGTACCGGTTGCTGGGAACCAAGGCGGACGTCATCAAAGGTTTTGCAAAACGCTGCAATGAGCAGTGGGAAGTTGCCCCGAAGTCCGAGATTGGCCTCTACCTGGGTGATATTCAAGACCATATCCTGACCATGACTGGCAATTTGTCCCATTACGAAACACTTCTCTCGAGAGCCCACGGCAACTATCTTGCACAGGTCAGCATCCACATGAATGAGAGACAGGAGAAGGTATGTTTCTATGCTGCTGTGTTGTGACCTATGAGCTAGCTTCGTGTTCGTTGCTGACACTTATTTCAAGACCTCTGATGTCCTAGGTAAATTGACTGTTTTGGGAACCATCGTTTTGCCAATGAACATTGTGACAGGTGAGTTGATGAGCGATGGCCATGCTTTTGCCAATCCTTGAGAAAATGGTGCTGACTTGTGGTATTAAGGTATGTTCGGCGGCAACTTCAAAGTCCCAGGTCAAGACGTCGACAATCTCAATTGGTTCTGGGGCACTACCGGGGCTCTAGCGATCTTCGGCTTGTTCTGCTTCTTTTGGTGCAAGAAAGTCTACAAGATCGTCTGAACTGTTCTTGCAGAATTAACAGTTTAGTGGACGAGGGAACGTTCATTAAGCGACAATTGGAAAGGTCCATTCCAGCCACATGGCGTGGCACTTATGCGAGTGTCCGCCCCTTGGAATTGTGAATGCTTCCGGAATTCTATTACACACCCCTCGCACATGAACATGGCTTGCACGTACACTACGGATCAGACGCAATGTTTCCGACTCCCTGACTTGGGGTTATTATTCATTTTCGACGCGACCGTGGATGCTGTTCATGTTGCGGTACACGGCTGGAATAGTGAATCGTCAAGACTGACATATCCCCCGGTTCGGATTGGCATAGATCCTATCAATTGCCTTGTAGGAGACCGGCGAAACGACTACGAAGCAAGCATATATACTTTTCACAAAGGAGTTGACTTCAAGCACGAGACTCCTATTTCTTGGAATGTTCAGGCTATCTCCAATACGACTCTCTTTCCATTCCATGCTCTCTCACGACTCCCCGATGATCCTCAGTCATCCAGATTCACCGAAAGAACTTGCCAATAGCTGAAGATGACACTTCACGCCCCCTTCAAGATGTAGCTTGGGGAGTTCAGACAGTCAGTGGCGAGCTGGTTCGTCTCAAGGATTTACCTCATGCGATGGCGATTAGCCTAAATTTCTGGATATGATGAAGCATTACCATTGCCGCCAGTGAAACGTGCATTTTGCCATCCAATCATCGTTGCATTGCACACCGGAGAGTAGCCGTTTTTGCCCAAATTCAAGCTCAGCGAAATGACAATACCGGTATGAGTTATGTCGACGATCATTTACTCCCGCTTGCTCATAACGCTCATGAAGTTCAGCTCCTGGGCGATTCCTGGTCTGGCATCAGATACATCGCACATACTATGGCACCGTCCGCGACTAGTGAGGTGCCTTCGACGAGGTCAAGATACATCAATGGAGCACTAATTCCAGACATTGAAAGACATGGAGACAATCCTGTCGTTATCCGACTCTGTGACGAAGAATTCCACTCCGGAGAGACGAAACCGGAGACCATACAAGAGTGCCTAAGGTATTTCCACCGAGATGGATTCGTAGTCCTGGAAAACGCCATTGACGACAATCTGGTGGACCGGCTTTACAACCGTATGGTCCAGGATAACTCGGAATTCCTCAAGAAGAAGCACATGCATTGGAATCAAGGTGCTTCAACTGGCAATGTCAGCCAAATTCCTCCGCTGACTCCAGAATGGCTCCATCGCGACTTCTATGCGAATCCTCACATGATCTGCGTGGTCGAGAATCTCCTTGGTCCCAATCCCGAGCTCCGATTCATCAACAGCAACGTGGCATGTCCTGGAGGTACTGGCCGTCAAGCTGTGCACAGCGACGTCAGCCATGCCTTCCCTGAAATCCCATTCGGCCTTGTCATGAACATTTATCTCCAAGATTCAGATGTCGAGAACGGTGTCACGGAAATCTGGTGTGGCACTCACAATGCTTATCCACAGAGCGAGCAGCAAATTTCTCCCCGCAGTGGATGGATCAAGAAGGAGTATTTGCAGGAGCAGGCGAAGATCAAACCACCAGTTCAACCGAAAGTCAGGAAGGGCAGCATTTGTTTTCGGGACCTTCGCTTATGGCACGCCGGTATGCCGAATAAGAGTGACCGCCATCGCATCATGTTGGCCATCGACTATTTTGCGCATTGGTATCAATGCCCCATGACGACCAAATTGCCGTTGTCGATGAAAGATCAGATTCAACGAGAGTGGAAGGGTATCTCAACAGTCGGTGTCGAATGGGTCGAAGAGGAATTGAACAGTCTTGATGTGCCGTTCTTCTTGAACATGACGCAGGACCCGTCACAGTATTTGCTGCAAACCGAAAAGGGGTTTCAAGATCCTGTAGGCCGGCAAAGTGGAAAATATCTGTTTGATAGCGCAAAGGTCACCGAGGACAATTATTGGACGCCGGAAAAGAAAGAATGATTGCCAATTGTGTTGCCTCTCGGTCTGACTTGGACTGCGCCTGATATGCATGGTGACTGATGGTGTGGTTTGGAGCAAGAGGGATATTGCGATTCTTCATGGGCTGTTCTTCGTGGTGGCTGACAGGCCAGTCCTTCCGACGCGAAGTACACGCCGTCCGCAGTCTGGAGTCGTTGCGGGTTCCAGGCAGACTAAACCGTCGGTGCCTGCGCAAAATCAGAGTCATTGCTGAATGCGAGTCTCCGTCCTCATTGATTGCGAATCTCAGTCGCTTGTCATAAATCTTATTCCGGTTGGGAGAGCACTTCGATACGTCATAGCAGAGGAGAAACACAAACCTCAAGAAATCATTCGGCTCACCCGTTTCTCCTTTCTTCATTTCTTCCAGAACCCGACGACCGAGCTCCACAATGTCAAACCTCATCACTGGAAGCTGTAACTGCGGCCGTCATGAGTACACCATTCCGAAACCCACAGAGATGAACTTGTGCCGTTCGTGGACCGTCGTCAAGGTATCATTCACAACGCTAACGTTCTCAGATGGTACCGATTGTCGCAAATGGGCCGGTGCAATGTGAATCTTCCTTACTTGAACTCTTCATCGTGTGCTCTCTGCGAAGTTCGCTGATGGATGGCCTCTCCGCAAGGCATTCGGCACACCTTTTCGTCAAGACAAGCGATATCCAGTCCAGCAGTCCTCAGCCGCGCACACACACCCAAAAGGCTGACAGCGGTACGGACATGGAACGTGCGTGGTGCGATGAATGTGGTTGTGGGATCTGGATCAAATCGCAAAATATGTCAGACTTGACATTTCTCAAGGCAGGTAAGGGAAGCGTTCTGTCGCTGCATTTCGAGTACCGGACCATGGCACACTCTGCAATCTTCAATTTGACTGACACATATTGCAAGGGCTCTTCAATCCAGGAGAGATTCCCAGCCCATCCATGGAGAATTGGCTGAAGAATCTTGAGCCATGGGAGACTCCTGCAAAAGGCACGAAGCGGGCTGTGAAGCTCACTTGACACGCGATTTTGCCTCGGCTCACACAGAGATTTGGCATCTGCACACCACGTTTCAGATCACGGGGCCTCGCGGACACAGGTTATGAAATCCGTGCGGATGGCTCGTGTGCAGGACCCTCAATTCTGTGGAATCCATCTCACAGCTCAACACATTGTCAAGAAGTACCTTCGCCCGATCGCAGAGTCCAAGGCCCCTCCAAGAACATCAGCAGATGGTGCCTCAGCCTTCTCGGCAGCACTCCGAGGCCTTTTGCGGGGGCTTGTTCTCCCTCGTCGCATAAGGTGAATGTGGGGTTGGTTTGGAGTAACTGTTGATTGCCCCATTTGGAGGACATATGGAACTCCGCCATTGAGCTTCCGGCCAGATCGATCTCAGACTTTCTCAGAGCATCGACTAATTTAAAAGCAGACTCCCTCGCATCTTGACCATCACTTGCAGACAGTGAGAATCGCCCAGCGAAACGTTGTTCGCGGTGTTTGAGAAACATGGGCTCCAGTGACGTGAAATTCCCAATTCGATATGAAGATCCCGAATACCAGCAAAACCACCGCACGCTGTTCTCCGGAAAGTTGCTGACCCCATTGGATTATGTTCTTCCGCCAGGTGTCAGCCAGCAGGATTTTGATATTGCTATTTCCGAGTTTCGAAAAATTGTGGGCAAAGAACATGTCTTTACCGGAGCACATCTGGAGGAATACGTCGATCCCTATGAGCTGTGGGAGAAGGAAGGCAAACGGAGAATGCCAAGTGGTGCAATATGGTGAGTGGCTATTCAAGGGCAACTGATGTAGGCTGATGAGCTTCCAGTCCTGCTTCCGAGGAAGAGTTGCGCGGTGTCTTGAGTGTCGCCAACAAACATGGCATTCCCGTATGGACCTTTTCACGAGGCAAGAATCTTGGGTATGTCATAGCAGCAGGCCTGCGGTGGCTCAGTTGATGCTGAGAGACATACAGATATGGTGGGCCTGCGCCGAGACTCAATGGCTCGCTGGCTCTGGATTTGCATCGGATGAATAAGATCATTGAAGTCAATGACAAGTTCTCTTATGCAGTCGTCGAGCCAGGAGTGACGTTCACCGACCTATACGACTACTGTGCAAAGCACAAGCTTCGGGTATGGCCCAGCGTGCCGTCACTGGGATGGGGTAGTGTCGTCGGCAATGTATGTTGCGTTGAAGATCACGCCCCGAATTCTGGCTGACAGCTTTACAGACAGTCGACAGAGGGACTGGCTTCACACCCACAGCAACGCATCATCAGCATATCTGCGGACTTGAAGTCATGCTTGCTGATGGAGACGTGGTCAGGACAGGCCAATTCGCGATTTCGAATTCGCCGTCCTCCCATTTGTCGAAATTCACCTTCGGTCCATCGATAGAAGGTCTTTTCTTGCAAAGCAATCTCGCAATCGTCACCAAGCTCGGGATCTGGCTCCATCCTCAACCACAGGCGTACATGTCATGCGCTTTCGATATGCCCAATTTTGAAGATGTGGAAACAATTGTCGACATCTTCGGCGAGCTACGAAGAGACGGCCTGCTCCCGAATACTGTTTACGTCTCAAATATTGTCGAATGGCTCGGTATGACCGGAAAGCGAGCCGAACTATGGCCTCACGAGGGACCAATTCCTGAATGGAGGCTCAAAGAGCTTCAGAAAGACTTGGGTTTCGGATACTGGAATGTCAAGTTTGGCTTGTACGGAGCCAAAGAGGTGGTCAAGGCACATTTCAATGAGCTCAAACGGATAATTGGCAAGGCTGCTCCGGCTTCTGTGAATCGACTCCAGGGCCACATCTTCTCGGGCGAGAACGATGAGCTTCTCGAGGCGACTTCAATCCCGGACCCTCATGGGGGCTTCTTTGTCGGTGTGCCCAGTCTTTGGAGTTTGCCCATGGTAAAATACCGGTTGCCGACCGACAGGGTTGGGATCGGTGCCCATGCAGACTACTCTCCCATCATTCCTTCATCAGGCAAGACTGTCTTGGAATGGGTGAAGACAGCACGAGGCGTTTGCGAAGCGCAGGGGTTCGATTTGTTCTGCGACTTTTTCATGCATGAGCGACATGTCATATTCGTAAACATGATGGTTTTCGACAAGACCAATCCGGAGCACCGGCGGGCGGTTGATACCATCTTCCGCAATCTGTACCAGGAAGGACGGAAACGTGGCTTCAGCAAGTATAGGTCGCATGTCAACTACATGGGTAAGCTGCCGTCTCCCCTTCCCGCAACTCTCACTCACTGACTGCACAGACCTCGTTGCCGACTCCTATGACTTCAACGATCACGCTTACCGGAGATTTGTCGAGAGGTTGAAGGTACAGTGGTCAGATTCTTTGTTCTCACCCTTGCTGATTTGTCTGTCAGGATACTCTCGACCCGCAAGGGATCTTGTCGCCTGGAAAACAGGGCATCTGGCCTGCAAAATATCGGAGCGTTCGTGGAAAGCTGTAAAATCATGGACAAATGGCGCAGGAGGCATTGCAACATCTAGATTGTTGTAGGATGTAATCATTACTTGGTCAGGCGTCAAATAGTTATACTGAATTCCCCCCATCACCCTCAATAGTGGTCAGTGTACGGATGTTCTGTCAGATGCCTTTCGCTGCTTTAAAGCCCAGAATGCCAAAAACACGCCAAGATTACGCGTCGCGCGCCTGCGCCGTGAGAAGCAACAGGTGCTTCTGATCATCTACACCAGCTCAATGGTGGTGTTGTACCTCCAACAGTGGGACGCTCACTTCCCGATGTGCTTCCCGCAACAGCTTAGTGTGGCTATCGCTGTCGCGTGGCTCTTCCCAGCTCACCAGAACTAGGAGAGTGCGCAGTGTTGCAATGGGTCTGGACATCTTGGATCTGGCATGTTCGCTACCAAGACTGGAGCAACTGCTTCGCATCCTTCGCCAACAAAACGTTGGCTGTCAAGTCACAGAACAAGCCTGCTAACATTATTTTCAACCTCATAGAGCCTCCTGGTCTTTACGTTCCTTCCTCCAGCCTCGCACTCTTGCCCACACCGGCAATTCCATATCTGGCTTCCTACAGCCTCGATTGAGTCGGCCAATCCATCAAATTTGGCATCGAAGACTCTCAACATCGGACTCAGCTTACGCCGCGTACTGAAAACTACCTTTCTCAAACGCCGAACGCATGAGGTATGTGGGAATAACCTGAAGATGGAGGACTCCCCATCGCAAGACACTTGGTATTCAAGCTGAAGCATAACTCCTCTTCCAGTGCCGTCCAGCCTGCCACCACCTGGAGCGCCAACGACCCAGATTATTGAAGAATCATTCCTTGCCTCACAGCACCACAATGATGAGTGTTCCCTCCCGGGGCTTTACGTTATGGTGACAGGGTCCACGTGCGTGTGCGTTGGGTTCGGTTTGATGCCGGACTCTGCGTTTGGGTCTGTGGTTGAGTGTTGTGTTTCGATGTCGCTTGTAATCGACTGCGCTCCCGCATTCTTGGCTAGTTCCCTTTGCTTCAATACTTCGCGGTAATTGTCGATTGTCCTTCTTGCATTCCGAACCACCATTTCTCTCTCGGCCTGCACTTGCACATCGTCAATTTCGGCGTTGCTGAGCTACGCCCCTTTTCCAAGTACGGGGGAACCACCACCAGATGAAGATGAGCATGACGCCGGCCTAGGAAAGTCGTCAGATCAGCATCGTCCCTGCAATGTCCGAAACATGTGTGGAACATTCCAGCTTCGCAGACACTGTTGTGAACCAGGAAAAGCAACCGCTACTCAAAGACAAGGACTCACCAGACTTCCAAGGATGGCTGCCGGCATAGTACTACTCATATTCACCATGCTGGGCGACAGTATTCGTCGAAAATCGTACCTATCGGGAGAAGATGAAGGCGGAGAAAGACCGATGAAAGGCTCGAGGACAAGCTTTGATCAAGCAACGGAGGCGCGCAGGATAGTGTCTTTTGTAGGCGGGAACGTGCCAAACTTATACGAGCACTAACTGGCAGCGTCCATTTACTTGGGCCACGATAGGCTCATCTCCCGCCTTCATGACGAGATGCCATCCCGGGGTTACATTGCTGAAGCCCCGCGGGGAAAATGTGCTTAGTAGTAAAACTTCCCGTCTTCAGCAGGGTGCAGAATGTAACACGAACGAATCCCCGGATAAATAGTAAAAAAGATGGAGCCTATTCTCCATCCCGATGCAGCAATGCATCATGTCTTTCCTCTACATTCCGTAATGTTTGATCTCAAGCCACCTCGTGGACGCATGCCCAACAAAAGCAAAAGCAAAAGCCAACTCGAACCCAATGTCTCCAGGGAAGACTCTGCTAACATCTCTCGCCAAAGGCCCGGTCCACCAAGCCTCGTACATTCCAACGACGGCGCCAGTGACTCCGCAGCAGAATGCAAACAGGGCGGCATAACTGAATGGCATACTTCTGGCGTTTTGGTAAGTTTCGATCTTGTATCCAAGCTTGCGTCGGTAGATGAGATGCTCGGACAGGAAGATGCCGACGTAAAGTGTGATGAAGTACGATATGATGGCAAGGATATCGTTGAGCACTTCATCGAACTTGTAGAAGGCTACAATGCTGACAACCAGTCCAACAATGTTGGCCAACAGGGCCCAGAAGAATCGAGGAATCAGTCTGAATTTGGAACAAATGGCTTGTGCAGACAAGGATGCCGAGTACACGCAAGCGACATTGCATGCCACCAGGGAAAGGAACAGCATCACGATGCAGAATTCTCCGAAGCGGCCGAGAGAGTTGTGGACAAGAATGGCATAAAAGAGACCACCTCCGCCTTGTTCTTCGTACATTTGAGCGAAGTATGCGTTCTTGTAGGTGCACGCAGCCGCTGCCAGGCCTGTCAACTGGAGGAACATGGTCGTGAAGAGAATGCCGACATAGACCGATAGCCCGAGTTTCCACTTGGACGTCGTCGGTTTGAGATACAGGCTGTAATCGCAGGCAAACAGTGTCCAGCCTGAAGCATTGCCAACTAGAGCTGCTCCATACGACAGCACGGCACCGGCCTCGGCACGACCAGCTGCCATGGTGCCTGTCGAGAAGGAATCCGAGATTTTGATCCTGGCAATGAAAACGAACAGCACGATGATCGTGGGCACCCAAAACCATGACACGACTCTGTGGATGGTCCTGTATCCGAGCATGGTGATCACCATTGTCAGGATGACCGAGATGAGGATACAAGCCCAGGGTGGTAAAGCACCGTCTCCAAGTGTATGCAAGAGGTTGGCGCCAGAGATGTCGTTGAGAGTGGACCAGCCCATGCAAGTCAGGGTGTTGATGAAAGCAAACAGCCGCATGACTTGATATCCGACAAAGAATCTGGTAAGAACCATTTGCCGCATGCCAAAAACTGGACCAAAGGTGCTCATGTATGCCACAGGAAGAACTCCCAGGAGATTGAAGAAGATGATGCAGAGAGCCGAGTCCCAGAAGCTCATTTCGTAGTAAGTGATCCCTTGCATACCAATGTTGCAGCCTAGAGGCACCATATTGATAGCCATCCAGAGTATTCCCATGGAGTACGGGGAATGATTTGTCCTCATCTCTTCCGTGACTCGCTCAACGCCGGTTTCTTCTGCACGAAACCAGCGCACAACCCTCCAAGCCAGCGAGCCATACTTGTTCACCTCGTATGACTCTTCGGGGGTGACTTCGATGATAGTTCCAGACTCCTCAGACAACTGTTTGCCTTTCTCGACGTCGGTCATTTTGCAAGTCAGGCGGGAGCTTGTTTACTAGACAAAGGACAGGAGCAAAGGACATTCTGCGAGAACTGAGTCGAACAGATAACAACTCTTATACCCGGACATTGACAATCCTGGATGAGACCGTCTCGCACGCTGGTTCGGGTCGCCTCAAGTGCCATGATAGGCTCGACAATCAGCCACGATAAGAGCCAAACAGACCGTTGATATGAAACCGGCTTGAAGTTCTGAACTCTTCGACCATGGCAGCTGCTCTGCTGCGTGAGAAATGGGGGCATAGTATCCGTATCTCTTCTGTGAACACAGAAAGTGGAGGAGCGTCGTAGGCCAGTCGAGAGGGCGCATGTGTGTGTTGAACACGGTGGCAGGGGCGGAGGGCACACAGCATGCGCTACGATGTAAGCGAAGCACTTATCTAGGAAGCGTCCGAGTGATATAGCGTGGAGCCGGGGAGGACGCTAGCTGCATACATCTCAACCTTTTGCTTATCTCTGGTCAAGCTTATCCAAGACTTTCCTGACAGCTCAACAGGTATGCCCCAGGGAGGACGAGCTTATCATGATTAGATGAAGGACATCTGACCACTGCCCTCGCATTATTTGGTAGCCGCTGTTATGGCTGCTTCGAACGCCGCTAACAACTCACCTACCTAAAAGGACTGCGGCAAAATACTACCGACGAGCCGAGCGACCAAGCCGGACACATCTAAAGTTAGCTCCCCACTCTGGTTGTTGACCAGCATCCCCGGACTAGAAGTCAAGTTCGCTATAAGCCTTAAGATTGACATAAAGTCCCTATAGACAGTGGGGGAGGTCGAAAGTTGTTCTTTTGTAGCAGTTTGTTGGGTAAAGGGCAAGGACAATGGCTTACTTGGGGTCAGACGGCCAATGACTGACTGCAATACTCCAGGACGACCACGTCGGCGGTCGAGCTAGGGAGATATCACAAAGTCGAGTGCTTCAGAGTCGATATTTTCTCGAGAGCCAGTCTCCTGCAGGCATATACAACGCTGCAGCCAGCATTGATTCCAGCATTCAGAGACGAATTGATAGCCAGCCAATCGCAAAGGCCACATTTGCAAGGGCTCTTTTGAACTTCTCCCCAAGAGTCACAGCAGGCGAACGTGGAGGATCTTTACAAAATAGTAAGGTGAACCTATGGTTAGACGCTGCAGGGTGTAGGTGGAAGGTACAAGCATCCCGAGTAGCCGGTTTCCGGTTGTCTCTGGAGAAAGAGGGTGGGGTAGCACAACCAAAGCTATCTTATCACGCGTCTGATATTGAACATCCTACTCCTCGAATGAGCGCTGCGCTCGTTGTACAACAAATCTGACTTGTACCCACGTGCGAATAGGCGTCGAGAGTGGGGTGAGGTTCCTCTGGCTACCAGATGAAGGGCTACACCTCGACCCTCGTGTTGAGTATAAGTTAGGGACCTTATGGGCCGGTTACCATAGCCGTAGGATTGCTGATAACTCAAATTACTAGCCATTAGTCGAGGGCAAGTTTCATACGCGCTACCACAGCTATGGAGTTTGACATTGGATCCGGCATGGGCTACCGTAAGATACGGGAGCCCGAAGGCCTGACGTCTTTCGACGAGCTTCCAGTCATCGACCTCTCGGATATCGACGGCGCGGACGAAAGCAAGCTACGGGCTCTCGCGTCCAATATATATGATGCCTGCACCAAAGTCGGGTTCTTCTACATCAAGAACCATGGCATTCCCAAGGAGTCCGTGGCCGCGATCAAGAGCGAAGCTGAACGATTCTTCAAGGGCCTTCCCGAGGAGAAGAAGATGGAGCTCGACCGTGAAAAGAGCGAATACCATCTAGGCTATGGCCCTTTCGAAGACGACCGAAAGGGTGGCCAGAAAGCTCATCCATACGAGAGTGTCCTTATTGGCCGCGAGGTGGCTTGGGACACAGAATATGTTGGCAAAGTCGACCCCAAGCACGACGCCATCAACCTGCTTCCAAAAGAGGAGGATCTTCCAGGCCACAGGGCTGTCGTGGGGAAATATTTTGGCGAGATGCTGGTGCTTAGCCGCAAGCTGGCCAGGATCTTTGCTTTGTCCTTGGAGCTGCCCATGCATTTCTTCGATGACAAGATGGAAAAGCCGGGCGCCTTGTTAGGTCTCAACTACTATGCTCCTAAGGGACAGCAAAGACCGGATGTCAACTCGGCTATCCTAGCACATACCGACCACGAGCTGTTTACCATCCTATTGCAGTCGGATGGCATTAATGCCCTTGAAGTGGTCAATGGACAGGGTATTTGGGTACCTGCGAAGCCGTTTCCAGACACATTTGTTGTCAACATTGGCGACGCTTTGTCCATTTGGACAAACAATGTCTTCTTGTCAACACTGCACCGAGCCACTAATACTACCGGTGGGGAGCGCTACTCTATTCCCTTCTTCTTTGGTCCAGACTACGACGCTGTGATGGAGACTCTTCCGTCTTGCATTTCAGAGACACGGCCAATGATATACAAACCAGTAACGCAAGCCGAGCATTATCTGGCGAAGATGAACACCGCATATGGCGCTAGCACCCTCGTGGCTGCTTGAGCTGGATACACGGGCCTGCTTATGATGGTAGATGCAATGTATATTCTTTCCATTCAAGCACTGATCTGAGTCTACATGAATTGAAAGGAAAAGTTGTGCGGAGAACAGATCAACCCCAATGGCTTCATATTTAGCTTGAGAAAAGCAGCTCGATACAGCCAGGGGCGCCGCGCGAACCTTGACCGCCAGTGCCAAAGGGATTGCCCGGGCCGCCCTGACCACCGACGGATGCCCCAACCAAGGCGCAGAAGCCGGTGCTTGTAACTGGACCTGGAATCGGCTGCATATCGGTCCTAAGCCGAGCAGTCCCTATGCCACCATTTCCGCCTTTATTCCTCGTAGCACCCGTACCACCGCCGCCGCCTGCGAGCGACAAAAAGCCCTGGCTGGGGATTTGCAATCTTGTGAGTCCGCCTGTTCCGCCGCTGCCTGCAGGGCATTTGGTACAGGTCGTGGCGATGCCTCCGGCGCCACCGGCACCGCCCTGCCCAATCTGCGCCGTGATAAATTCACCGGGAGTAACTTGGACGGAAAAGGTGGTTATTTTGTTTGAGGTGCCGCCCTGACCACCATCTGAGGCGCTGTTCCCGGCGCCGCCGCCACCGCCGCCGCCAGAACCATAAACTGCGAAAGTAACAATTCGCACATTGGCGGGCACCTTACACTCCGTCGTGCCGGCCGTTGAAAATTGCTGAACCATAGAGCAGGTCGTGTCAGCGGCAAGCGCCGGCGCGACCCCGGCCAACACAAATGCTCCTAAACCCATGAGAATCAATCTGCCCATCGCGGTCATCCTTCGAATTCCTAGTAAGATTCTGGGCCTCGCCTTGTCTTGAGAGAATCGAATGATAGTGGACTTCCTAACCGCAACCACAAGAATAACATAGATTTATATATGCTGCGGATCTGGAAGATACCGATGCTCTTCACGATCACCTTATGCACGGTGGTCGAGTTAGCGTTGGCCGCGAAGACCCATGACCGGTTCGGCGTGTACGTGAGATTCATTGCGGACGTCATGTCATACGCTGCGCCAGCCATCACGGCATAGTGAGCAGTGAGGCAATAGAACCGAGTTAAGGTATATCTCCGGGCACCCCCCGGATTGATAGTAGCGAAGGTCTGGTAAGAGTCGCTACACCGTCGCCGACCGTCATCACATAGCCGTACTTCCCCGGACAAGTTCGACTTGGGGCTGATGCTGACGTGAGCCGACGCTATAGTTCATTTGCTTGCAAGAGGTAAGCTAACAGACCAAGAAGAGATGATGACAATGGTGTTACCAGAAACTCATGATCTTTCCACGACTCTCGTAGGGAGCGATTTCATTGATATATGTAGGACCAGCTGGCAGTGCAAAGCCTTGACCAATACCAACGATGGCACGACCGGCGATGTAGCCTCCAATACTTCTTGGAGTGAAGCATGATACGAACGTTGCGATGATGACAAAGACGCAGCCGGTCACCATGGCAATCTTGCGTCCGAAACGATCGGAGACAGGACCGCAGAGGAAGAATCCTTCACGAGGTCAGTGAGTACTAAGACCTGCCCACAAAAGAGACAATAGAATTCGCTTACCGGCAAGAATACTGCCGACTGCATATGCGGTAGTGACAGATCCAACGACATTTGGGTCGGGCTGGTGAAGTAGTTGACCCAGTTGTCCGAGCCTTGGACGGCATTGAAGGTGGAAGCATCGTAGCCCTAGAGGACATGCAAAGTGCTGCCACCAAGCATACATACCAGCAGTAGACGTTGCCCTTGCCCATGATTTTGACTTCTAGCGATGTGATGAAGAGAGAGTGCCGAGTGATCGAAAATGTGAGAGGGCAGAGTTGGGGAAGTCTGAGAATTGATATCCCTATGTAGATGCTAGCACTGCGGAGATGAAGATCCCACATACCACAGTGGCGAACAAAATGACACCCATCACATACGGCTGCAGCTCGATATTCCGGGTACCTTGTGCGTTCAAAGGCTAGATAGCAGGCGGAGCTGGTGGCCGGTACCCTCTCGCCTTGCGCTGTGAGTGGGCTTAGAAGGTCTAGACATGGGGATCACCAGCTCTCACCTCTCCTCCCCACGGGTCTGGGGGTTTTCCCTCCACACTTTGTCCCTGCGGATACCAGGTGAAAACAATTTTTACGGTCAAAAGGCCGCCCTGCACCTTCATCTCTTCCCCCCCTTGTTGACTGTTCGGCCAAGCCAATCCAAGTGCGGGGAGAGTTCTGAGCGAGTCCGCACCAGGCGAGATCCTGACGAGAATATGCAATGCAACGTGCCAAGGTATTTGGCAGAACGCTGGAGGTTTCCTCGTCTCTGATTAGTCCGGCGTCGCCTCGCCTGCCAGGCGCCGAAGCCATATAGAGACAGTCCAAATGGTGCAGACCGAGCCAGAAGGGGTTGGTTTATGGTGCTGAGATGAAGTGGTTGCTGGACGGGCCGCTGCTAGTGTGCAGACTAACCCGTTCCGCGAAGCTCCGGAGGGAGTTCGACTATCACTTTATAGAACGGAGCATGGTTCAACGTGGCGACACCAGACTCCTGCTGAATGTGGACTTGTCCAATGGAATAGTTTCGTGGCGCGTAGAGGGAGAAGAGGCCTCTTCAACTGGTACCGGCGAATCTTCCCGACATGTAGCCTCGTCTACCGCTCGCCACAAGCTCATGAAGAACGCTGAGGGGGGATTACGCCACGTATTCGATACAGCAACACTGGAGGAATGTCATGCGCCGTCTGTCTCTGCTCTGCCACATCACCAGACTTGAAGCTTGACCTTGGGCTGTGCAGTCTAGTTGCTGGGATATTCACCTCGCATCGTTCGGCCTCTGCCATTTCGTAACGGTACCAGCCTTCAGATAGGCTCCATCAAGGCTCTTGTGCAATGAATGGTGCGACACAATGGCCGCTTCCCTCTGGTATAGCCTTCTTGTCTACCTATCGGCGTGCGGGATCCAGGCCCCGTCTCATGTTGAGGCGTGCTGGGTGTGTTCCTCCGCAATGGTCATTGGCGGCCTTACTAAGGGACTTGGCCTGGTTTTACGAATGCAGCCATGAATAGACATCACTGTGATAGTCGCTTTTTCACAGAGAGTGTAGCCTCGCACGGTCGGTTCCTCGGCTGAGAAGTCTTCGATTGAACTCCCATTGGCTCAGAGTTGGCTTATCGGGGAGCTTCCAGTGTTTTGTTTGATCGTCAGAGAAGCGAAGCAGATCCCAAGTGCCATGAGCCAGACAAAGCCCGGGAAGCTGGTCTGTGCAGGACCGTCAATTTTCGAAACATCGGTGACTTATCCGATAGGGGGGTTCAACGACCCCAGAAACACCTGCTTGACCTTCTTTCAACAACACCCTACTTTTTGCACGCCTTAGATGGGTTAAGACCGGAGGAGCTGGATTCTAGACTACTCGGATTTGCCACTATCCGACCATGCCTTCAACGAGGCTGTGCAACGTCCAACGTGCACTGGCAGCCAAACATCGGCCCACGAGGTCCCACTGCAGCACCGAGAGCTTGTTTGCATTGCGGTCCTGCTCTTACGCCGAACGCTTTGTCTGACATACAATTGCACCCGGCGTCGCCGCACATAGGCTTCAGGGACGAGTCAAGATAGCGCAGCAAGCTGTCCAGTGGCTTTCAAACCCCATCTGGTGTCCATGGGACTGTTCGGGGAAATGCCAAGCGATGCTCAGCCACCACACAGCAATGGCGTTATAAAACGTTCCCTGCTTACCCCGGAGTGGAGTCCACAAGCTGCCGTGCCGGACTTGCCAGGCTCTACCGAATGTGGACTCTTGATACACCATCTCTGTCGATGCAGGGAAGGTCTTTACTTCTCCTCGAGACTCATTCATCCCGCGATGGGCATGATGAAGCATGCTGAACCACCTTCCTCCGCGATGTTGGGGCTGCACAGTCAGCCCCGTCCGATGTACAGAAAAAGTGCAACTATCAGGGTATTGTCCTTGAAGCACTGCATCTTCAACAACAATCTCTATCCTCCTGCTACAACTTACCCGGCCCATCCAGAACCTACTTAGCGAGCATCTACCGAGTCGACTATCCTGAATTGGTTGGACGGAAGACATTCTTGAGACATACACTTGCTCGGGTGGATTCCCCTGCATAGAGCACTCCGCAGCCCGAAACAGCTACAAGCCATCGATGTCCACCAATAGGAATAGAATGGCTTTCTATGCTTCCTCGGTCCTTCGCTCACACTTGCCATATTCATTGATGTTGAGCATAGAAGATACTACTAATTGGGAACCAGGCGATGCGCAACCGGTACCATCTACTCCACGGCAAAAATTTCAAATCGAAGGACCTTCGGTATCAGAATCATCCCTAGTTTTGCTTCTGAGGCAAGGTATGCATTGAAGTTGAGGACAGAGTCCAAGGCACAGCCTTTCTAACATGATTCTGCGAGGTATAAATACCCTCAACTTAACCGCAAAAGGTTGTATGTCTGCACTCCAATATCAGTCAACTCATCACTCTTTCTACTTCTTCGCCATCTGAATTCAAAGGCTGGTCCTTTCAGTGCATCTTCTTTCACAATGGTCTCCTACAAATCCTTCGTTGTCTTTGGACTCCTTGCCATCAGTGACTTTGTCGCAGGACATGGTTGCATCATTGCTGCAACTGGTGATGCTGGCGGTAATGGGACTGCTCTCGGTATTGACTCGTCGACCCCGCGTGACGGGACTAGGAGACGCCCTTTCCAACAAGACACCACTCGGTTCGCTGGTGACCAGGCCGACACGTTTGGCGAGACGCTCGAAGGCGGTGATAACGACCCCGAGGCTGGCACTACTGCAATCCTGGCTGAGAGTGGTGGTGTACTCCCACAAATTTCAGCCGGTGGTGAAGTACAGATGACTCTTCATCAAGTCAACGCTGATGGTGCGGGTCCATACACGTGCATGATTAACAACGATGGGACTGGAACTACATGGACTGAGGTGAGTACACAATTCGCATATGTCAATATGTCTCTAACAAAAACAGATGACAGTCACGCAGCAAGTGCCAGGCCGCCGTGGCCGATCTCAAGCAGGCTCGGAGACCGACTTTGTAAGGAAACGTTGATGTCTAGCGGACGATGGCTGACCTTTCGCAGCCACTTACAGCCCAAGTCCCAGCAGATCAAATCTGCACTGGTACTGTTGCTGGCCAGGAAAATGTCTGCATGGTTCGATGCCAGAATCCCGCCCTGGCCGGCCCATTCGGGGGAGTCGTGCCGGTCCAGATGCCTCAGTCTTCCGCCACTGATGCTGCTGGAGCTGGAGCTGCAACAAACGGCACTGCAGCAGCTACCAACGCAACTAGCGGCAGTGCGTCGGATATCGCAGCTGCAAATACTCAGACAGACAACATCACTCCTGCTGAAAAAGCTGCCGAACTCCGTGAGGATGCACAGAAGAAGCGCAAAATCCGTCGAGCTTCCAGGATTGAAAGTCGTACCGCTGCTGCCATCGGTTATAGACACGGCGTGAAAAGGTAGATTCGTGTACGATTGGCAGGGACGAAGAGTATCAATTCAGAGTATCCCGAAGATTCAATCCACCATTAGCAGCTCAAGGTGGTTTCATTCTCTTGATGTTTGGGGTTTGGCTAGAGATGCCATCCACACTCCTTTGGTATTGAATGCACCGAGCTTGCATCATTACACTCGTTTGAACGTCGATTCGACTGAAGTTGCCGCCATGAACATCGGACGCTCTTTTCTTTCCTTGCCGTGGCAGTGCAGACATGTGCCAAAACACAAGGTCGTGGAGCAAATGACTTGCGAGTTGGACAGAATTCTCGAGAAAGAAGTATGGACTTGTCAGCTGTACGTTGGAATTATGCGAGAAGCACAGCCATCTGGCGATGTATCACTATTGTACCATCGTATGGTTTGCCATGACAATCAAAGCTGAAAGGCATGAATTGCATTGTCTATCAGATGTCATTGTTCTTCTTGTTCCACTAGGTTCTCAACGTATTCAAGAAAGGGGACGTGGTCTTCAGCCACTAAGAAGAGGCACAACGCAGCTTTTTGGGATCAATCACCTGAATAGACCTCACTGTCGAATTGATGATCAAAAGTGAGAAAAGAACAGCGAATAGGCCAGCCAGAAGTATGTGTCTGCCACACTTCTAACTCACTCAATACACTGCTTGATCTTTTCCACCTACAAATATCGATCTTCCCCAAATTTTCAATTGTCAATTCATTTCTTCCTTCGGACGACCTCGCCACAATCTTCTTGTTGCTTCTCTGTCTCCCGTCACAATCATCATCACCAGGGCTTTAGGCTGCTATGCTGCTGCCGCACCCAGATGCCCAGACTTTCGTCGATGCTTTTGATACTCCTCCAGCTGCTCCGGAACCTCGCGGGCAACAGCTGCACCCAGATCTTCAGTTTTTGGCAGAAGCCTTTGATCCTCCATACCCAGAACCTCTCCATGCGGCCGCTGCGCCAGAATTCCCACTTCCAGGTGTCTATGACGAGGAACCTGTCAACATGACTACGCCAACAACCATGCGAAGGGCGGGGAGAGCGATTGTTTTGCAGCGACCGGGCCACTCATGCCGACCCGCTGCAGTTAAGTTTCGACATTCATCGTACAGCCAGGCACACAGAAGCTATAACGGGCTAGGCGAAAAGAATGTCAGTACCGTTGGACCACAACTTCTTCAATCCAAGTGCAAGTTGCATGCCACTCAGGAATGACTACCATTTCCCCTCCGCAGTTTGCCAGGGAGATCCTGTCTGCAAACAAACCCGAGACAGGACCATGGGAGCGCGGGAAGCAAAGGGAGGCAATCCAAGTGGCGAGCATCAAGTCGAGACTCCAAAGGAGACGGCCTCAAGGAATGATTGTCTTACTCTGGACCCTATTGCGTTGCGAGATAGCCACGCGGTAGTCAATCGGCATATTGCGGTCGACTTCGCATCCTCTGGCAGCAGTTCAAGCTTTGAGGAATGGAAGCTGTCGATGACAGGGCCAGCAAGATGGGATCGAAACAATCGAAGTGGGTTGAGATTGATAGGTAGATGAAGCTTGGCGGCATGCTGGCGGCAAAATGTTCCTCCGGTGTCCGCCTGCGTCTCCGCAGAAGGTGCTTATCATAGTCAGTCACGATCTTCTTTTGACTATGCTTCCAGATCAAAATATGCACCAACGAATGTGAGGTTTCCCTGGTCTGTTTCACTTCGTCAATGGCGCGTAGGAATACTCGTCGAAATCTGCTGCGTCTAGGAGTGCCTTTGCGTGGGCACGTCCTACTGTTCCAGCCGGACATGTCGTAACGAAAGCCAAACTCCACCGAAAGCATGACAACTCCTGCCTCGAAGAAACGCAAGACCTTCCACCACTATTTCGACCAGAACAATCGTGCCCCTGCCGTGCAAAGTCGGCCATCTACTCCCGTCGAACTTCCCATTCCCGGACTCGCGTTGATCTTGGACTTCGTAACTGCGGACGAAGAGGCGGCACTTCTCACATTTCTTGAAACGCGGAAATGGAGGACTGATCTTCGCCGACGATGCATCCATTATGGAGGCACATACTGCCTCATGCCTCCACGAGACGCGTCAGTTGAGGAGCGTCAACGGATCGAGGGCACCGTCATTGAGGCAGACCCATTGCCCACCGAGCTCGATTTTGTAGTGGACAGGATGCTGGAGCACGGTCTATATCAAGAAGAGAACAAACCCGCATTCTGCATTGTCAATGAGTATGTTGGAGTCCAAGGCATAAGTGCACACGTGGAGAATTTTCGCTTTGACAGCCCGGTATGCGGCTTGACGCTACATAACGGAGATGCAATGCGGTTCCATGAGCTAGCTTGTGCCGATGATGCAAGCGTGAGATCTGGAGGAGCCAGCAAATCACCGCGCACTGGTAAGATGCAAGACGTATGGCTCCCACCGAGAAGTTTGCTCGTTATGAAGGATGAGGCAAGGATGAAGTGGCAGCATGAGATCCGAGCTGTTCGTCGAGCCTTGGGCTTCAGAAGAGTGTCTCTGACGTTCCGCACAGAAAGGTCGCGGCCCGGTCAACAATCTACCTACGAAGGGAAGCCTATGAAAAGAAGTAGACAAGATTGAATGCGACTGTTTCATGAACCTCGACCACTTGTTATCAATATCGGTTCGCAAAGTCAGCCCGCCATCATTCACCAAGGCAATCTTGCGTCCTACACGCATCATGGCACCGCTGCCGCTAGAGTCATGTTGTTAGACTCGAGTTATCTGTGGTTTTCTCTTCGGACTCGAACCATCTTTCAGGCCGGAACTCATCGGCATCGTCGCCCCAGATCTTCAAATCCCGGCTCTGGGTAATCGGATTGATACCAATTGGCGAACCTGGCGGGATGAATCTACCATCGGCGGTCAAACAGGACTCAGTATGGCGCAGAACCCAGAACACAGCTCAATACAACCGTCCCCATTGAAACCAGTATTATCTCCTCCGCCTCCTCTTCCCACCACGGGGCATGCGGATGCAGAATGCCTATTGGCCCCTTTCCGTACATCCAGCCATTCAGAAAACACTGCGAAATGACCTTATACTCATCCTGATCCTCATTCATAGGTCGGAGAATGCAAGGTATCCCAGAATTATGAAGGATGGCCACCTTATCGCTCATTTGAACACATTCGCAGCCATGCCAACCCAGTAGGCATTAGGTGCCACTAGCTAACGGAAACTGAGGAAGTTCTTCAGCGACTGAGACGTGGAAGTGTGATCTCGTGCGAACACCCTGCGCATTGAAAATGCTCCGGGCTGGGGTCAATGCTCGAGGACTGGAATTCTGGGCTGAAGGTCAACAATGACAGGTGAGTCTCACCTTTATCCTATTCGGGTCTCGGGATTTGCCAGCGTTACCTCGCGGAGCTTAAGCCAGTCGGAGAATATTACGGGCACCCAACGGATACTAGCTCGTCATTCAGAAAATCCTCGGCGACCCCCTCACGCCCCTTAAAGGTCGTCGCTAAGCATGGCCAACCCGTCGTATTTCCTCTGACACCTAGAGATTGGTGAGGGACTTTACGAGACACCAGTCCGTTGAGAATAGTACCTATGTTAGCCAGCCACGAAGTTGTCACCTTGATTACCTCACAATTACTGTCGTCCATTTGTACATCCACGACCTTTCGCACAGACTTCCACGAGATTGCATCACCAGATTTGAGCAGCATGACGTGACTTAGTAGTCATCCACTCTCTGGAATGAGTATCATATGCTGCGGAATCTTTCGTCCTTCAGTCGGTTCAGGGAGACAATTGAGTGCTTTCATACTGTACTCGAAACTCAAAATGCTGCTAATGCTGGATGATTTTATATCGACCGGGAGTCGTCCGTGTCTACTATACAGGGATACCTTTTCAACTTCAAACATTGGAGCAGGAGCTGAGCACCATGAATTTATCCTTGTCTATGTTCAAGCTTCCGCTCGCGATCTTATTGCTGCTGTCAAACTTGAAACTGTGTCTGGCAAGTCCGCGAGAGGCAATTCACGATCCGCGTTATATCAGCACAGCATTCGCGAATTGCGCGTATGCTCATGCTGAATTTTCACGCACAAGCACGACCGCAACTGAGCTTACCACCAGCTTAGTTGCAAACGACACGACTACCACCAGGAGAACTCGAAGCGCAAAGACGTTCTCGACAACAACAACTGCAAGTGAGAGCGGGTCGACTTCAGTTTCAGACGAACACGGCTCCTGGGGTGACTGGGGCAGCTCTCCTCAGACCGCGAACAGCCATGTCTCAGGCGAAGATCTGCCCTCTCCTAAAACGAGTGGGGGCAGATCCCATCAAGTCGGCACCTCAGACGCCTCTGGTACGAACGACAGCAGTTCTGGTGATGCTTCTCCACAACAAGGTGGTCACGCAGCGACTCATGAGAAAGGGAGCTCTTGGGGATTCTATAGAAACTCTACGACAAGAGATAATACCACAAGCAACGACAGCTGGTTTGGCGAGAACGACGGTGTTCCTGCTCTGACGGAAGAAGACATCCTCTTCATCATATCTGAACGCGCTCTGGCTTACGCTGGCTTCCCAGACTCGGACGGTTCTACATGGCCGTTGAATGATTCCGTGGTGATAAAAAGACAGACCACAAACGGCACCAACGCTGATTACTTTGGTGGGGAGAACACTCTAGAGAAGTGGAAACGTCTGGAAATGGATAGCTGGCTGGAGAAGTACGTTGCTGACGTCGATATCCCCGGGCAGCCGGGGAAGAAGCTCGCCAACAGCACTAACTTCTTCCATGACTTTTGGTTGTCAACGGTGAGAACGAACACGGAATCCAGTACCCAATTCAGCGCCTGGGCTAACGAGCAGGATGTCCACAGGGCGAGGAGAACGTTGTCGTGTGTGACAGCCTTTTAGAGTCCTGCAACGTGGCCGGTGTCTCGGACGATACGCGTTTCAGTTATATCAACCGTACCGATGCTTACCGCGCTCAGTATGTGCGTCAGGTTATCAAAGTATGGCAATCATCGAACAAACAGGCATATGACGTACGTTGAAAACGAGTCGAATCCTACCGTTTCAAGTCGTGGTTGTGTCAACTGACTGATTGATTCTGCCCTTAGATCTTCTCAAGAGCGGTGTCTGACTCCCAGCTCAACATCCTGGCGGCGCACACCGTGCTAGTACAAGGCACCCCTCCACCACAAACAAATATCTTCGAAGTACTTGTGCCAGCCCTCGCACTCGTCGCGGCATTTGTGCCGGTGTTGGCACCAGTAGCAGGAGTTATGGCTGGTGTCTACGCCTTTGCACAGGCAGTCACAAAGCGCGAGGATACCATGGAAGGCGTGGTGTGGGCCAAATCACAGCTGAACCATACCGATTATTTTGAGACTCTTCAGGTACGACAGGATGGTCAGCAGACAACCGACACGATCAACGATCTCCTACAGCGTGTCGCCAAGTTGGAAGTGCCACCGAAAACGTGGCTCGACCAAGCAAATAACTTGGCCACTGTGGTTAGCAAGGCCGGTGACGCGGCAGCGTAAGTGGCAATCAGGACTACTGATGAACTCCCGAACAATGATTGCCACCGATGATAGCTAACCACGGAGACAGGAAAACGTACATTGCCTTTAAGGGCTTGAACCCACAGCTTCCCGCATCTAGCATCTCCTCTTGGGATGTGTTCGACTCGCGTGTCCTACAGACTCTACAATTATTCCCCAAAAGCATACTCACCTCCTTCGAACAAAACATCAAAACCTACTGGGCGCAGCAGACCACCAATGCCGCTGGAACTACAATTCTTTCCAGTGGAATGAGACCTTTCCTCCTGGGTGGCAGGTGGTCTTTGGCATCCGCCAACAAAGAGAACGTTTCCGATTCTGCGACTAAAGTGAAGAAGTACCTGGATGCCGTCATCTTTATGCAATACGTCCAACAGCAAGCGGTAAGTGGTGCATCGATCCCTACAACATAAAAGAGCATCAGCCGAACTGACTTTTGAAAACCAGTTCTACTACTGGATCCAAGACTTTCCTACCTCATCAGCTTGTACCAAAGCACGACAGGATGCTATCAGCGACGGATGGCTCGCCAGTAACGGCTGGTATAACTGCAAGAGGCTTGATAGCGGGCAGTATCAGCTACAGTACACCCGGAAGCCTACAACAGCCCGCGGCTTCGCGGACGTCTCGCAAAACGGCAGATACTACCCCGGTGGCGACGTCGTGGCGCTTGAGCATATCCCCAATTCAGATCGGGGTTGCTATGTACAGGAGCGCTCCGGTAGCATTCTTCGACGAACCGGTTTCGATCAAGTTACGGCGGGCCTGAACAAGTGGAACGATGGCGTCCTCTCTACGCTAGGTTACGGCTTTAAGCTCGACGAAGTCTTCGCCGCCTCGCAATCATGTCAGACCGCCATGGGGGATCCCTTCATTCCAAACAAGGCCCCGCGGAACGCATTCTATCCGCCCATGCGCCTAAAGGATAACACCCAGGGCGGGGGCGAAAGCGAGATTCTCAGCGGCACGCTGCCCCCCTGTCTCTTCAATCTGCCTATTTTCGAAGTCGGCCGTTCCGACCTCAACAACTGGTGCAAGAATCACATGGGCGAGATGAGGGGCAGCCCTGGATGGTACCAAGGTAACGAAGCTTGTGGCGACGAGCTCGAGTGGTGGGCCATACAGTCCGACACCAAGCTATGTGGCTCCAACCAAGGGGACTATGCCCCGACGCGCGACTCCCGGCCTGGCTGTTCGCTGCATGAGCGTGGTGTCGTCTCGGTGTCTTGCCCGAGATGGAGCGACAACTAAGATAGATAGGTTCGTATTGGACTCCAGGCGGCATTGGCTCTCGAATATCATTCCCTTATTACGGCCTCAAAAGCTTTAGCTTAGGAATGCTGAGCTCGAAGAAGGGGAAGTGCGCGTACACAAGGATTCGATATGATGAGCACGAGCTCAGGCGCCTCTGGGTGCTCATTGCTCATTATATTGACGGCGGGTGGTGACTACGGAGATCCAGTATACAGCCGGAGCCTTGTTCGCTATTAACATTAGGGGAGGTGCTCAAGATTGACGGCGAATATCGTCGACAAAATCGATACGTTAATTACGACTTAAGAAAAGCATACAAGTCCCCAAATTGCCATCGAGTACAAACATACTCTGACGAAAGAATAAAGCATTCTGCCCCTCGCTCCCAAGTTATCAAGGACCCTACGCAGAATCGTAAAGACAATGAACATACAAATACCGCTCGCGGGGGTAACATGATGCAGTCCAGCGGCTCCGCTACACATGGATTGCTCATGCCACAACTGGCAAACAGCCTACCACCCGCGGAACATCAGGCTCTCCCCCGCAACATCCAAGTCTTATCGAAGGCCCCCTCGAGACAATATTTATCCCTCCGGAGCTGAAGCTTGAGGTCAACGTCTGCCGAAACCAATGCCGTGACGAGTCCTTAGCTCGGTGCGCGCTGCGTGCGGGCGAAGAACAAAATGCGTGGTCTTGTACGGCAGGGTATGAGCGCGAATCTCAAGAATAGGACGGCAGCGCAATTATTCAATGTTTCGATACTCAACTCGGCGCTGAATTGGGCAGCGGAGCCCAAATTTGGCGGGTTCTTAAGAGGTCGGCTTCTTCGTACTGCTCGGCTCTCGTTAATAAGGAACGTGGTTGGTGTAAGGTAGGACGCACATTTCCAAGGTGATCGCATTACAGCCTCGTTGGGCCACAATCTTCGTCCGCTGTCGTCCGGGTATTGTTCGCTGAGATCCGTGCGGCACGCCAGAGTTGAGATGTTGTCAATCGGAGGAAGAGATACCCCGGCGGCATTCGGAGTAATACAACTCATAGTTTTGGAAAATGATGTACGGAACCTAACACGGCATCCTGGTTGGTCGCGCCATACTCACAACTCATAGTCTTAGAAAATGATGTACGGCACCTAATACGGCATCCTGGTTGGTCGCAGTATACTCACGCGTGGGCTCTATATATTCATTCTTCGTGTACCTATTTCCACGACTACGATATCTCCCAGACCCGTTGCCAAAGAGAAGAGGGTCAATAAGACAAGAAATACTACGCCCCTTCCTACGTCCAATAGACACCAAAACATGTCCAACATTCTTGCAGTATTTGGCGCCACTGGGACCCAAGGTGGTTCGGTGATCAACAACGTCTTGAGCGATCCAGAACTCTCAAACAAGTACAAGCCTCGCGCCATTACTCGTGATGCCAACTCGGCCAAAGCCAAAGCACTCGAGCAGCGACAGGTCGAAGTCGTGACGGGTGATGCGTCGGACCGTACCTCGGTCGAGAGAGCATTGGCTGGAGCCAACTTTGTCTTCATTATGTCAACGCCTAGCTGGGGTCCTGATGCCATGGAGGCTGAATTCAACACCATCAAATCCATTGCCGACATTGCAGTCGAAAAAGGCCTGGACTACATCATCTTCAGCACCTTGCCATCCTGCTACGACATGTCTCACGGCAAGTACACAGCCGTCACGGCATTCGACGCTAAAGCCAAGGGCGAAAAATATATCAAGACTCTCCCCATCAAAAGTGCCTTCTTGTGCGCAGGATTTTTCATGGAGAACTTTGTGACCCAGCCATTCTTGGGTCCGATCCCGAATGGCGACGGCACCTATACTCTGGCTCGAAACGCCCCTTCAACCCTTAAACTGCCCTATGTCGATGCCACCGATGACGTGGGGAAGTTCGTCAATGCTATTCTAGCTGAGCCCGACAAATACGCAGGCCAGACATTCTACGCAGCGGCAGGCTTTTATAGCTTAGCGGAAATAGCTACGCTCCTGGGCAAGTCTTCGGGGAAAACGATAACCTTTAAACAGGTATCTGACGATGAGTTCAGGAGCTCTCTCCCGTTCATGGGCGACCTCTTTGCTCAAGGCTTTGCTTGCCAAGCCGAATATGGCTATTTCGGGCCAGGTGGCGAGGAGAAGGTGGACTGGGCTACCCAGAACATCCGTGGCAAGCTTACCACCCTTCCAGAATACCTCGAGAAACACCCTTTCTCGCTTGAAACATGATATTGATCCCGGTGCGGCGACCACAAATGTGGGAAAGACGCGCTCATCCGAAGCATCTGTGGTCATTCGAATTGAAGGAGAATATGGAAGGAGTAAAGGAGGAAAAGGAGAGCTTTGATCCAGCAACCAAGATTGAAACAGAGGGAAAGGGTATTCCGTCAATAAATTAAAAGACAAAAACCGCACCAATAGACAAGATAAAGCAATTGCCAACGGAAAGCTTTACTGATCCAACTCTATGCCCATAGTACAGCCCTTCCTGCCGAGCTGTTGAACTTGTCTTTCGGTTGTGGAACTTGGACTATCTTCTCCCACATCCATGGTACCCCGATGAAGTGTCGGTGGTGACATTCCCTGGCCCCAGGCCGTGTTTTGACCCGACAGAAAGGTTCGTCCTAGGTACGGTTGATTATCTATGGAAACACAGGCATGCGAATTTGACTGTAAACGCTTGAGCAAGTAGCAAGGCTTTCATATATTCGTCGATCTCGCATAATGGCCTGAGGCGCAGCTCAAGGGCATTCATCGCCCTAGGAGTAATGATTGCCGGGCCAAAAATACTTCGCTGTTCACCTAGGCATACAAGGATATAGGGCTGCCTGACAGCTAAATTTCGTTCTGTAAACGCGCCAAAGCGACGCTCTCAATGTCAGGGGTATTTTCAGTAAAACGGCGGTGATGGCCACGACTGGGTTGAGTAGTAAGACACTGAGTACGCGCACGACACGAGGTGCTTGGTACGATCCTGATGGGAGAAATCGTGGTTCTCGCCTCAAGGAAAATTTCTCTCGCGTCGAGATGTTTGTTATACAGTATATGTACATACCCAAGCTTCCCAAGCAAATTTTCATCCCAGACATCCTTTTTCCGTCCTTTCGTCATGTTACGTACCCCTCCATTATCGTACACTAGCCTTTGCTGCATCGAGCTTCGCGATAAGATCAAGCACCGTCGATGAATCCTTGCCTTGTACGCAACTGTATAGAACATCGGGTATCTCAATAGTTGCTTCGTTTCAGCAGTGAAAAGAAAGAAGCATGCCACGACCCCAATCTCCCAAAGATAAACTCGATGGCTTTGCATGATGATTCTATTCCTCGACTCGTCGGGTCCCAAAAGTTGTGCTCTTTCGCCATTTTTCTGATTTACTGTACTGGAAGAAGGACGAATTCACCAGAGATGTGAAGTACTGACGATCGCTCAGACCAGAGAAATCATGATCTCACCTACGCTACATTTTGCGAAGTTACGCAAAGGAGAAACAGCCCCGTTGATATTGGATGCTCCTTCTGCAATTGCTGACGCTCTTTGCGGGCAAATCTGGCCAACCCGCGACCGAGTGCTCTTGTTAGCGCAGGAGCAGTCGACAGATCGAGTTAGCTACCAAAGATCTTTACCCGTTCTTGAGGTTTCAAGGGACTTTAGAGAACTCTCCTCCTTGTCCGGCATCTCTGATGTTGGGAGCCCCAACTTACGACATGTTGCAGCGATTGGCTGCGTGAATGGTGAAAATAACTGAAGGATTGGTCGAACAACTCGATCTGCAACGAGAGGCCTGTCACGCACCGGGACGTTTGTACCGGTCAATGTGGAAGCCTGGATCTAGTAGGCCAGGGTGGCTTTGCGCCGCGTGTCGATGGGGCTACTTACCCTGGCCTTACGATGTGGACCTGACTCTGGTCGCCGCTCCTCTTCATGACTCAGCTAAGGGGTTTCTGCCGTTTCTGCAGGCGTTAGTAGATCGCAAGCTTGATAGGACGTACTTAAAGTTGCCCGTGCGTTCCAGGTTTACCGATGTCTTGGTGCATGTTCAAGACAAACCCTTTTCTCCCAGCAACCACGCGTTACAGAAATCAGACTAGGGACCACATCAGTCCCCTCTCGACACCGGGAAAGTTTCGAACCGTTATTCTCTTACCATGTCAGATGTCGACGCGAGAATACAAGGCATAGAAGACACGCTTAAGAAGCTCCTAATTATCGTGGAGGAGGACTATTTCGACGAACTAATCACCCATCCGTGCGGCATTGCCAGATTGTTGTGCTACAAGAGCAATCCGACTCCCGAAAACGCGCAGGAGAAGTCTGAGGAGCAGTTGGAACAAGAAGAGAAACTCGGATTGGGTGCGCACACGGATTATGAGTGCTTTACCCTGCTGTTGAACTCGGCCAACCCAGGTCTGGAGATATTGTTGCCGACACGCTTAAGAAACTCCTAATTATCGTGGATAAGTATGAGTCACCCGGTAGGTACCGATTCGCTAAGTCGCGTAAACGAATCAATTAACCTAGAAATCGATCCGCTTCATAATTTATAAAGCTAGAGAAAATATTCAGTATCTCAAAGAAATGGTCGAAGGCTCGGGTATCAATATCGGTTACGAGCGAAGTACGGGAGCTAATGATCGAAACGCTACCCCGGAAGATCCATTATAGATCTTAGATAACCACTATATCTTCCTACTCGGATCCGGTCGCTTATACGATTCGTTTATTAATACGGTATATCTATCCTTCATTAGATTAGGGGTTATAGGTTTAGCTAGTTTTATTCCTCTTGTTCGGCGTAATACTGCTGGCCTCCCTTTACGGCCGTTTCATTCTACTTATTTATATACTTTATGCCGACCGTTCTATATGCTATAAAGACGAAGTTTACACTTTGATTAGTCGGACTACGACCGCGGGCTAACCTTTAAGATATATCCCAATGTGAGAAAACAGGCCCACTTTGTCGGACCTCGAAACGGCAAACCCCAAATCGGATAATAGATGCTATATTTTCCTGAGAGGGGATAGGATAAGGTAAAGCCTAAAGAAAACCCTTACACCGTAAGCAAAGTCCTTTTGCTACACCCGAAGTAGTGAATGCTCGGCGCCAGAGAAATTCTGTCGTCGGAATGCGAAAAGATTTTTACTTCAGCGTGGCTTTCTCAGATGCCTTGCGCAATACTCGTAGTCGGCTCCTCGCCGCTAGGCTATGCCTCTCCACTGATAATCTTGACGTTGCTGCTAAGGCAAAAGTAATACTCTCAAGAGATGGACAAACCGTATATAATGCCTATAGCAGTCGCCAAAATACCCATTGATTCGAGAGCTTTTCAATTGAATAGGAATCAATGGCCTAACAATGTTGGATATTTGCCCCTTGGGACCGAACGAAATTCGACTACTCGACCTCGAAGGTGGTCAACAATAACCGGTGTGCACCATACGCCGCGTCAACCATAAAACCGATTACTGTTTATTATTATACTATTGGGGAGCGCCAATAGTGCCTACCGCGCTAAAGGTAATCAAACTCGAAGGCTTACAGTTATTAGCTGGGCTAAATATTTTCCGTGCAATCTCGCTCTACGTTTTCAGCACTTAACTATTTGGCTTGATATGCTCTGCACCTATTCTAATCGATCCAGCATCAACACCTTAGAGACTTAAGGTTTGAACCCTGGCAAGGCGAGAGGGTTGATTTACAATGAGGAGCCTAACTGCGGCTACATGTAGGGATGCCTAATCCAGCACCTTATACTATCAGTTAAACCTGCCTTGCATCTAGATATCTGTTTCAACTAAGCCTCGGTGGAGGTGGCTAGAATTCCTCGTCCATAGCACCCTCGATTCCCGGTACCAACAATATATGAGACTAATCGTTTCGGAGAGCTCCACGCTACTTGTCTTGGTCCATACAAGAAGTTACATAAGTTATTTTCAACCACAGTGGCTACTCCTTAGGCGTCACCTGCCACATTGTATGGGTAAGCAGTACGGCAGCGCCCGTTTAACCATTTAGAGAATGTATATATTCCATGCTATCGACACTATAATAAAACACCTTAGAAACCTGAGGTTCTTGATTACGTGCCATCGAGGCCGCCTTAGAGTATTGCCGATGAATCCTCAAGCGACTCCGTTGACTAGCTGGATATCACTGAGCACTCCTGGGACAATATATCCAGGGTGATCAGGTTCCCTAGTAGGCTCGCCTCCGTTTACGCTCTAGGATAAAGCCGCTGATGATGGCTTTCGGCTACACGCCAAGGGACTAATAAAAAGCTTCGCTAGAGTACAATCACGATATGACTAACTGTCTATGCGATAGCTAGCACGCGGGCATATAAGAGCGACGAATATTATGTGAACATGACCAACAAGGTACTGACGTGATTGGTGATTTGTCAAAATCTGAATATGCTGAGCTTGCAGCTGGTCGACCTGAGCCTGAAGAATTGTACAGTACCAGATGAGCACGTCGAGCGGTTTCACCACTTGTGGAACGTAGTTGAAGACTGATCAGTACAAACGCATCCTGGACCTGACTTTGACTTTGCACGACCTCCAAAGGCTTCGACTTGAGGGTGTTATTGCGTCTCATATCCTCATGACGAATTCGAGTTATCTGCACAAGACCATGGAGAAGACCCGCCATTTGCTGCATACGAGTTTTTGATGTCGACGACAGATCCATAGGTACCACCAATCATCAAAAAGAAGCCGGAAACAATCACAAAAACACTCCAAGCCACCATAGCATACCACTTACTCGTTCTTGCATTGTGCCAATTATCGTATAGCCACATGGCACCCATCGGTTGGAAGCACATAAGAGTCCCGAGGAGCGCACCGATAAGCGAGACCAGGCCACCAAAGACTGGAATTGCACTTGCGATAACGTACGAGACAATTGTAGTACCGAGTGTACATCCCAACCAGGTGGCCCAATGCCGGAAAGTAGGGTCTGTGAGATGATACGAACCTCGCAACATGCGGACAAAGACGTACTTTGCAGCAATCTGGGAGTCATCAGCCATCTTCGATAGCGTCTAGAGATAGCTACTTACGTGTACGAAGAGGAGGGTACTGACGCACAGACCCGGCAAAGCTAAACCATAGCAGATCTTCTTCAAAAGGGTTCCTGCCGACCCAAGTGCTGGTGATGCAACAAAGCTTCCACAGTAGTAGTATACCACAACACCAATCACGATATAAGTGGTGGCCACGATTGACTGACAAAGTAAGAGTGAGCGGGTGTAGTGCTCTGGTACACGCATTTCAGATGCAATTTGGAAGAAAGCAGGTGTACCGGCCCATGCGAAAACGATGGAGGAGCAAGCTGAAATCGCTGACTCAAAGCTTGGATCGCCAACGGCTTTCCAGTTGGATTGGAAAGGACCTGGTGGGGCAGCGGCAGGTTTATCTTGAACACCCACAGCGACCGTCAGGGTAAAAACTATAGATTGGTTGTCAGATTGTGTACAACGAGAAGTTTCGGAGTGTGACTTAGGGTTAGGGTTAGGGTTAGGGTTAGGGTTAGGGTTAGGGTTAGGGTTAGGGTTAGGGTTAGGGTTAGGGTTAGGGTTAGGGTTAGGGTTAGGGTT